>NC_068367.1:60867870-61210370 GCF_020536995.1 Dreissena polymorpha | reverse complement strand
GTGCTGACGAAATCGTCATTTTTATAAAAATGACGAAATTTTGTGCTGTCAAAAATAAATGGTTTCACAGTAATAGAACAACCTTCTGTAGACAATAGAGGTCACAGTTTTCATCCAATCTTTATGAAATTTGGTCAGAATGTTTATCTTGATGAAATCTGGGTTGGGATTTTATTTGGGTCATCTGGGGTCAAAAACTAGGTCACTAGGTCAAATAATAGAAAAACCTTGTGTAGACATTAGAGATCATAGTTTTCATCCAACCTTTATGAAATTTGGTCAGAATTCTTGATGAAATCTGGGTGGGATTGTATTTGGGTCATCTGGGGTAAAAATCTAGGTCAAATAAATAGAAAAACCTTGTGTTGACAATAGAGGTCATAGTTTTTATCCAATATTTATGAACTGTGGTCAGAATGTTTATCTTGATGAAATCTGGATTGGGATTGTATTTGGGTCATCTAGAGTCAGGAACTAGGTCACTAGGTCAAATCATAGAAAAACATTGTGTAGACAATAGAGGTCATAGTTTTCATCTGATCTTAATGAGTCAGGTGAGCGATTCAGGGCCATCATGGCCCTCTTGTTATAGTTTATATTATTATTGGCAGTATAATAACATATTAACTGTCGAAATGCCCCTTTAATCTTGAACATATTAAATAACATCATTATCATATCCTCAAATCACAAAGCTGGTCAAGGGTTATACTCATCCTAATTTGCATTGTTCATAACTGATCCACTTGATATACCTGTTAGATGACTGATGTGAATAAAACTTGATTGTGATTGGCAAATCAGATATGACAAATTGTTCAATACTTGTTAATTACCAATTGTCATACATGTAGGTAATCGTTACCTTTGTGTATAGATTACAATGTATTTCATCAATATTTAAAACCTGAAAGTTCATGTCCAAATAACTGATAGCAAATCATTGTAGGTAAACTGCACATTTTTTTTAGCTCGGCTGTTTTCGGAGAAATCCCGAGGTATTGTCATAGCCAGCTCATCAACCGCCGTCCGCCGAGGTGGTGCTAAAACCTTAACATTAGCTCTTAAATCAAAGTGCTTTCACCTACAACTTTGAAACTTCATAACATATGTAGATGCACCTTGATGAGTTCTACATGCAAAACCCATGTTTGGGTCACTAGGTCAAAGGTTAAGGTCACTGTGACCTCTAAAAAAAAAAATAATCAACTGGTTGTACTAATTGGTAATTCTAAAATGTCTTGCAAACACTAATTTTAGTAGAATGCAAAATTTACAATTATATTAAACTAATAGCAGAAAAACATATTAAAACGCCTATTGCAATTTATGAACTCAGATAATTGTACGAAGTTTTTCAAATAGATCTTAACTATATCCCAACTTCCAATAGGGGTGTTGGTTTGTGAGGGTGGTGGTGGATGTATTTAACACTTTGTCTGTCTATATGAGAAATGGTCTGTCACAAGCCAACTTGTCCTGAAAATATTTCTTTTTATCACATTTATGACTCAATCCTGATGAAACTTAGAATCTGAGTCATGTGCGTCAAAAAACTAGGTCACATATTCAAATCTATGAAAAACTTTGACACTACTACTCTAGACACCATATGTATCACTCAATCTTGATGAAACTTAGTCAGAATGCTTTTCTTGAAAATATCTAGGCCAGGCTAAAAGCTTGGTCATGTGTGTCAATAAAATAGGTCATCAAGTCAAATTATACAGTAAAAGTTTGAATAAAGCTCAGGTGTGTCAAACAACTAGGTCACTAGGTCAAATCTTAAAAAACTTGTTACCACTCTGTCTCCAGAGGCCACATTAATGACTCAGTCTTGATGAAACTTGGTCTGAGTGTTTATCTTGGCAATATACATACCATGTTTGAATCTGGTTCAAGTGGGATCAAAAACTAGGTCATCAGGTTAAGTCTTCTACAATTGGTGAACCTTGAACTCAGGTGAGCACTTCAAGGCCTTTATTACCCTCTTGTATGAAAATAGTGAAACTTTAACTTTATAAAAAAAAAACAGTTGTAAAACTTAAACATGGAACACTGTATTATGTGAATTGGGAATAAGACATCAAACTGGGAATGGACATCATTTTGGTGATTTTCTCAAACAAAACTATTCATTTCATGATCTACATATATTTTTGTAATATATTATCTATAATTTAAGCTTAATAAGAAATTTTCCATGACTTTTTCATTAACAGTGATTGAATTTTTATCATTTAAAGTGTATTTTTAAACTGTGTACAGTTTCATTTCATGAGGATTTTTTTTTCAAATAATAAAAAATCCAGTTTTGAAGTATATTCAATTAAAATGATGCTATTATATATGCAAGTATATGTTTATGCCCCCCTTCGAAGAAGAGGGGGTATATTGCTTTGCTCACGCCGGTCTGTCGGTCGGTCTGTCGGTCAGTCGGTCTGTCGGTCCGTCCACCAGGTGGTTGTCAGACGATAACTCAAGAACGCTTGGGCCTAGAATCATGAAACTTCATAGGTACATTGATCATGACTTGCAGATGACCCCTATTGATTTTGAGGTCACTAGGTCAAAGGTCAAGGTCACAGTGACCCGAAATAGTAAAATGGTTTCCGGATGATAACTCAAGAACGCTTATTCCTAGGATCATGAAACTTGATAGGTAGATTGATCATGACTAGCAGATGACCCCTATTGATTTTCAGGTCACTAGGTCAAAGGTCAAGGTCACAGTGGCCCAAAATAGTAAAATGGTTTCAGGATGATAACTCAAGAACGCTTAGGCCTAGGATCATGAAACTTGATAGGTAGATTGATCATGACTCGCAGATGACCCCTATTGATTTTCAGGTCACTAGGTCAAAGGTCAAGGTCACAGTGACCCGAAATAGTAAAATGGTTTCCGGATGATAACTCAAGAACGCTCAGGCCTAGGATCATGAAACTTGATAGGTAGATTGATCATGACCCGCAGATGACCCCTATTGATTTTCAGGTCACTAGGTCAAAGGTCAAGGTCACGATGACCCGAAATAGTAAAATGGTTTCCGGATGATAACTAAAGAACGCTTATTCCTAGGATTTTGAAACTTGATAGGTAGATTGATCATGACTCGCAGATGACCCCTATTGATTTTCAGGTCACTAGGTCAAAGGTCAAGGTCACGGTGACCCGAAATAGTTAAATGGTGTCCGGATGATAACTCAAGAATGCTTATGGCTAGGATCATGAAACTTCATAGGTACATTGATCATGACTGGCAGATGATCCCTATTGATTTTCAGGTCACTAGGTCAAAGGTCAAGGTCACAGTGACAAAAAACATATTCACACAATGGCTCTCACTACAACGGAGAGCCCATATGGGGGGCATGCATGTTTTACAAACAGCCCTTGTTTAATTATAATTTGTAAAACTAGATAAATACAACAGATAAAACTGCACTTTTGATAAAACACAATTTATTCCCAAATTGATGTCTTATTCCCAATTCACATAATACCGTGTTATGGTAACAAATGAAGCACATATTTTATTTGAAACATAATATACAGTCATGAATACACATTCAGTAATTATTGCAATGAATAAGATTTATTCAAATCTTTTTTTTTTCAAGTTTCTTTTTGCAAGTAGCAGAACATCAGCCTCTTTTATTAAAAAAACAATTAAATGTTAAATGTTTTCAAAGTTTCCTCAAGTAACTTTTTAAGTATATATTTTAAAGAATGAAGACTATGGTGAGAATTCCAGCAATCCATCATCACTGTGCAATAACTCCCACCGGTCTGGTTCACCATACAAAGGCAACAATATACTGGAAGTGTACTCCATATCCGCCATGATCTCAATGACAGGTGAGGTTTTTCTACCTCCATAGCCTGGATATAGTGTAAACCGGGGATTGTACTCACGGAGCTACTTAGGGAAATCTAAGTTAAGTCTTTAAATTTGGATGCCGAAGAATTAGTCTGATGTTTTTTTTAAAATATAAAACAGCTAGTTACAATCTTATATTTTCAAAAGCGAATATATCATTAATGAATGAAAAAGTATTGAAGAACTGATGTCAGTAAACTTAGAAAAATAGAAGTAAAACCTATTTTGCAGCATGAAAACTTGCAATGTCTTTGTAGAAAGTATTTTATTGGATGCTTAAAGTATGACCACTCACAGGTATAATCAGAGAGTCAGAGAAGACTGGTAAATCGTACGCGGTATTCTCAATCCGGGTCACCAGACGAAGCTCCGAGGGGGAGGAGATATGGGACGTGTATCGACGCTACAGCGACTTCCACGATCTACAAATGATCATGTCAGAAAAGGTATTTTTATGAAATCATGTTAATTTCTTTTATTTTCTCATAAAGGCTGCATTTTGATTGGATTATTATGCTTATAAACTCAGGTGATATGTTTTTTTATTTTCTGATAAACGCACTACTTATGCTAACTAAAAATTTATTTTAATGTCATAAATACATACCTGCTATCCCTAGCTATACCTTTCAAGGAGGGTTAGCTTCTCCAGAAATCTTCAAGCGCCGGAATTAGGCCACCTCTCAAACTGAAAACAGATCGGGTTAAACATAGTACAATGTAACCTAACCGGAAATCAAGAACCGCAACTCATCTTACTTTTCTGGAGACACACCAAGCAAATCGCCATTTTTTATCAGCTTCAAATGTGGACTTTTTGTTCAATTCTGCATGGTGGAATTGGGTTTGAAATTGATGAATTGTATAATTTATCGTTTCTACTTCATTTTGAAATCTTTTCTTGTATTATTTTGTGGAATAATTAATTGTTTTTCACATTTTGACGGGTTTTTACATGTGCTCATGATTTGAGCACGAGGATTTCGTGATTTTTGTCAACAAGTTATTGACTATATTGTACAGTGTAAATACTTTGTTTAACTGATTATTATGCCCCCCTTCGAAGAAGAGGGGGTATAGTGCTTTGCTCATGTCGGTCTGTCGGTCGGTCGGTCGGTCTGTCGGTCTGTCGGTCCGTCCACCAGGTGGTTGTCAGACAATAACTCAAGAACGCTTGGGCCTAGGATCATGAAACTTCATAGGTACATTGATCATGACTCGCAGATGACCCCTATTGATTTTGAGGTCACTAGGTCAAAGGTCAAGGTCACGGTGACCAGAAATAGTAAAATGGTTTTTGAATGATAACTCAAGAACGCATACGCCTAGGATCATGAAACTTCATGGGTAGATTGATCATGACTTGCAGATGACCCCTATGGATTTTGAGGTCACTAGGTCAAAGGTCAAGGTCACGGTTACCGGAAATAGTAAAATGGTTTCCGGGTGATAACTCAAGAACGCATACACCTAGGATCATGAAACTTCATGGGTAGATTGATCATGACTCGCAGATGACCCCTATTGATTTTGAGGTCACTAGGTCAAAGGTCAAGGTCACGGTGACCGGAAATAGTAAAATGGTTTTCGGATGATAACTCAAGAACGCATACGCCTAGGATCATGAAACTTCATAGGTAGATTGATCATGACTTGCAGATGACCCCTATTGATTTTGAAGTCACAAGGTCAAAGGTCAAGGTCACGGTGACCCGAAATAGTAAAATAATTTTCGGATGATAACTCAAGAACGCTTTTGCCTAGGAACATGAAACTTCATAGGTACATTGATCGTGACCCGTAGATGACCCCTATTGATTTTCAGGTCACTAGGTCAAAGGTCAAGGTCATAGTGACAAAAATCGTATTCACACAATGGCTGCCACTACAACGGACAGCCCATATGGGGGGCATGCATGTTTTACAAACAGCCCTTGTTTCAGTTATTTTGTTCGTTTAACACTGTTTTCTTACGTGGATTCTTTTCTTTTTCTACTTTCAGAATAAGAATGAATTTACAAATTAGAGGTTCATGTGGTCACATTAAGGCTTCGTGGGATTCCCACAAGTACCGTAGTTCGGTCACCGGGGACCAGTCCGGTCACTGGTCCATGGTACCGATTACCGGGGACCAGTTTGGTCACTGGTCCATGGTACCGGTCACCGGGGACTGGTCCGGTCACCGGTCCGTGGTACTGGGGACCGGTCTGTGGTACCGGGGACCGGTCTGGTCACCGGTCCGTAGTACCGGTCACCAGGGACCGGTCTGGTCACTGGTCCATGGTACCGATCACCGGGGACTGGTCACTGGAATCAGCTAATAAGACCATTCCAAAACGAGGAGAACTGTGGAAAGGGCCTAAGGATTTATCTGATCCTAAGCATAATGAACGTACTAGAAGCTACAAGCCTCCTGTACCAGATCCAACTTCCGGCTTGGATTTCGCCAAATTACCGTTTCAGGAACCTGACATCAATAAGCTGTTGCTTAATATGCCTACTTCTTCAACTTCTGTTTCTGTTCCTTATTCAATGTTGGAACATTGGGAAGTAAGAGAACGCAGATCTTTAGGTTTTACCAACCAGATAGATCTCATGCTAGCAACTATTTTGCAGTTGGTGTGTGATTGGTCGGACTCGGTTCCTGAAGAACTTGTGATTTGTTAATTCATCTTTCACTAACGACATTGTCCCTTTCACATAATGCTGTTTTTTAATGTCGGAAATGCTAAGGATTCATAGAGATCTTATCCTTTCTTCTTTACCTAAAATTTTTCTATTAGAACCTGATATGTATTCTCTCAGAACGGCACCTCTCTCATCAGAATTTCTTTTTTTCGATGGAAGGATGCAAGACGCAATTTCAGCGGACAAAGATGATCAACTTCATGCTTCTTTAGCTAGAAACAACTCTGGACAACGCCAAGGGGCCTTAAAGCGACCTGCTTCTAGACCAATGGCAAATCCAGTAGTTAAGAAGGATAAGAGGAATAACCTTTTCTCTAAAAGACCTTCCTTGAATCCTCGGTTAGTTCCTTACAAACAGTCTTCATTTAACAGACCTTCTGTTTCTCAGAAATCTTCTGTTAAGAAATCTAGTAGGAAGAACAAGTCTCAGCTGGATAAGAGTTATTCCAAACCTTTTACTGGCAAGGGTGGACCTTCTACTTACCAGCCCTAGGTACCTACCCTTTCTATCGCCTTCTCCTCCGATGCCTGAAATACCGGTAGGGGCCAGACTTCTTCATTTTTCAAATCGTTGGCTTCGTATAACTTCAGACGCTTGGGTTCATTCTCTAGTTACAGAAGGCCTGACTTTTCCATTCGAAAACAGACCTCCACTTTCTCGCGTCCCTGTAGAGCTGGTATCTCCGCATCCACAGATTCCAGAGTCCATTCTCGGCCTCTTGGAAAAACAGGTGGTAGAAAGGGTTACAGCCCCTTATTCTCCAGGATTTACAGTCGTCTTTTTCATGTTCAAAAGAAAAATGGTTCCTGGAGACCATTTATAGACTTAAAAGTTTTCAACACGTATCTACTCAAACCAACTTTCAAAATGGAGACTCCTTCCTTCATAAGGAATTCCATCAAACCTCTGCACTGGGGGGTGTCCTTGGATCTGGAAGATGCGTACTTCCATGTTCCTATACATCCCAACTACCGCAAGTACCTTCGTTTTGCATTTCGAGGCCAGGTATACCAGTTCCGGGCGATGCCATTTGGGTTGGCAACAGCCCCTCTAGTCTTTACCAAGCTTATGGCTACAGTAGGAGCACATTTCCGAGTTCATGGTATTCTGCTTCTTCAGTACTTTGACGACTGGCTGTTACACCAGCTCGATCGTCAATTGCTTCTGCACCATCTGGAATTTTCTTGGATGGAACTCCTATCATTTGGGCTCCTTTTAAATGCAGACAAATCAGACCTCGTTCCATCTCAAGATTTCACTTTTGTGGGAATGAATTTCTTGACTCACATCAACAAGGTCAGAGTGTCTCGTCAACATATATCAGACCTTCTGGTGAAGGTCAATTGGGTTTTGTCCCAATCTCATATAACAGCTCAAGAGTTCCTATCTCTCAACGGTATCCTGAGCTCAGTCGCAGACTTTGTGCAATTAGGACGTCTGTTCCTTCGTCCTCTTCAGCATTACCTCTCAGCTTGTTGGAAATGGTCTCCGGACAATCTGTTATCGCAGATTCCTATTCTTCCGGAGTTAATACCACATCTTAAGTGATGGCTAGACGAGGAGACTCTCTTGGCAGGAGTGCCTCTTATTCCTCCGCAACCGTCATTGTATCTTATGACGGATGCGAGCAAGGAAGGGTGGGGTGCTCATCTAGAACCACTCAGTCTGACAGTTTCGGGGTTGTGGTCTCATCAGGAGTCACATATGCATATCAACAATCTAGAAATGCGAGCGGTGTTTCTAGCTGTATCTCATTTCCAGTCACATCTTCGAGACTCTTGTGTGATGGTGTCAGCAGACAACACATCAGTTGTGACTTACATTCAGGCACAGGGGGGAACACATTCTCACTCCCTGTATCTGGAAACCAGGGAATTACTTGTTCTTTGCAAGACGCTCAACATTTTTCTTCTGGCCAAATATATTCCAGGTCGTCTCAACGCCCTGGCGGATGGGTTGTCTCGCAAACACTAATTACTTCCATTGGAGTGGACACTTCATCAGGAAGTGACCAGTCAGATTTTTCTTGTGTTCGGTTATCCTTTAGTCAACTTATTTGCAACCAGACACAATCACAGACTTCCTCTGTATGTGAGTCCGGTTTACGATCCAGCAGCGTGGGCAATAGACGGGCTTTTGTTTGATTTGGATCAACTGGACGCTTATGCTTATCCCCCACCCATTCTGATTCCCCAAATATTTGCGAAAATCAGGGTGAGTTTGTATCGCATACTCCTGATGCCCCTTGGTGGCCCAGGAGATCGTGGTTCAACGATCTTCTCAGTCTCCTGTACGATTATCCCAGGACACTTCCTTACAGATCAGATCTGCTGTCTCAAAGAGGCAGACTTCATGCGGATCCAGCAATGTTTCACTTACACGTCTGGCCGTTATCAGGCAATCCTCGTTGCTTCTGCAAGGAGAAAGTCCAGCGATTTCGGAACTTATTCGATCTATGGAACTTAAACGTCCTGTTTCTCGTACACTGGCGCCTAAATGGGATTTGGCTTGTGTTCTTGATTCTCTTACTAAGGCTCCATATGAACCTCTAGATCAAGCTTCTTTACAGTTCCTAAATTGGAAGACCGTTTTCCTTCTTACTATGGCTTCAGCCAAAAGGAGAAGTGAAATTCATGCTCTTTCTATTGAGGATGGTCATCTTCGTTTTGATTCCTCAGATGGATCTGTTACGTTGCTATGTCAGCCTGAGGATTTCTTGCTAAAAATCAACTCCCCTCTATGGCTTCTAAACCCTTCAAAGTTCCAAGTCTTCCTAATACTTGTGGGCATGAAGATCATGATAGACTTCTTGTGGTTGCTCAAACAGTAGTTTCTTCCATGGCATAAATGTACTGGTGCTATCCAGAAACTATGTACAATACTGTACTAACGAAGATTATATGAGGACATATTTCTACTATCTCTGGCTGAAAAACCTGAATATGGGTTTTTGCTGTGATGGGAAAATATAACGAGAACCTCCTGCCACAGTTACAAAATCAGCTAGAGATAGCAGGTATGTATTTATGACATTAAAACAAATTTTCTTAAAATAAAATTCATTTTAATTATTAAATACTTACCTGCTATCGGTAAGTCCCATCTCCCACGCTGCTCATCGTTTAATATTTTCATTAATGCATGAAAAGTAAGATGAGTTGCGGTTCTTGATTTCTGGTTAGGTTACATTGTACTATGTTTAACCCGATCTGTTTTTAGTTAGAGAGGTGGCCGAATTCCGGCGCTTGAAGATTTCTGGAGAAGCTAACCCACCTTGAAAGGTATAGCTAGGGATAGCAGGTAAGTATTTAATAATTAAAATGAATTTTATTTTAAGAAAATTTGTTTTCCACTTCAATAAGGGTGTTAAATACCAAAGTCTTCAAAATGTCAAAGATTAAAGGAAACAAGAAAATTTGTTGAATTGATATCCCCCCCCCCCAAATTTAGTTTGTTTATGGATGGGTGCAAATCTCTTGATATTTGTTATAATCCTAAAAAAATATTTAAGTGTAGGGTAATTCTTTAATGCATTGCTATTCTCCTCATTGATATCTATGCAACCATGCAGTTTTATATTGAAGTATTGTAGCGTATTTGAGATATAGCCCTGAAAAGTTACACAATACAAAATCAACAAAGGGCAATAACTCTTATTTAAGTAAGTGTAGAGTTATGGTTTTTAAGCATGACACTTCTCCTCATTGATATCAATACACACATGAAGTTTCATGTTGAAGTCTTGCATGGTATTTCAGATATAGCCCTGAAAAGTTACATCATGCAAAAAGCAATGGGCAATAACTCTAATTTAAGAAAGTGTAGGGTTATGGTTCATGTGCATGGCACATCTCTTTATTGATATCAACACACCCATGAAGTTTCATGTTGATATCTTATACAGTTTTTGAGATAAAGCCATGCAAAGTTTTGTGACAGACGGACGGACTGACGGTTGGATATACAGATGGACAGTCGGACAGACAGACCCAATTCTATATCCCTCCGCCTTTGGCAAGGGATGATAAATGTAATTCGTTTTTTTAAGGTAAGGATGAAGGGGATTGATAACCATCTGAAATAATTACCAACCTGGCTTACATCCACTTATGTGAGCTTAAAATAACATAAATAATCAAAATCAATGATATTTTTGCAAAATATTATGTAAAATAAAGTTAACCCATACAAAATCACTGTTCCTATAGCAAAAGCTTAAATTACGTGGTGTAGTTACATAGATTAAAAGAAATACAAAATGCTTGTTTTTATATATTTTGTGCAACAATATATTCCATGTTAATTTCCCACCACAATATCTGAAGATTTACAAGCAAACGTGTTACTGGCTTCGGGCAGTGTCGGATAAATAATGTATTCATGGGAACTACGTAGTGCTTCAGAAGCTGCCCAAAGCCAATATCGTGTTCGCTCGTAAATGTTCGGATATTGTAGCCAGAAATTCACATGGAATATGTGACTCAGAAAAATAAAAACAAGCATTATGTATCGTGTTAAATCTATGTTACCAGACCACATCTGGCGTTTTAATTTCGGCTACTGCTATAAGGAACATTGATTTGTTATGTGTAAACTTTATTTTTCGAAATAGTGTACAAAATATTTGTTGATTTTGAGTGTTTATGGGCTTTAAAGACATCTTGCAGTATTAAATATTAAATAAAGTAACAAAAACAAAAACAAATTGTCCTTGACCAGATGATGGTTAAAATGTACTTGTTATTTCTTTTTTATATTTCAGTTGCCTCATTTCCATGGACCATCTTTGCCACCAAAATCGTTGTTAAGAAATAACACTGACGAGTTTTTGGAAAAACGAAGAAAAGCTCTGGATACATATTTACAGGTACCAGGGTTGGGCCAGAAGGTTTGCATTCAAGATCAAATCATTCTGTTTGTCATGTGAATAACAGTATTGTTTTCATTCGAAGAAACAGACACAAAAATCTTTTAAAAATGTATTAGTCCACAAACAGCATTTTCATTCAAACAAACACACAAGATATGCACAATTTATCTTACTCAAGCAAAAAACTTCAAACTATATAAAATGATGCTTAATTGAAAAACAACATATCACATCACCCACAAATATTTAAACCACATACAGTCATTCTAACTCACAACTGTGCAATAAAATCTTCCTGGTAAATCATTCTAGAGTCCAGTAGCATTACCTTATCTTTCTTTAAAAGCGCATTGTTCTACAATTGTTCGACAAACTGCCAAATTTTGGACTCATTTCCCTTTGACTCAGACTCCTCTGCACTTGCGTACGTACAACATATAACTCACTTTATCATACCACCGCTTTGATATCTGCCTGACATAACGTTGCCTGATATATTTAAACTTATAGATACTTAAAGATAAACTTAACTTGATGCTTTTATATCCATCCTCTCAAAAGCATCGTCACACCAGTACTGTCAGTACTTTGATTTTTACAAAGTGGCCAAGCAGTGGTAGCCCAGTGCACAAGAACTATAATAACTCCTGCTTTCATTTCACAGTTATTGCCCTGAGTGTTAGTTTGTTAGAGTGTTAAAATTTTCAGGGAAAAAGTTCATTACTTATTGTCATAACACGGTATATAGACTCTACGTTTTATTTACACACTAAGATAATCAATACATACACCAATTAAATTAATGAATAAGACACCTCACACGTATTGTATTATTACATGTCTACGCTCAACTCTACTCTCCCCCCAGATTCTCTCTCTTCCTGGCGTTTGTTCAAATCTGCCTACCATTCCATATTTAGATGTTGTGATTGACACTGACATTTAATTTATATTTATTATGGCAACTGCTGAAATATCTGACAAACATACTCTGCCTAGCAACAGAACAGAACATTCGCTAATTTGTAATATGAAATGATGACAACATAATATCCTGTTCTGATAAATTACGTCCACCATGACCAGATGGCATAAAAATGTTCCTATACTAAACATTACAACATAGGGTATATGGTGACCATAATATTATGTTTGCAGATGAAACTTCTTAGGTAGGGAGCTTGCATCAAACAAGTTCTTAAAACTGAACTACATGTATAAATGCAGGGGTAGGGGAGCTATTTCGATCAGGACATTGAAAGTACAAGTTTACCTTGTTAGTTCCTAAATATAAGGTAGAGTAATGTCTCATGGATTTGCTCAGGATGCCTTGAAAAGGTTTGGTCATTAGTTTGTTCTGGGTAAGGTTAAAGTAAACATTTGGTAAGCTGCTTATTTCAATGTTGATTTTGGACTTGCGGATCAGGCTATTCTTAGAATTCAAATGCTTAAATCTTCACATAACTGGTTCATTTTGTATTAACTTCATGTGACATTTGAACAAGTATAATTAGTGTTTGATATTATACTCACATAAATATAAGTTTATGAAAATAGTAAACACATGCATATCATGAACAATATCATAAGATATTTATCAACAATAAGTAAACTAATCCTCAAACAAAATCATTTTAATACATTGTTCTTTAATTTTTTATGCCCCCACCACTATAGTGAGCATACATGCCATACGTCCCGGATTGTCCGGGACAGTCCCGGAAATGAAAAACTTGTCCCGCTGTCCCGGAAATCTGTCAAATGTCCCGGAATTTACAAAATCCATATATACATGTACCTTATCTTAGGCTTAACTGCACTTCGAATCTGTGTATATCTGCAGCGTCTCCATGACAATGCCTACCCGAATAGGCAGACTACGCTACGTGTCAAATTGATCAATTAACAGGGGTCCTGTTATCATATCGATTGTCTCACGTTTGCGGTCAAACCGAAAAGGCGGCATTGTTTAATGTGGTTGTTAATTGACTTAAATCTACTACGTCATTATTTCACGCTGCGTAAGGGCAAATGATAGTTGTTCACACATCTGAAGTCCAACATCTCTGAGTAAAAAATTAAAAGCAGTTTATGTTCGCACGTTTAACCGACAAAGAAGTTTAGAAAAAAAACAGTTTTGTTGTATTTGCTTTATTGTGATTGGTTGTATGTATTGTGAATTGATTTGAGTTTACAATCTAACGGTACTGTATTGTTGTATTTTTTATTATATAAATGTTATAAATGAATAACTGCGTATCAACAACTACGCGTTTCACACCGGTCTTAATAACAATAACGCAGTGACGTCACCATCTATGTTTAGAACATTTACACTGAAAACACGTGGCTTGTATCTAGTAACGGAAGTAGTAATGTTTAATTTGACGTTAATAGATCAAGTGTATTTCGGATAGGCTTTGGAACTTTTGCAATTAACGATGCGAAACAAAAAAAAAACGTACCAAAAATGCATATGTCTATAAATATCGCTACATTTTATACATGTCCCGGAAAATCGGCAAAAGTCCCGGACAATTTAACTCAATGTCCCGGAATTGGTCTGAAAAATTATGGCATGTATGATAGTGAGGGACATATTGTTTTTGCCCTGTCTGTTGGTTTGTTGGTTTGTGTGTTTGTTTGTGCAAATTTTAACATTTGCAATTACTTTTGCAATATTGAAGATAGCAACTTCATATTTGGCATGCATGTGTATCTCATAGAGCTGCACATTTTGAGTGGTGAAAGGTCAAGGTCATCCTTTAAGGTCAAAGGTCAAATATATGGGTCAAACTAGCTAATTTAATGTACACTTTTGCAGTATTGAAGATAGCAGCTTGATATTTGGCATGCATGTGTATCTAATGGAGCTGCACATTGTGAGTGGTGAAAGGTCAAGGTCATCATTCAAGGTCAAAGGTCAAATATATGGGGACATAGTGTTTCACAAACACATCACTTGTTTACAATCCTTTCAAACCTAGTTTCAAGTAAACTTATGTTTTGTTGATTTTGCTAAAGATAGTTGAGCATATTTAAATTGCTCACTGATAATTATTTGGTAAAGACATGTTTCATGGGATATTTGTTATATTTTTATACAAGGAATATTGAATATGTCTTATTCCAACAGTCAGTGTGTCTCATATAAATTGTAAACAAAACTGTAACACTGTTTTAAATGACAACTGTTTACATGAATGTGCACATTATTATAAATGACTGTAATCCTACTCCAACACCCACTGTTTCTCAAACACTGTAATTGCATTGTTCTTCATTCCAACAATGATTGAGCCTGTGCTTTTTCTGTAGTAGACAGACAAAGGGTTAGACACATCACCATTCTTTGTGACCACCTCTGCCAGTCTCTGTCTCCCATCCCTGTCCACCTGGACAATTGTGTCTTTAGAGTATTCACACAGCAGAACTTGTCCTGAATCAGTCACATGAAGACCTGGTAGTACTACACGTAAGCTCAGTGCATAAACAGTCAGGGTGGAGATCACTGTTCCATCCCCGGACAGTGTGACCAGCTGTTTATTGGCCTTGTTGACCACATATATCCTGTCTCCATCTGGACTCACTGCACATGTGGTAACTGTGGTATAGAAGACAGTGATGGTAAGATGTTGTTATGTGGAAATGAAAGGTGTGATATAAAAAGTAGCAAGTCTAATGTTCTTGTAATAAAATTAAGTCAAATTTTTATTATTTTATTTAGTATATACCTAAAACACTTTATACAATAATTATTATGATTATTAAACATAAAGTACAGTAATCCAACTATAAAGAACAGCTGTATTGTGGATGTGATATGATGTGATTCTTTTATTTAGGTTTACATAGGTTTATTTACGTAGGTTAATAGTTTGACTTGGTGGAATAATTATCAAAGATGTAATTGTCTAAATTTAATACATAATTATACATGTATTATAAAAATATGTCCTTAGTTTGCAAAACATCGTATTAGGGAATATGCATTAAAAATACATAATTAAATTTGGTTCAAGATGTTTAGATCATTATTTACAAAACATATGTTTGTTTAATGGGATTAATAGTATGTGAAACTTGATTTCAGTGACAGTAGAAGCATGGTTTAACAAGTTTTGAACATAAGAATAATGATAGGAATAATTATTACCTGTATTCAATCCTGATGTATCCATATACATCTCCCTCACCAGTCTTCCATCCAGAGTATAGAGATACAGAGCATTACCATCTGTAATGTACAGGTTACCATGCTGATGGGCAATACCCAAGCAATTATGTTGGAGCTCCAGTATCCTGTCATTTGTCAACAGATCATTGATCACTCTGATAAAATGGACCTGATTGTTCTTCACAGTAACCGCCACCAGACTGGAGTCAATGCTGCACAGGGACCATGGTTCATCAGGCAAGTCATATTGGGCCAACTCCTTGTATCTCCAATCCAGGAGCTTCAATTTACGGTTGTCCTGGTCTGTGATGAGGAGTTCTCCAGAAGCTGTTTCACAAATACCAGTTATTCTGCATGTGTTTTTATCATTGATAGTCTTCACTATCACTCTAGGCCTCTCACTACTCTTCACTTTTATGATAGGTTCAGGGTTGCTTAGTGGACCAAGGTGATATTCTTGGACCAGCTGGTGTTTTTCTGGATTAGACACCTGGCCTGACTTTGTCAGATCACTTGTTTTGTTTCCAGAGGCAGACTGGCTGGATGCTTCAGATTTATTTTGTGTGGTAACTAAGGTCTGGGTTTTGCTTTCAGCTAGTTGTGATTGTTTCACAGTGATCAGTATTTTTCCCAAACCTGAGAGAGTGGACAGGGTTTGTTGGATGGTTGTATTAGGATTAAATGTCAGTGTTCTCTTATTCTTTGCTGTCATATCTTGTAAAGATGCCTCTACCTTGAGGGACTGGTCAAGGCATTTTCTATACTTAATTAAAGTTAATGTTTGACTTCGTTCTTCTCTTCTCAGCCAATCTTCTTTAACACACGTTATTTGTTTGATTGCCGTGCAGCTCTCTATGTCAGTTTGAATTGCTGTCCTCATGGCGGCCAACAATGAGTCCAACTCCTTCTTGGTATTCTTCTCCAGTTGATCCAAGGAATCATTGATTTTCTTTCGTAAAGTATTTATCTCTTTCATAATTTTCTTGTAAGATTTCTGAAGAGACTTCATATTTTTTTCTAACTTGTCTTTCTTTTGTATCAACTGATGGTTTTGTGTATCAACAGTCACTGACAACTGCTTGAAGTCTCCTTTTTGATGGAGGTCTTTCACTTTGTCAGCTATAAGTAGCACTTTACTGCATTTCCTGCAAAAACAAAACCACATCCATTTACATCATGCATGGGTTTTGCCAATGGCTGTAAATATTCTTAGATGTACATTTTATTTTTAATATATTATTTTGTAACATCAAATATCTTAAAAAACAAACTTAATAAACTAAAATTTGTCAGATTTTTAGCTCCGCTGTTTTCGGAGAAAACCCGAGTTATTGTCATAGCCAGCTCGTCCGCTGTCTGTGTCGTGCTAAAACCTTAACATTGGCTCTAAAATCAAAGTGCTTCCACCTACAACATTAAAACAAAATATGTAGCTGCACCTTGATGAGTTCTACATGCCACACCCATTTTTGGGTCACTAGGTCAAAGGTCAAGGTCACTGTGACCTCTAATATTCTTCTGACAAGCTTTCATTTATTCAAAACTGCACCCACACCTGAGCGTTGGCACCTGCTATGCGGTGCTCTTGTTTAAACTTAAGAAAGTTAATTGAACTTCCAAAATAAATATTTGATTCGTTCATAAGACCGGAAGGACACATAGTACTAAATGATATTTTTCTGACACACCATTATACAGATGATATTGGTTAGTTTGTGTATAATCGATTATAAATCACAAGTGGTCATAGAGATTAATATGTATTTCCATCCTTGAAAAAGCAGGGATATGTTGCTTTGAAATGTGCACGTTGTGTGGTATGTATATAGGTTAGTCAGTCTGTTGGTCAGTCTTTTTCAAGTGATGGTTTTTTGGAGATGCATATTAGTTGTGAGATCAACATGTCAAACTTCAAGATCCAAGTTGCTTGGTTTATTGCACATTGGTTTCCAAACAATATCTTTAGAACCCTTTGAACCATGATAATACACATTTTGTGTACTGGTTACTAGAATGAAAGGAAAGACACAAAATGATATTCATTTCACAAGGTTAAAGGTCATGGTAACATCAGTTTTGACCAAGAATTTAGTTTCAGAACTTAATTTTATGAACACTTTTACCTGCAATCATGGTAATTGGTATAGTGATTACATTTGTGGAAATTACACCCATTTTTATTTTGATGTCAAGTGGTCAAAGATCACCATCACCTCAGTTTGTATCGAGAAATTTGATTGTGCATGATATCTAGAGAACTCTTTGACGTACAATCATCTAAATTGGTGTGAGGTCATTTCTTAAGTTTTCTAATTTATCTGTATTTATTCGAGATCCAGGAAAATGTTGTATAGCCTTCATTCAGTTGTATAACCTTCTTAAACCTTGTAACTTGAGAACCAGGAAAATGTTGTACAAGTTAAAAAGGGAAAATTATTTTTAACTCTCACTTAATTTTTAGCTCTGCTGAGCAGAAAGTACTCAAGGTGAGCTATAATGATCACCATATGTCTTGCTTACTGCATCATGCAATGTACCATGTGTGTCTTCAACTTTAGCTCGTTATCACTCCAAATTTTTTATCCAATCAAGCTGAACTTTGGTCAGAATATATTTATTGAAACAATATCTCTGCTGAATTTGAGTCTGGTTCATCTCCAGGTTGAATGTTAGAAAAACCTTGCTGCCACTTAAGAGTCCACATTTATGACTCAATCTGAGCGAAATTTATTATTAATGTTTATCTAAGCAATATCTCGGCTTAGTTTGAATCTGGTTCAAATGTGTCCAAAAACTAGGCTACCAGGTAAAATCTTCTAAAACCTTGTTACCCCTTTAGAGGCCACATTTATTACTCAATGGTGAAACTTGGTCAGAATATTTATCTTGACAATAAATAGGTTCAGTTTTAATCTGGGTCATGCACCTTCAAAAACAAGGTCACCTGGTCAAATATAAGATAAAACTTTCTACCACTCAATAGGTCACATTCAATACTTGGTCAGAATGTTTATCTTAACAATATCTAGGCCGAGTTCTGAGAATCTGAGTCATGCACGTTAAAAAATATGTCTTCCAATCTTGATGGAACTTTGTCAGAATTTTAATCATTACAATATCTTGACTGCATTTGAATGAGCATCTAAGAAGAAGGAAACCAGTTAGAAAAACATTGTAACTACTCTAGATGCCACATTTTTATGCCTCCTTTCGAAGGAAAGGGGGTATATAGTTTTCGCACTGTCTGTCTGTCAGTCTGTCTGTCAATATGTCAGTCTGTCACACTTTTCGTGTCCACTCTCTGTTTCTAATAGTTTTCATTCAATCCTTACCAAACTTGGTCAGAAGTTGTATCTAGACAATATCTAGGTCAAGTTTGAGTATGGGTAATGCCGGGTCAAAAACTAGGTCACGGGGTCACTTAGTGCATTTCAAGGATTTAGCATGGTGTCCGCTCTCTTATTGAAGTAGTTTTCATCTGATCGTTACCAAACTTGGTCAGAAAATGTATCAAGACAATAACTAGGTCAAGTTCGAATATGGGTCATGCGGGGTCAAAAATAGGTCAGGGGGTCACTTAGTGCATTTCAAGGATTTAGTATGGTGTCCGCTCTCTAGTTGAAGTAGTTTTCATCCGATCTTCACCAAATTCGGTCAGAAGTTGTATATAGATGATAGAGAGTGCAAACACTTTTCTAAAATTTATATAACCTTCATAATTTCAGCAGGGTTAAAGTTTGGTCATAACTTTTTGAATATTGAAGATAGCAACTTGATATTTGGCATGCATGTGTATCTCATGAAGCTGCACATTTTGAGTGGTGAAAGGTCAAGGTCATCCTTCAAGGTCAAAAGTAAAAAAATACAATCCAAGGTAAGTAATGAGCTTTAAAAGGGAGATAATTTCTAAACCTGCCATAATTATGATATATTGAAAATTTATTTCAAAGCGGCGCAATAGGGGGCATTTTGTTTCTGACAAACACATCTCTTGTTTTGCCTAAGTATGATGCCTAAATTTGAGGTGAGGGACCTAGGGCTTTTGTTATCAAGCATGTTTTGTGAATTTCTGATTTCAATTAAGGAAGATAACAAATTAAAGTTTAATTAAAATATAAAAAAGTACCTGGTGAGCATCCTAGCTCCCTAAGAACCCTTCTTTGTAATTTGTATTGTGAAAGATATGAAGGATTGTAATAAGTTAGTTTAGACATGTGCAAACAATATCTTGATAACAAGTGAACTCATACTTACTGATGATTATGAACATGGCAGACTTGACATATCAGCTGACTGTGGTCCTCACAGAATCCTGTCAGTTTTTCTTTCTTGTGATCCTGACATTTCTCACGTCCATCCACACTAGTCACAGGCCACTGGCTGATGTTTTTCTTGCCCAACATTGCATGTTTCTTGTAAAGATAGTTGTGATGCTTCACACATTTGGTACAGTAAAATTGAGAACATTCCTCACAGTAAAATTCAGCCTCTTTGTTTCTGTCATGACTCTGACAGGTTTCACAAGAAAAGTCAAAGAATGATTCTGATCCTTTATTAATGGAACTATCTGAATTTGAAGACGAAGTTGAAGGCGTTATCGGTCTCTTGCCAGTCTTATGATAGGGCTTTGTCTATAAGTTCACATTTGTTTTACTAGAATTTGTAGTTATTTGTTTAACTATTGAGCTGTCAGCAGTCTTAACAGGAAGATTTGTCACTATGTTCCCTATTTGTTTAACTCTTGGGCCCTCATCAGTCTTAACAAAATGTGACGGTATGATCCCCATTGTATTACTTATTTTACAGTTTTCTAATTGTATCAATAATTGTTATGAAATCTTGAATTTCACAGCTTGATTTTGTATCCATGTACAAAGACATTTTTAATAAGGACTTATCTGAACTAATAAAACTGTTATAATGCGTCTTACTTGATATCAGATTATTGGTTGTTTTATCAAGTTTGTCTTTTATAGCTTTCGTCATTGTCTTGGTACAGCATTCCTTGCCAATCAACAAACATCTTAATGATGCAATATCTATCGCTTCTTAATCAAGATTTCATTATAATAGTGTTGTTTATTGTTGATTTGATTTGGCAACAAATGTTTTTTATATTGGTTTTCTATAACCACCTGGTAACGCCAAATAATCCTTTCAAACACTCAACTAGTATATAAGGTGATGCAGACAGTAAATCTTTACTGCATAACTAATTTGAATAAATCTGTTTCACTTTGGCGTTGCAGTCCAGCTTCCTCTTCTACCTCTCACAACCAAGTTTAAGAAGTAGTTACATCCAAATTAAACCAACAATCAAAATCTGAAAGAACATTGCTCTGAAATACATCCTTCGACCATACACAACACATAACAACTACCGTTGTTATAGATCATTCAGTTGGTTGTTACCTAAAACATTAAAGTTGAATCTTAGTAACTAATGTCAGGTGATATCCGGTCATGTGATTGTATAATGCGTCCTGTATTATTTGTTACAAATACCCAGATCATATAACCAATTGATTATTGGCAAATACCACAAACTATTTACAGTAGGATATGGTTTAAATTAAAGAAATCTTTGTATATGCTGTTGAATTTGAAGAGCCTAACCAATAATCTATTCATCTACAGATATGTATGGGATATTTTTGACAAATGACAAAAGATAATAGTTATTAGCTCACCAGAGCTTATTGGGCTTATGTTTTGTTTTTAGGATACCAAGTTGTCCATAATCACATTGTGCTTATGTTTTGTTTTTAGGATACCAAGTTGTCCATAATCACATTGTGCTTATGGTTTGTTTTAGGCTACCAAGTTCTCCGTAATCACATTGTGCTCATGGTTTGTTTTTAGGCTACCAAGTTGTCCATAATCACACTGTGCTCATGGTTTGTTTTTAGGATACCAAGTTGTCCATAATCACACTGTGCTCATGGTTTGTTTTTAGGATACCAAGTTGTCCATAATCACATTGTGCTCATGGTTTGTTTTTAGGATACCAAGTTGTCCATAATCACATTGTGCTCATGGTTTATTTGAAGGATATCATGTTGGCCATGATCAGTAAAAGGTGTAAATGTGTGTGTTATCTTTTTCTTCAAATGACCTCTGCTCCTGAACATCATGGACAATTTGAATCAAACTTAAGAAGAGGATCCTTGGGTGACTCTCCTTTAAAATTGTCCTTATTGCTCTGGTCCATGGCGTATGTAGGTCCCCTGAGCTATAAAAAAGACTTAAACTATGAAAACTTCTAAAATTGTCACAGAAAATAGGGCGTTTATATTTGGGGTGTAACATTGTCTCATGGTCCTCAACCTTTGGATCGAGAAAATTTGCAGCGCGTTGACTAAAATTGGGAATAAGTGTTGTTGTTGTTTTGCTAAAAAATGCTTCAAAATTGAGGATACAAATGTGTCCAGTATTATATTTACTACGGTTGATCTTATATGGATGGGAGATGAACAAAATAATTAGATTTAAAAAATATATATATATCTTTTAAATTGGGAATTTTTAGCTCCCATTTAGGAAAAATATATAGTAAAAAATGCCACAAGGTAAAAGTTTAGAACTCATTGGATGTTCATTTGATTTAAAAGTGATTTTGTTTATTTGCCTTGTCAGCGAGCTTACTTTAAAGTAATTATCATGTATATTTTTTTGTTCAAATCATTAATAGAAAAGGTAATTTAAGCTTCATTTTGCGAAAACAGGGCTTAATAATGCATGTGCATTAATTGTCATCCCAGTGTTTTTTTTATATAAAATATATACTTTTTTTCCATTGGACCCGATTTTGAATGAAAAAAAAAATCTGCATCCCAGTACCAAAGACTCTCTTTAAACGAAAATCAGAAAGTGTCATCATTGATTAGCTTGTGCGCATTGCACAGGCTAATCAGTTTACACAGGCTAATCTCGGACACCACTTATTTGACATGCATAAAGCCCAGTTTTCCCTGAAAGAAGCCAGATTTCAATGACAAACTGGCCAATGTGGTCGCACAAGCTGTTAAAGACTATTAATAACATACACACACTGTCTGCAGTGTACCCGTGGTGAAGTATAAGCAGGCAGATGCGGTTTTTATAGTTCTTAGCGTAGTTAAGAGAAGACTGACTTGAAACACATACCACTAACCTTAGTTGTCTGCAAGCGAACAACTAAAAATAGACTTTGTAAAATGACCTTGAAATTTTCTCTTAAACAACAAGGCTCAGGGGTGTAATATATAGCATTTAATATAGTGTGGCGGCCTTCTATCAAGATTGATACAAATCACACCCTGTGACTATTTTGTCTCCCTTATATGTATATATTGAAAACTTGGAACAATTTCTTTTGAAATGGCAAGAGCCAGAGGTTTTGTATTTGGCATGTAACATGATGTGATTGTCCTCTACCAAGTTTGTTCAAATGATGCCCCAGTAGTCTAAATTGGCCCCCACCTCCACTTTTGCAGGGCCTGCTATCTGCAGAGGTGTGGGAGAAGCATCCTGGCGTTCAGCAGTTTGTGATGAAGTTTCTAGCGCCCGGTATTTGGGAGAGACACAAGAGTGAATTGGCGCGGAAAATGGACACCATAGTCAACCCTCTTAAGACTGTCGGAAACGCAGTGAAAACCATCTCTAACGATGGGGTGTCGAAACTTAGAGGTGTAAGTGTGTGCAAGAATTTAGAGGGTAATTGGTTGTCAAAATTAAGAGGGGTTAGGGGTTTCAGAAGATAAAAGGATAGAGATATGAGTGGGTTAATTGTTACATTTGGAAGTGGAGTGGGTTAATATTTATAGCGATGGGTAATAGGATGTCCAAATTAAGAGGCATAATGGGGTTAAGAAACTTATTGGGCTGAGTGGGTATCAAAACTTGGGAGTGAGTGGTGTTGAAATTTAGTGGGTGAATGGGTTTTGAAAGTTAGAAATGGGTAAGTGGGTTTTGAAACTAAGTGGGGATACCTTAGTGATGAAACTTATGTGGTAGGGGTATATACACTTAGGGGGAAAAGGGGGATAAGCAGGTACATAATGAAAGGGCGAGAGGGGGTAAGGGGGTAACAAAACTTAGTGGGCTAAGTGGGAATCAAAACTTAGATAATGTGAATATTAAAAGATAGTGGGGGGAGTGGGTTTTGAAACTCATAGAGGTGAGTGAGTATACCGCAGAAATTGTGTAGTTTAAGTATGTATCAAAACTAATAGGGGTGTATTGGAACTTTGAGGGGTAAGATGCTATTGAAACTTAGAGGGTCGAGTGGTTATAGAAGTTTATTTATGCATGATTTGTAATAAAAAACTTAGTGGGGATGGTGAGTGGATTTTGAACCTTACTTGAAAGGTGTAGGTTGGTGTCAGAAATTAAAAATAGAGAGAGATTAATTAGTGTAGAACTTAACAAGGGTAAGTGGGTTAATATTTTTTATAGGCAAATGGGCCACCAAGATTGTCACAGTTAACTAGAACTAGAACTCTCATACGATTCCACAGGATCATTATTTAGACCAAAATGTTAATTGTAGGTAAATTGTGAGAGTTGTAACATTAATATTGGGTGTTGGGACTACTTTGGGCATATGGATATCCAAAGTAAGCGGGAGAAGTAGGTGTGAATACTTTAAAGGGGAAGTGGCTCTCAAAACTTAGGGGATCATATTGGTGTCTAAACCATGTGGGTTGCATGGTGGTCGAAACAAAGAAAGGTCCGCTGTTAGAGTATCTAAAATGTGTGGGGCTGGAATTGGGTTTGTAGACCTTTTGTAATTTAGATTAAAGTTGAAAAAACAACAACACAAAAACAACTTGCAGCCATGTATGTGGCCATCTTTGTTATCACGTGGAACCATTATTTTGGAGAAAAATAGGTTAATTATACCTGGTATTATTGATATGTTTTAAATTTGATATTCAACTTGATCATTTTCCCAATAAATGTCTGTCAATTTCTGTCGCAGTGCCATGTTTGGCGGGAAATGTTACTAGAAACAAACATACATGTATTGCTGACTCCCAAATTACAAAATGAAAATTACTGTTGCAGGACTCATTCAGCAGGAGTTCAGGATCAGCAGCACAAGGGACCAAAGTTGGGGCTGGGTTGGATCCAGAGGTATATGATATTGAAAATATTGAAATATTGGAAATAAGTGGCTCAGAAATGTGTGTGATATTGAAAATAGGGAAATATTGGTAACTAAGGGGCTACCACTTGGTGCATAAAAATATGGAAATATCAGTTACGAAGTTGCTCAGACTGTGTGTATCAAAATAGGAAAATATTAGCAACTAAGTGGCTGACACTTGATGAATGGAAAAAGGGGGGTATTGTTAACTAATTGGCTCTCACTTAGTGCTAGAAAATAGAAAAATATTGGTCACTAAGTGGCCTATACTTTGTGAATGAAAATAGAAAAATATTGGTAACTAAGTGGCTAAAACTGTTTGCATGAAAATGGGAAAATATTGGTAACTATGGTATTCAACCTTGGTGCATGAAAATAGGGAATATTGGTAATTAAGTGGCTTGCTTTGTTTGCTGTCAGGAAAGTTCCTTTAATTTTGCTTGGTTAAGGGACTGGTTTTATGATGCATTCAGTTAAATTAGAACATTCCACTGCGTATCGTTTCACTTTCAATTAAATTAGAACATTCAAATTGGTACCGTTACCTTTCCAGTTAAATTAGAACATTCCACTGCGTATCGTTTCACTTTCAATTAAATTAGAACATTCAAATGGGTACCGTTACCTTTCCAGTTAAATTAGAACATTCCACTGCGTATCGTTTCACTTTCAATTAAATTAGAACATTCAAATGGGTACCGTTACCTTTCCAGTTAAATTAGAACATTCCACTGCATATCGTTTCACTTTCAATTAAATTAGAACATTCAAATGGGTACCATTTCCTTTCCAGTTAAATGAGAACATTCCACTGCGTATCATTTCATTTTCAATTAAATTAGAACATTCAAATGGGTACCGTTACCTTTCCAGTTAAATGAGAACATTCCACTGCGTATCATTTCACTTTCAATTAAATTAGAACATTCAAATGGGTACCATTTCCTTTCCAGTTAAATGAGAACATTCCACTGCGTATCATGCTGCTACTGATGGACGAGGTGTTTGACCTTCGACACAAAAATCAGTGGCTGCGACGGCAGATTGCGAGAGTGTTGAAGCAACTCATTAAAGCCATCCTGGGGGACCGTATGAACAAGTAAAGAGACTCGCTTTGTCTGGAGTTATTTCTATATTAAAGCCATACCTTGAGAATTTATGAACAAGTAAAGAGGCTCGCTTTTCCTGGATTTAATTCTTTATTACATTCATGATAGGGATCCCATGTGTGAAAAGTAAAAAAAAATCATGTAGCTTGTGAGGGAAGTATAACTGTCTTATTTGTAAAGTTTTTTTGGGGTAAACAAAAATAATATTTTTACAATTTTTTTTTTTAATCTTTAGACAATTACATTTATTAAACACCTTATGTTTCAACACTGCAGGGGACTCTAAAAAGTAGCTGATTTTCAAGTACACTTGATTTAAAAAAATGGATATTTTATGCTGTATATTTTCATTACTTATGTAACTTTGAGCGTGCTAACTTTACATGAAACTACACACAAGATAGATTTTGAACCAAGGCTTATTTTTGTGAACTTTTAATTTTGCCAGTGCTTTTCTTAATAAGATCTTAAAGAAGACATCTAAAAGTGGTCGGATTTATATAATTCACAAGTAAAAGAAAGGTGTAAGACAGAAAAGCTATTTACAAAAACTTCTAATTGTAAATCGTACAAGTTTTGCTTTGTGGTGATGTGCTTGTGTTATGTTTTACAGGAAGATTGTTGAACATGTAGACTTCATGACCTCAGCGGAACAAGTAGCAGAATACATCAAGGCCTTTCGGTAATTTAATGGTGCATTTATTTGTAGCAAAAACATACAGTGAAATAGTCGGCCCACACATTTCTGTTGTGTATGCCTTTGTTAGCTTCATGGTATCAAAATACTTATGCGTATACAGAGACTCTTGAGTCTGAAACCTTGGAAGAACCCGTTCTTGGTCTCCTTGGAATAATTTGTTAATATTTTGGGAGTTGGAAACCAACACAGTCCTCTCTGCCATTATGCAGATGTAATTTCAACAACACAAATACAATGTATTTGTTTTTTTGTTGACATTTCTTGATGATTGTTACCCTATTAGAAATATGATACATGTACATTATCGACAATTAATGCAACAATGCATATTTATTTGGTTTTTCCTTAGACCAATGTGCATGATTGTAGAAGACTGTGGCTTATGAATTCTCATAAGACCTGTGAGAAACTGCTATTATTTAGTATTGTGTGTAATCTGATAAAAAAAAAGTGTAAACAAATGAGAATAATTTATTATAGGAAAATCTGTTTTGTTGTCGGAAAAAATAAGTCACAAACAAATATTAATTTGGCTAAAAATGTAGGTGTCTGAAAACTAAAAGTGACTGAAAATTGTTATTAATTCTGTAATTTATTTTCATATGATGCAAAAACATAACCAGTATGTGCATAAGACTTACGTCCAAATTTACTATATATGTGTGGGGGAGGAGGAGGAGGGGTGGGGAGGTTGGTTTAACACATTTGAGATGACTGTGTTTTTTCTACAAAACCTTTTTACTCCTTACATTAATACTTTTCACTCCTTACAGGGATACTTTTCACACCTTACAGGGATACTTTTCAATCCTTAACGGGATACTTTTCACTCCTTACAATGATACTTTTCACTCCTTACAGGGATTCTTTTCACTCCTTACAGTAATACTTTTAACTCCTTACAGTGGTACTTTTCACTCCTTACAAGGATACTTTTTACTCCTTACATTAATACTTTTCACTCCTTACAGGGATACTTTTCACTCCTTACAGGGATATTTTTCACTCCTTACAGGGATATTTTGCACTCCTTACAGGGATACTTTTCACTCCTTACAGGGATACGTTTTACTCCTTACAGGGATACTTTCACTTCTTTCATGAATACTTTTCACTCCGTACAGAGATACTTTTCACTCCATACAGGGATACTTTTCACTCCTTACAAAGATACTTATCATGCCTTACAGGGTACTTTTCACTCCTTACAGGGATACTTTTCACTCCTTACAGGGGTACGTTTCACACTTTACAGTGATACTTTTCACTCCTTACAGTGATACTTTTCACTCCTTACAAGGATATGTATCATGCCTTACAGGGTACTTCTCACTCCTTACATGGATACTTTTCACTCCTTACACGGGTACTTTTCACTCCTTACATGAATACTTTTCACTACTTACAGGGATATTTTTCACTCCTTACAGGGGTACTTTTCACGCCTTACAGGGATACTTTTCACTCCTTACAGGGATACTTTTCACTCCGTACAGGGAAACTTTTCACACCTTACAGGGATACTTTTCACTCCTTACAGTGATCCTTTTCACTCCTTACAGTAAAACTTTTCACTCCTTACAGGGATACTTTTCACTCCTTACAGTGTAACTTTTCACTCCTTACAGTGATCCTTTTCACTCCTTACAGTGAAACTTTTCACTCCTTACAGGGATACTTTTCACTCCTTACAGGGATATTTTTCACTCCTTACAGGGACACTTTTTGGCCAGAGGGTGTGCTGGCTGAGCCACGAGCAGCACGGGACAACAACATCAAAATGAGGACCAGGGTGGTCTGTAAGGCCAAAATGCTTGGCAGTATCCCAGGTACAGTTATCTTGTATATGTTCACTGCAATTTTTAGTTAAAATTTTACCATTTCAATTTTAAATTACAAAACAATAAATTAATATCTGTGTTTATGTTTTATGATTATTAATTCGGAGCTTAAGTAACTGTCAGTTTGAAACATTAATAAAAGTGTTAAGGAAGAAGCCTATTGATAAAAGCATGGCTAGCTCT
This sequence comes from Dreissena polymorpha, assembly GCF_020536995.1. Lineage (NCBI taxonomy): Eukaryota > Metazoa > Mollusca > Bivalvia > Myida > Dreissenidae > Dreissena > Dreissena polymorpha. The sequence goes on along the minus strand of NC_068367.1, from coordinate 61,181,790 downwards.
GTTTGTGAGATCAATTCAGGTACATTGACCCTGTACCCATGGCTAGCTCTGTTTGTGAGATCAATTCAGGTACATTGATCCTGTACCCATGGCTAGCTCTGTTTATGAGATCAATTCAGGTACTTTGACCATGTACCCATGGCTAGCTCTGTTTGTGAGATCAATTCAGGTACATTGATCCTGTACCCATGGCTAGCTCTGTTTGTGAGATCAATTCAGGTACATTGACCCTGTACCCATGGCTAGCTCTGTTTGTGAGATCATTGAAGGTACATTGACCCTGTACCCATGGCTAGCTCTGTTTGTGAGATCATTGAAGGTACATTGACCCTGTTCTCATGGCTAGCTCTGTTTGTGAGATCATTGATGGTACATTGACCCTGTACCCATGGCTAGCTTTGTTTGTGAGATCATTGAAGGTACATTGATCTTTTACCCATGGCTATCTCTGTGTGTGAGATACTTCCAGGTACATTGATCTTGTACCCATGGCTAACTCTGTTTGTGAGATAAATGGCTAGCTGCATTTGTGAGATGACATCCTGGCACAGCCACATGTATTGAACCGGCATTGGTCATGAAATAATTTATTCTAACACTCTCCTATCATATGATTCAAACAGAGAAATTGTAAATTACTGACATACTCTCCTTACTCAGGGAAAGTATGCATACTTAAATTGAAAGCTGTATAATACCATTAATGTTAAATAAAATTTAATATCCAAACACATTAAAGAAGCTTTTTTACACAAGTTTGAATTTGTTTTGGAGGCACCAGGGTTTGGAACTTTTCCATGTCAAATTTTAACATAGAATACATTTCAAGTGAGTCCGTTCGGTACACATGGCCTGTCATGTCTAAAAATGAAAGTCCATTACAGTCCAGTTGTTGTTAGTTTAAACCTATTTATTTTAGCTCGATTGCATCGAAAGCCTAAGGCTTATATAAACGCTCTCGAGTCCGTTTCCTGGGCCTAGAACCAGTACTTGGTGTATTTGGGGGAGATCTAAAGAACGCTCCCACGGTGGGGATCGAACCTGTCACCTCCCGGTCGCTAGGCGGACACCATATCCATTACACCACGGCGTTGTTGTTAATAATCAATTAAAGTGCTTTGCCTTGTTTTTTCCAATTAGTTTTGTAGTGAATAAAAACATGAGAGGTAAATGTTTTCATGAATGATAATGAGTATAGTAGTCTTAATTTTGTTATATATCAAAAACAAAAGTATTTTGAAAACCTGAATTAATTCTTTTGCAAACAAACACCACACTCCACCAAATAAAAAAATACTAATATTGCTGCAATGCTAAGTTTATTAACTCTTTGGTCCTATTTCAGATGAACTTCGTCATTTTCTCGGCAGCGATACAGTACGGATAGGAACCAGTCGAGTGTTCGACATGTTTCAGTATCGCAGTCTGAACAGACGTCTTGTATATGTAATCCTTGAGGGCGTCATTGAAACACTTTTTCCTGAAAACCGCTTCAAGGAACTGTTCCGAAAAATGCATTCACAGTCTGCTCGTTTGAAAGCAAGAAAAAATGGAGATCCAGTGAAAACCGCAACTGTTGGCAAGAAAACTTCCTGATGTTAGTGTTTGTTTATCTGTGTGTGCTATGTATCTATTTATTTATTTATTTTATGAACAGGTTTAAGATTTGAAACTGTATTTGAATTGTATTTCAAAATGGCATTAATTTTGTTGTTTGTGTACTTTTAAATAATCAACAAATGCCAGGTTGTAGATTTAACATAATTTCCGATGTACAGAAATATTGTAACCATTTTACTGATGTATTCAAACAGTAAGTAATCTGAGATTATATGTGTAAACTTTACATTTAACAAGGTGTGTTCTTACTTTCTTGGCTGGATATTTATGTTGAGTATGTATTTATTCATGAATCAGTTTGAAACCTGGAGGAAACCTGCAGTTAAGCATTCAGGCACCAAGAAAATATACTTCTCAACAGAGACACAGCACTCCAATCATCATTACCCAAACCCCCATATACAATAAACACATCTTAACATTACATTAAAAAAGATATTTGTAAATTGTATTTTGACCAACTTTTGTTAATGCTGGAAATTTAAGTTTTATGAATGTATGAATAAATGAATAAAATGTATTTTTGAATTTCTAGAAATTCTTAGTGTTTTGAACTTTAAGTTTGTTTTATTTTAAACGCTATTTTAAAATAAACACATCATAACATTATATTTGTAAAAAATATGATATTTGTAAACTTAAGTGTGACATAATTTTGTACATGCATAAAACTTAAGTTTTATGATGATATTTATGAAAATAATGGAAATAATATGTAAATATTGCTGAATTTCTTGAGATTCTTTATATATGGTTAACTTCAACTTTCTGTTTTTGCAAAAATTTGGTGTAAATTTTATATCCATTTAATACTTAAAGACAATATTATTTTGCATTAAGCATTACCTGTTTGTCTGATACAGTGGCCTTCACTGTTGCTTAATACACAGGGGATTAAACTCTAGGTCCTCACACATGTGAGTTTGGTAGGTGCTCATCGCAACAGGTATACTTTATTTTTTGTCTGTGAACAGCCCCCCCCCCCCACAAGACCACATCAAATTAAAACAAAATACTTGCTTGAAATGTCGTGCTGTTTTCAAAATATGTCTTACTTTTATATGACCGTACTAATTAAACATACACATTTTGGACAAACAAAATGTTGTTCCTTTTCGAAGTGCTAATGTCTACCAGATTTGTATTAAATGTATTTGTATTTGAATTGTCAGTGAGTATTTGTATACTCTGTTTAAATTATTGATGGAATTGTTCAGAATTTTACTGTAAAATTTCCATGTTTATAATTATGGACCATGAATTACATATTTTTAGCTCGACTATTACATATGATATATATATAGTGGAGCTATCCTACTCACCCCGGCGTCGGCGTTGTCGTTCCCGTGTCCGTTTGCGTGCAAATCTTTAAGTTTACGTGCTACCCAAAATATTTTCAATGTCCTTTGACATATTGCTTTCATATTTTGCATACTTGTTTACCATCATGACCCCAACCTACAAACAAGACCAGACAACTGTATCAAGCATTTTGACAGAATTATGGCCCCTTTTATACTTAGAATATGCATATTATTGATAAATCTATGTTAAAGTTTGCGTACTACACCAAATATTTCCTGTGTCCCTTGACATATTGCTTTCATATTTTGCATACTTGTTAACAATCATGACCCCAACCTATAAACAAGAGCAGACAACTGTATCAAGCATTTTGACAGAATTATTGCCCCTTTTATACTTAGAATATGCATATTATTGATAAATCTATGTTAAAGTTTGTGTACTACCCCAAATATTTCATGTGTCCATTGACATATTGCTTTCATATTTTGCATACTTGTTAACCAACATGACCCCAACATATAAACAAGAGCAGACAACTGTATCAAGCATTTTGACAGAAATATGGCTCCTTTTATACTTAGAATATGCATATTATTGATAAATCTATGTTAAAGTTTGACAAAACAACACTTACCTTACATACCACAATGCACTCCACCCAAACCATCCCCCACGCCCGCCCCCCCCCCCCCCCCCCCCCCCCCCCCCCCCCCCCCCCCCCCCCCCAGAACCCCCTCCCCCCCCAACCCCCCTCACAATTTTTTTTTTTCTTATTTTTGAAAGATCATCTATTAAATGATCACACACCCACATTATACCCCCCCACCCCACCCCCCCCCCCCCCCCCCCAATTTTTTTTTTGTTTTCTTATTTTTTAGCTCGACTATTATATATGAAATATATATAGTGGAGCTATCATACTCACCTGGGCGTTGCCGTTCCCGTGTCGGTTTGCGTGCAAATGTTAAAGTTTGCGTACTACCCCAAATATTTTCAATGTCCCTTGACATATTGCTTTCATATTTTGCATACTTATTTACCATCATGACAATAACCTAAAAACAAGAGCAGACAACTGTATCAAGCATTTTGACAGAATTATGGCCCGTTTTATACTTAGAATATGCATATTATTGATAAATCTATGTTAAAGTTTGCGTACTACCCCAAATATTTCCTGTGTCCCTTGACATATTGCTTTCATATTTTGCATACTTGTTCACCATCATGACCCCAACCTACAAACAAGAGCAGACAACAGTATCAAGCATTTTGACAGAATTATTGCCCCTTTTATACTTGGAATATGCATATTATTGATAAATCTATGTTAAAGTTTGCGTACTACCCCAAATATTTCCTTGGTCCCTTGACATATTGCTTTTATATTTTGCATACTTGTTTACCAACATGACCCCAACCTATAAACAAGAGCAGACAACTGTATCAAGCATTTTGACAGAATTATGGCCCCTTTTATACTTAGATAATTGAACATTTTGCGTAAATTGCCATAACTTCTTTATTTATGATAAGATTTTATTAATACTTTGACAAAACAACACTTACCTGAATACCACAATGGATTCCACCCAAACAAAACTCCACGCCCCAACCCAGAATCCCTGCCCCCCCCCCCCACCCCCCCCCCCCAAATTTTTTTTGTTTCTCTTTTTTTTATTTTTGAAAGATCATCTTATAAATGACCACACTTCACATTATACTATACCCCCCGCAATTATTATTTTTTCTTCTTTTTTTTAAAGATCGTCTAATAAATGACCACACCCCACATTATACCCCCCTTTCAACCCTCCTACCCCCCCCCCCCCCCCAAAAAAAAATAAAAAATAATTATATTTTTTTTTTCCTTTTTTTATTTTTGAAAGATCATCTAATAAATTATTGAATATGAACAATTTCCCCATGATGGCTTACGTTATACTGTCAAGCACTCGAATAGTCGAGCGCGCTGTCCTCTGACAGCTCTTGTTAAAGATCATCTATTAAATGATCACACACCCACATTATACCCCCCCCCCTCTCCATGATGGCTTACGTTATACTGTCAAGCACTCGAATAGTCGAGCACGCTGTCCTCTGACAGCTCTTGTTAATGTTTTCTTTGGACATATGGAACGTAGATATGATTATCAGGGTTGATTTTTTTAAATTTGTGTTGTTAACAGTGTTAGTTGAATGGGTGTTTAAAACATATCTATTTAATCGTTAAATTAATACACACAAATAAATTTGAATCCACTGAACCTCTGATGAGTATTTTTTGTAAATTGATTAATAGTTTCCTGTTGTTTTTTGCAACAAACTTGTATAACGGAACATGTAATGAAATTGCTTATTTAGACGAAATTATTCATTAATGTAATTTATATCTACACATTTGTGAAATCAATAATGGTGAAGATCCCTATTAAATTTACATAATTTGTCATTATACTAGCATTACAACCTTTATTTTGGTTATAGGTGCAATTTATTTTTTTATTTTTTTTATTTACTGAATTTTTTTTGCTTTTACCTTCTGATTTATTGTTAATTATTTCCTCATTTAAAATCATAAGTTAACAATTTAGGCAGTCTTTTGAAAGTATATTTATGACGTCAGTTTTGAGCTATTTTGTGTGACCATAAAGCTTTTATACTTGTCCTTTTCATTGAAATCTAATCAAGAAAAATAAACACCGGATTGAAAGAGCTTTTAACACAGCAAAGTCTACAACTGTATTTCTCAGTAAAATCATTATGTAATTGTGTGCAACATCATACTGAGAAAAGAGTTTTTGGAAATGACTAAACTTATTAAAAAACAATATTTCACATTTGGGTGCTTTATTTATTACGTGTATTGCTATGCCAACGCATTTAAAGTCCCTAAAGATTAGCTTCAGTAAACTGTGACTGCATTTGGTCCTTCACCTTGGTCGCTAGCTCAGTTTGTAGGGCATTGGACTATTACCCTGCTGCTGGCTGGTTTGATCCCCAGCCCAGCCATGTAACTTGTGTACTGATTCATAATTAAATCCTTTCAATGGTCCCCCCCCCCCCCCCCTACATCAGATTCAAGTAATTCAGCTGCCAGTTACTGGTATTTGTATCAGCATTTATCACTGGTAAACCAGCTAACCAAGGATAATAAAAAACTGTTACCTTAAGGCCATGATGACTGAAATGCTTTTGAACACAGTCAAACATCCAAATAAACTAGCTAAATATGGTACTTTTAAGGTTTTTAAAGGAATACGAATCGGATACAAACTGATGCGACTTTATTGTTTTCCATAAATTTATTGCTTGAGTACATTTGTAGTTTCTATTAAATACATATGAGTATAAGTTAAAACTTGTGAAGTGCACATGATTTTTTATCTACCAACTTCAAATATAATAGTGTTACAATTTCATTCCTTTAAATTTTTACTTCATAGACGTTGAGTATTGTGTAATAGAAAAAACTTAATATGTATTAATCTGTTTTCTAAATATTTTCTAAATTTTGATTATTGGTAAACCATTGTTGTGACTGCAATAGTATGTGTTGTTTTATTTGTCGGTATTTTATCTATGTATATTGAATTGTGTATGTTTGGAAATGAACAGCTTTTGGTTCGAACCACATACCACATTTTGTTGTTACATTGTTTTTCGAAAATTGAAAAAATAATAAATATTGACAGAAATCAGACTGTGTTTGTTGTGAAAGTGTCAACCTTGAATCCGGCAGTATACTTAGGACACAGCTAGGTATTGGCATAACAGATCATTCAAAATAATATAAAATCTATTTATTTAGAATGATTAGGTCAATTACATGTGTTAAGGGTTATGTGATTTTCAAGCAGTTTAGTGGATGTGTTCACAGTTTTCGCCAAATGAAGAGTAATGAATTATATCCAAACACGCAAACTACAACTCCTGAATAAGATATATATTAAAAACGTCAACATATATTTATTTATTGATAATCAATAATATACATCAGACAAATATTAAAGCATATGTAACACATTTTATTGATAACTTGCACAAACGTTCATTATTGATAATAGAGTTTACACTAACAATCAATTTTAATCGTCTGTCTAGTGTAGTTGTGGAGCGTTAGCTTTTGCTTCCATATGCCCTGGGTTGAACTCCAGGGCAGGAACACTACTTTTATTTACTTAAAACTTTTATAAGTCTGATATTTTTTAAATTTATTTCATGACAGATTATATTTTTTAAGTACAAACACATGGTAACACGGCATTAAAGAATCTGAGTTTGCTCAATACATGGGCAGTATCGTTCTTACTTGGAGAAGGACCTATAAGAAACCAAATTAAAAGTGTCAAATGTTGTATCTTGCGAACATAGCAATACAGATGTTGCAAGTGTTTATGATTTTGACAGATAAAAACAAAACAAAATAATGGTATTAACAATTTTCTTGACAAATTTAAGCTATTATTTAAAGATCAATCATGAAACTTAATAGATCTCTGAATTATTTTACGAAAAACTGAAATAATCGCCCATACTTTTAGCCTCTATATTAAACCTCAATCAAGTTAGGCAATGAGATGAATAACTGATCACAAGTATTTCAGTTAAAAGGCAATCTGCAAAATTCGTATCAATTCAGCAAACAAATGATTTATATTAAGACAAGGGAAACAACTTGTATTTGAGTATTTGTATTTTCTTTATGAGTGACTTTCCCTACACAGACTTCAACGTTACAACATTGTAAAGTAAGTAATGCCTATTTCTAAAAGTAACATTTTCTCTCATAAAATCTATTATGCAATACCAGACATTTAATGGTAATGTCCTATGAATCTTGGTCGTTTGCATCCTTAAACTATGTCACAAGGTCATTTGTTAAAAAACCTTGTGCCGCCCAAGATGCCACAATCTTGATGAAACTTTGTCAGATTTGTTTATCCGGACAACATCATGCTTGAATCTGAATCAACTGCCTTCAAAAGATAGGTCACAAGGTCGAATGTTACAAAAACCTTCTTACCACTCTAGCGTCCAAATATATAACTCAAGCTTCACATAGTTTGACTATGGGTCATGTACGTCCAAAAACAAGGTAACCAGGTAAAATCTTAGAAACAATCCTTGTTAACACTTGAGAGGCCACATTTATGAACCAATCTTGATGAAGCTTGGTCATAATGTTTATTTCAAAATTATCTAGGCGGAATCGAATTTGGGTAATTATGTGCCTCTAGAAACTAGGTTAACAGATCATATATTGAAAAAAAACTTGACACCATTCTATATTCATAATTAAAATCAATTTTGATGAACTTTTGTCAGAATGCTTATCATGAAAATATCTAGCATAAGTTGAAATCTGGTTCACGTGCATCAGAACAACAAGGACATCAGGTCATAACTTTGAAAAACCCTATTACTACACTGGTGGTCACATGTATGAAGTCTTTCAGAAAACTCAACCAGAACGTTAATTTTGACAATATGAAGGCCATGTTTGAACCATTGACGAAGTGGGATTAGAAACTAGATGAGCAGGTCATGTTTACATGTTCATTAGTACACACTAACGTTCTTAAAAGGCCATCATTGCCCTTTTCTTTTTCTCATTTTTTTCTGTCTTTTTCCATCCTATTTTTATAGAAAATAATCTGAAAATCTTTATATTAAAACTGTCTTAAAGTTTAAACGTCCAAACTGTTCTTCTATTCAGCCACAAAGGTAAGGTCTTATATAGTTTGAAACGTAAATATGTGGATCTCTTTCAAATATTATTTAAGTTTTGGCTCTGGGGTAATTTAGTTACAAAATATATTTCAACAGTGGACCATATCTTTTACAACTGACTTAATGTTATAGATATTATTAAATAACAAATGCATTACTACAGATCTATTATCATACTGATCTTTGGAACAGGCCCAGTGCTTTTCAAGGAAAGCCGAGACAAATGTATTAATTGCTTCAAAGCTCATGCCAAATAATTAGGATGTCAGATAATTTGGACTGAACATGTGTGAATTACGTGTTCAATATCAACACATCGAATATTTTGACATTGAAATACTCGAAAATCAGCGGCCGCTGGTCGTGAAAGACAAAAGTCACTTAATACAATGTAAAAATAGAGTTTAAACGCTCGGGGGGGGGGGGGGGGGGGGGCATGGAAAGTGGTCGCATAGGACAAAAATCGCTTAATTCAAGTGGTCGCATTCACGATATTGAATGTAGTTACATTGTTATATTGAGGAAATCAGTATGAACAATAAACATAATACACGTTTTTGTTTTTGTGTTCATAAATGCCCACTGTGGGATTCAAATTACCGATTATGAAAAACGTGTACTTCATTCTTCAATTAAATTTTAACTATATATAAGTTCCCTCATTAATAAATTAATGTTGATCTGGACAGCGGTGCTATATGTACATTTCATTCATTATGATTTAACTTCTACTACAGATTTTCCCGTACATGCTAATTATTGGTACGTTTTGGTAAATTGACAAATTTAAAACAATGTTTCAGATTCAGAAGTTTTCGTTGTAGTTATGATATTTGTGAGGAAACAGTTAGTATACTGAACCTCTTCATTCTCTAAAATAGCCATTATATGTATATTTTGACGATTTAAAAATTGAAACTTATAAAGCGTTGCAACGCGAAATGATTGAATAATTTGGAGAGTTCTGTTGTTGTCGTTATTTTTTGTGACACAACGAGGATTGCTTATAGAAAGTAAAAAATACATCACTCATTGTATGAGCACGGATGGCCGAGTGGTCTAAGCGTTAGACTTTTACTCCAGCGGTCAGTGGTGCGAGCCCTGATGATGGTTACTGTTTTTTCTTTCATTAATTTTATTCTTTACTGTAGTTTTGTAGATCCAATATTAAGATTTATCAATATAAAGCATTTCATAACAAACATCAATATCTGCCAAAATCTGTGCAAAGGTCCATTTAAATGGTCTCTGGGGAAAACTTTTTACTTTTATAAAAAAATATTTTAGGAATGCTCATAAAACAAGACATACTAAAAATGATTTGTAAAGCAACCATTTAATCTATAATTTGTTTTAAGTTTTTGGAAATATTATAATGTATTAACTGTTGATATTCCCCTTTACCTGTAACTACACACATTAAAATAAGATCATTATTATTTCAGCAAATCAAAAGACTGTCCACATGTTGTATTCATCCTTATTTACTTCTTTCATAAATGATAAACTGTATACACCTGTTTGATAATTGATGTGAATAAAACTGGATTGTGATTGACATATCAGATACAACAAATTGTTCAAGACTCGTTAAGGAGCAAATTCTCATGATACATGTACATGCTGGTAATTGTTATTTTGAAACATAAACAACTCTATTGATTTTTGTTACAATGTACTCTATAAAACCTTCAAGTTCATGCCAAAATAATTGATAGCAAATCAGCTTAGGTTGATTGTTAATTCTTTTTAAAAGATATGAATTAAACTTATTGTAATAATTGGTAAGTCTACAATGGTTTGCAATTACTTCATTTGAGTATAATGCAAAATTTTATACTCATATTAAACTAATAAAAAAAGAACAAATTGAATATCCAATTGCAATCAGCTATTTGTACATAGTTAGTCTTTTAGACCATAACTGTATCACAAATTTCAATATGTTTGTGGGGGATAAAATTAATCACTTTGTTTGTTCATTGGTCTAAAACAATTCAACTCATACTGAAATATTCTATTTTTAACATGTATAACTCTGGATGAAACTACGATTGTTTATCTACAATATCTAGGCCAAGTTCGAATTATCCAGAATTATTATAAACTTTAAGTTGTTAATATAGTTTCACCCAAACTACCAATAACTCTCTTAAATGTTCCCCTAAATCCTGATTATCTCGATATTTTGTATCCAATAAAGGGTAGGCCTTTTTCCCCAAAGTTGGAAATAAGAACCCGTTGCCTTCAATTTCGGATAAAAGGAAACACAAATTTCAATAAAAAGTTACTTGATTTGTGCCTTGTTCTTCATATATCTTCATAGCTACTTTTATGACTCAATATTAATCGGACTTGGTTAGAACATTTATCTTGACAATATCTAAGCTGAATTCCACTCATGGTCATGTGCGTTCTAAAAAAGGCAATCGGGTCAAATCTAAGGAAAAACTATTTTATCAATGTAGAGGCCACATTGATGATTCAATATTGACGGAACTTGGTCAGAATGTAAACCATGACTAAATATGTGATGAATTTGGATCTGGGTGAATCCCAAAACTAGGTCACCAGGTCAATTTAAAAAAACATTGCAACCTATTTGGAGGCTCATCAATGCCTCAATCTCCAATTAACTTAATAAAGTGTGTTTTTTTAGACTTAATCTGAGCTGAGTTTGGGTTACATTATTTAATTTTGCCAAATCTAAGAAAAACCGTGTTAACACGCTAGAAGTCGCATATGTTACTCGATCTTGATTAGACCGGGCAAGGATGTTAAATATTGACAATGTGTAGGCTTCTTTTGTTTTCCATCTTCTTAAAACTTGACAATTCATTCGTTCACATGATATAGTGAAGTATTTTCGACACTCTAGTCTATAATTCAAACTTTTAGTCCAATCGTCATAAAACTTGATAAGACAATTTATCATAATAATGTCTCGGCTGAGTTTGAAACTAGGTTATGTGAGAATAAAGAACTAGGTCACTAAGTCAGACTATAGAAAATGTTCGTAAAATTCTAGAAGTCACATTTCAAGTAAAATCTTTATATAGTTCCTAAACAAATGTGCACATACTTATATTTATGATTCATTAACATTTGTTCGTCTTGTGAACTCCACCTTCTTAGATAAGTTTAGTTTCTTTGGGTATTAGTTGTGCGCTTTTAGAGCTCATGGGTTAGGGTTAGGGTTAGGAATAGGGTTAGGGTTAGGGTTAACCTCTTGTTAAATAAAACGAACAGTTATTTAACAGTTTCATAACATACTAAACACTTTTACAACAGATACGACTAATATGAATCATATTAACACTTAAATAGTTGAGAATATTAATGATACTAAATGTGATAAAATTTCAAAGCCTCAGTTTGGTGTATGACATGGACCATATAATGTTGGTTTTAATTTAACTAAATCAAAACTACTGTTAGTACACAATATCTTCTAAAACTGCTAAGCCCAAAGTTTGGTTTATGTTATGGAACATATAATGTTAGTTTTGTTCATAGTTGTTCAAATCATGCCCCACCCTAGGTTCTAGTAAAAACTTTAAATGTTATAATAATGAAGTAAGGAACATTGGGCCTTTCAGCCCTCTTGTTTCAGTTCATATAGTTAAAACATACCCGGTAAATTGTATCTAATACTGTCTCAGACCATAGTAGGGAAATGGACAACGGCAACGAGCGAGGCATGGTATATGAGAGATAACCCTGAGTTATGGTTAGGGTTAGGGTTAAGGTTAGGGGTCGGGTTTGGGTTAAGGTTAGGGTTAAGGCTAACCCTAAACCAAACCCAACCTCTTACCCTAACCCTACCCCTTACCCTTTAACCCCCCATGCGCATTACGATACCATGCCTCGCTCGTTGTCGTTGTTCTCTTCCCTATCAAAACTGCGTCATACAGAGTAAATAACTTAGACAAAACCACATTTATTACACAAATATCACCAAAAACTGCACATACAAGTTTAGTTTTTACATGTCTCGAGTGCGCAACCTAGGGCCTTTAGCATTATATAATATATAGTCCCAGTATTTTATATTTTCAAAATCTGGTTGATTCAATATTGGGTCGATCTTGCTCAAACGTTCAAAGTTCAATGACCTTAATGGAATTATGGCTAAGTTGTGTTTTGAGAGAATTATGACGATTTTTCTGTTTTTCCTTTATAGCATGTCGTCCTAAAATTCATTTAGAAACTCCTTTTGAACTACTTGTTGAATCAGGCTCAGACTTTCCAGTTGAATAAGCTTAATGTGATAACCATAAAGATGTGAAAAGTTTTGGAATAATATGACCCTTTGTCGTTTTGCCTACTGTAGAATCAAAATATCGAGTTTTGTACAAAAATATGTTGTAGGTGCATCCGTGTCTGTGACGCATATTTAAATTTAAATTTCCTTATGACACCGGTTTGGTAAAGACCGATTTAATTGGAAATTTGTTAAGTGTTTCATACAGGACATATTGAATATGTCCTATTCCAACAGTCACTATGTCTCGTATACAGTGAAAACTAAACTTAACACTTGTTAATTACAACTGTATATACACATGGGTAAATGATTATGAACGAACATTATCCTTTTTCAACTGCCACTGTGCCTCGAACACCATAATGTCGTTATTCCAATACATTCCTACAATGATTGAGCTTTTTTTCTTACTGTAGTAGACAGCGGTCGGGTCAGTTACACCATCATCTTTTGTGATCACCTCATCCAGTATCTGACTCCCATCTCTGTCCACCTGGATGATTGTAGGGAACCAGTCTCCACACACAAAAACTTGTCCTGAATCTGTCACATTAAGGCTAGGTAGTTGTATCTCGTGGTTCAGGGCAGCGTCAGTAAGGGTGGAGATCAATTTACCATCCCTGGACAGGGTGACCAGCTGGTAACTGTCCTCGTTGGTCACATATATCCTGTCTCCATCTGGACTCACAGCACAGGAAGTAACTGTTGTATGGAAGAGAGTGATGATAACGCGTTGTTATTACCCGGTATATGGGCACAAAGGTAATGACATTCAAAGTCTTCTATTCTTGTTATGAAATAAAGTTATAAACGTTGGTGTAGTATTTATACATAAATAAAACATTTAAATTATTAAACGTGAATGAATATACATAAAAAACACTGTTTACATAAAGTAACGTAAATTTCAACTATACAAACCAGTTGAATTATGGATTTGATATATTTTGTTTCTTTATTTTGATACATTGGTGAAGTATTTAAGTTTAAGAACAATTATCAAAGACATCATTGCCAAAGTTTAATAGAAAAGTTGTTAAAATGTTATGCTTAAATACTTTCTTGATTTGCAAATCATCCATATTTTTTAATAAGCATAACAATAACACGTCGACATTTTATTTTCAACATGTTGAGATCATTATTTACACAATTTAACTTTGTTTGATAACATTACTAGTATATGAAGCTTAGTACCTCTTGACTTCAATGACAGTAGAAGCAGGGGTCTTAAACGTTTGAAAAATCAGAATAATGCTCGTGATGATTATTACCTGTAAATTCACGTGATATACATGTATCCGCATATATCTTTCTCACCAGTCTTCCATCCACTGTATAGTGAGACAGAGCACTACCATCTGTAATGTACATATTACTATTCTGATGGGCAATACCCCTGCAACGATGTTCTAGCTTCAATATCCTGTCCTTAATCAACTGACCATTGGTCACTCTGATGAAGATGACCTCACGGTTATTCATACTAACAGCTACCAGATTGGTGTCAATGCTGCACAAGGACCATGGTCCATAATCCAACTTATAATGGGCCACTACTTTGTAAGTCTGATCAAGGAGCTTCACTTTTTCATTGTAAAAATCTGCGATGAGGAGTTCTCCAGAAGCTGTTTCACAGATATCATTTATAACGCATTTGCCTTTATCACCTTTAAAATTCACACTATATTTCTTACTACTCTTTACTTTTATGATTTTATCAGACTTGATAGCTGCACCTGGTTGATATCCCAGGATCGTCTGTTGTAATGAACTTGATATTGGATCAGACACCTGGCCTGATTTAGTCAGATCTTCTGTTTGGTTTCCTGGGTCAGACTGGCTGGATGCTTTAGGTTTATTCGGTGTGGTAACTGTGTTCTGTGTTTTGTTTTCAGCCAGTTGTGATTGTCTCACTGTGCTCAGTATTTTTCCCAGCCCAGTGAGAGTGGGCTGGGTTTGTTGGATAGTTGTATCAGGATTAAAAGTCAGTGTCTTCTCAATCTTTATTGTCATTTCTTGTAAAACCGCGTCTACCTTAAAGGATTGGTCAAGACATTTTGAATACTTGAATAAACTCAATGCTTGACTTTTTTCTTCGCTTCTTAGCCAACCTTCTTTTAAGCATGTTATATTGTTGATGCACTCCATGCAGTTCTCTATGTCAGTTTGAATTGATGTCCTCATGGTGGCCAGTAATGCGTCCAACTTCTTCTTGGTATTCTTCTCCAGTTGATCCAATGAATCATTAATTGCCTTTCGTAACGAATTGATTTCTTCCAGAATGTTATTGTACGATTTCTCAATAGACTTCATATTTTCCTCTAAGTCATCTTTCTTGCGTATCAACTGCTGGTGTTGTGTATCAATAGTTGCTGTCAACTGCTTGAAGCCTCCTTTTTGATGGAGGTCTTTTATTTTGTCAGCTATTAGTACCACTTTACTGCATTTCCTGCAAAAACAAACAAACCTAAAATTAAAACATAGATGTGTTTTACAATTATTATTTATATTCTTAGATATACAAATTATTTTGAATATATGTTTTTAAATGAAAAACTTCAAACAAATAAATTATGCTGAATTTTGAACCTTAAGAATGTGATTTGAACTTCCAAATTTAATATTTTAAACACCGTAGGTCAGACCGTAAGGACTGATAGTATAGTTGAACACCATTATAAAGGGGATGCGTGTTGGTTTTGGTAGTTTATTGATTTTAAATCACAAATGGTGATATAGATTAATATTTATGTCAATCTTTGAAAAGGCACGTGTATATATCTTTGCACATGCACGTTGTTGTATCATTATATAGGCCGTTTTGTAGATGCTTTGATAAACCGTGCAAATTGGTTTTATGGTAACTGAGAACACATTTCAGTTTTCAGATCAACGGGTCAAATAAAAAATGGCAAGGTTACAGGGTCTTGTCACAATCGATTGGTTTCCGTCTACTATCTCTTATGATCTATGATAATGCAAATTGACATAGAAGTTATTGGTGTGAAAGAGAAGACGCCTATTGATTTTCATTTCACATCAAGGGCACATTTATTTGTAGCAGTAAATTTGTTTCGGCGCTATTTTTAGAACACTATGACCTACGATCATGTTGATTGGTATAGTGATTACATTGGTGGAAATTAAAGCCATGTTTATTTTTATGTCATCCGCTTAATGATCAATTTCACTTCATTTTGTATCAAGATGTATGTTTCTGCATGATATTTGGAAAACGCCTAGACCTTCGATTCTCTAAATTTGTATAATGTCATTCCAAACGTATTTCAATTTATTATCTGTTTTATTTGACAGCATGGACAATGTTGCTACAGTGAAAACGTGAACAATAATAATAATAATTAATTATTTGTTTTAGCTCACTTTAGCAGAAAATGCTCAATGCGAGCTATTTTGATTGTCCTATGTCTGAAGTCCGGCATTGTACATTGTACAATATGCATTATAAAAGTTAAGCTCGCTACAACTCTAGATGCCAGATTTTTCATCAAATAAAATTAAAACTCGGTCAGTATGTTGATCAAAATAATATCTGAATTCGAATCTGGGGCATATGTGTCCAGAAACCTTGTCACCAGGTCAAATCTTAGAAAAGCTTGTTTCCCATCTAGAAGCCACATGTATAACTCAATCTTGATGAAACTTGATAAGAATGTTTATCTGGACACAATCTAGGTTCAGTACAAATATGGGTCACGCGCCTCGAAATAACTGTCAACAGGTCAACTTGTTCAGAATGTTTATCTTGATAACATGTAAATAACATTCGAATCTGTGTCATGTGCTTCCAAAAACTAGATCACAAGGTAAAATTTTATAAAAACCTTGTTAATTCTAAAGAGGCCATATTTACGACTCTATCTGGATGAAAATAAAATTAATGTGAATGTTCTAGTCCAAATCTAGGTAGTATGCCTAAAACACATTGAACATCTTACAGTCAAGATTCTTGACCTTTAGGTGGCACACCTGTGAAACTTTATCAGAATGTATATCTGTGGCTGGGAACGAGACTTTAACCATATCTACATTGATTTCGATCTGGGGTATGTGCATCCAAAAACTATGTCTTTAGGTCATATATTAGAAAAACCTTACTACCACTATTGATGAAACGTGTGTGAGTAAATTCTGATGAAACTTGGTCAGAATGTTATCTTAACAAAATCTGGGCAGAGTTCATTCTGAGTCACGAGGTCAAATCTCTACGCTTGAAAGTTGAAAAAAAAGGTATCAGATGTACATTCCAGGTCCCTCGTCATCCTATTTGTAATTTTTGCAATATTGGAAGAGATATGAAGGATGGCCAAATGTATGGTTACAAATGTGCAAAAAGATCTTGATTAAGAGTGTACCTATACTTACTGATGATTGTGGACATGGCAGGCATGACATATCAGCTGACTGTGGTCCTCACAGAATCCTGTCAGTTTTTCCTTCTTGTGCTCCTGACATATCTCTTGTCCAGACTCATCAGTCTCAGGCCACTGGCTGATGTTTTTCTTGTCCAAAAGTGCATGCTTCTTGTAAAGATAGTTATGATGCTCCACACATTTGCTACAATAAAATCTAGAACATTCCTCGCAGTAAAAATCAGCCTCAGTGTTTCTGGCATTATCCTGACAGGTGAAACAAGCAAAGTCAAAGAGTAAATCTGATCCTTTATGAATTAAACTCTCTAAATTTGAAGCCATTTTTTCACTTTTGATAACTCATTTAATTATTAACTTAACATTGAAGTTAAATCCTAGTAACAAATGTCAAGTGATATCCGGTCATGTGACTGTGTATTGCGTCCTATTGTATTTGTTACAAATACCCAGATCATATTACCAATAAATTATTGTCGAACCTGTTAAGCTATTTACAATATGGTATTGTTAAAATTAAAAGAACATTTTGTATATGCTTTTGAACTTGATTAACCTCACCGATAATCAATTCATCTACAAAAAATGGTATATTAGACTCGTTGCTTCAAATAACAAAATCAGTTTTCATGTACAATGTAAATTAAGTAAAATATACATACTATCTTTAGTTGAGGGTTGTAAGTATAATCAGAAACATGTAATTATTCTTAATTATGGAATTGTTTATAATTGAACTGTTGACTTTCCAAGTTGATAATTACGGACAATGTATTATATAATTTTTTATTTTCTTTGGAAATATGGAACATAGATATTATTTTCAGGGTTGATTGTTATGCCCCCGGATCAAATGATCGGGGGTATATTGTTTTTTGCCTGTCTGCCTGTCTGTTTGTTTGTCTGTCTGTCTGTCTGTCTGTCTGTCTGTCTTTCTGTCATTGTATATGTGTGCCTGTTATTGTATGAGTGTGTCTGTCCAAAAACATTAACATTGGTCATAATTTTTGCAATATTGAAGATAGCAACGTGATATTTGGCATGCATGTGTATCCCATGGAGCTGCACATTTCGAGTGGTGAAAGGTCAAGGTCATCCTTCAAGGTCAAAGATATGTCTTCAAAACGGCACAGTAGGGGACATTGTGTTTCACAAACACAGCTCTTGTTTAAAATAAATGTTACTTGAATGAATTGTTTACAGTGTTTTTAACTTGAATGTATTGGTAACAGTCTTGTGTGATTGTATTGTTAAACAAAGAAATTACACATTTATCTTTTTAAGATGTGGACATACAAAAATGAATTTAATGAACCTTGTATGAGTTTTCTTGGTTTCTTGATTAACAGTTTCCTGTCATTTTTAGGTACAAACATTATTAAAACTTTACGTAACTTGATATTTTAAATGAAATTATTGTGATTCATTTAAATTATATACCTTTACATTTGGGACACCAACAAATAAGATTAAGAATTATGAATTATAAAGAGCCTTGCATGTTTTACATATTTTTTTCATTCTTATGCAACCATTACAAAGTTGATTGCGGTGACAAAGAATCAATGCACATTTAATATATTTGTTGAAATATTTTTGCTCTTTCGCTTTGATAAATCGTTAAAAATTTTCCTAATTTTAAATCCTTGGTCAACTTACATTACTACAGTATAATTCTTAACGGTTAATCATTTTGTTTGAGCTATTCTGTGTGACCATACAGCTTTCTAACTTGTCTATTTCATTAAAATCTTATAACGTACAATAAATAAACGCGAACTATTTTTTATAAAAAAGCACAGTCTCTGTCTGTTGTTGTGTATTAAAAAAAAATCATTTACCGCTAGCATTCTTTGGTCACATCATTTTTAGATAATACATTTTGAATCTGATTATATGTCAAAATATAAAATATCATTTTGAATCTGATTATATGTCAAAATATAACATATCATTTTTGCATTTGATATCTTTTTTATAACATTCAATGTATGCATTTAGAATTCCATCTTTCATTGTGCCAAAAACGTTAAATGTATGTATTAATTAACCTATGTGGCTAGCTCAGTTGGTATAGCATTTTACTATAGATTAGAGGATCCAAGGTTCAATCTCCGGCCCGGCCCTATAATTTGTTGCGGGATGATGACATTGATTGAACAGCTATCCTCCCCATACCTCTGATTCAAGTAGGTTAGTGGTCAGTTACTGGCATTAGTATGTGCATTTAGCACTGGTGTACCAGCGCACCAGTGAAAAGAAAGAGCTGGTTTCCTTAAGACAGTGATATGACTTAAAAACTGTTGACAACAGCGAAAAATCCAAATCGACCAACACACATTATGTGGCCCTTTAAAGGTTGTTCTAGGAATACAAATCAGAAAGAAATTGATCGAACTTTTTTCTTTTCCTCAAAGTAACCTTTAAACACATATTGTTATGCAATAACACTTGTGAATTGCATGTGATTATTGACTAATATTAATTTTATCTATAAACTTCAAGAATCATACTGTTACAATTTAAGTATTGGGTAATGAAAACATAATTCTAAACTTTACTCTATGTATTTTCGTATTTTTTTTTATTCTTGATAAAACAATGTTGTGACTGGAGTAATTGTTGTTGTTTTATTTGTCGGTGTTTTATCTCTGTAAATTGAATTGTGCATGTTTTGAAATAAACAGTGTTTGGTTCGAACCATATACCACATTGTGTTGTTATATTGTTTTTCGAAAATTAAAAAAAACAACAAATAAATAAGGATGGAAATAAGACTTTGTTTGTTGTGAAAGCTTTCATTTTGTACCAGGATTTGCAGAGTTGGAACACTGCAATGGTATAGGCACCTGAAACTGGGCCAGTGGCAAGGTGGCACATGACCTAATTTGGTAGGCGTCCATCCTCCATTCATTGTACGTAAACCAAGCCAGTGGAGTTGACATTGAGTGAGCAGGCCAATCATGCTTGGAATCCCAGCATGTTCTAGAATGAAACTTTGCGGGATACAATTCTGATCTTCAGAATGGGCTTCAAAGATCTATCATGTTTGTCCATAGATCTCTGCAGTATAATGATTGAAACTTGAATATCAACGGATGTTATAAGCCTCTGTATGAAACATTACTTAATTAAGATATTCAGATAATAAAGTGTTAAGCAGCTTTTATAACAATAATTTTAGATCAAAATCAGTGCTGTTAAACACTCTGCTAAAACTCTGCTAAAACTTCACCAAAAACGAATTTGTATGATGGAATGGGGAACAACTCGGAGAATATTCTGTACAAGTGAGATTCCTAACACACATTTACATTTAGGTTTCATTTCAGTAAACTTAAGTTGTGCCTTTTTCTATAAAAAAAACCTCTTATGAACTAAACACAATCGGCCATGTTATGGTCATTTTCCATATCCTGTGTGTGCTTGCATTCACTAAGAGACTTACCGGTAGTTCAAATATAAACTTGAATGATGCGCTTCCTGTGGTTAGGGGTACATTAACAACTCCAAATCCCTATTTTCTGCCAGTGCGCCTGCATTCAGAAAGGTTGCTTTTATAAGAAATAATTTATAAACATGCCATGTCTTTAAAAGCATTCTTTGGAGGAGGACAGGTTCATTTAAACATGCATACCAAGCGTAACCAATCTGAAATAAAAGATGGGCAAGACAAAATGGTTGGGAAATTCAGACATATGAATTGATATGAAGGACTCAAATCTTTAAGAAACTATTGATCCAAAAAAACGTCAATATATGTGTAAAATATGCTGTTTTTAATGTTTGAGTCATTAAAATTTATTTGACTGAACACTCAAATTGCTATATATGTTTTCAAACATGTTTATTTAGCCTTGTTAGTATGCGAGATGAAAAAAGGACATGAAATGTGGAGACAGCGTAGCTTTTTTGAAGCAAGGGAGGCTACTCGCAGTTAAACACTAACAGTGTCACGCATGATCAGTGTTTGAACTGTAAACTGTAAACCGTTACCGTTACAGCACGCACTAACTAGAGGGGTACGCATCACTACTCAACACTGCACAACTATTGAAATTGAACTCCCGCCCGAAATAACATTGAGCCATGGGAAACTCATTAATGGAGTGGCGAGCTAGAATCGGTTCATTCACCCAGCCACGGAAGTTGAAAACGCACATGGATACACTGAAGCCTAAACACGTCATGTTATGTATTCGAACTGCTCTTTTCCTAATGCTTGTTGCGCAGTGCGTCGAACCTCATCCAGGACCAAACTCAAAAACCACCAAGACGCATGGACCAGCTTCGGGATCATCGCGTGCTACAATTCATGACACAGGGAACGACCCGCGTGAACTTCGATCAACAGGACGCCAGCGTTTGAGTTCTTCTTCCGCCGATCTACAGCCGAATTCATTATCAACATGGTTACGTCGTGATAACAGTGAAAATACCGAATTTTATCTGCAAAACAGCCAGGACACTCTTTTTCCTTCTGATGACGTAAACCCAACACTTATTTTAATGGAAATTAGCCGCGACGTAAAAAAAATGAATTCAAGGTTCGATACTCTAGAAGAGTCGGTAAATGACATTAAACAAGAAAATCGGAAATTAAAAGAGCAGAACCATAAGCTAACAACAGAAGTGTCAGTGTTAAAGGATCAAATGAAAAACCTAGAGGCGCAAAGCTCAAAAAATGCAATACATCAAGAGCGTGTAGAGTGGCAAAACAAAAGGTCAAACCTAAAGATATATAACATAGATCAATCCCCAAATGAGAGTGCTGAGGAAACAGAAACAAAGGTAAAATCCTTCCTCAAACGTGATCTTGGTATTTCGGAGTCGGAGATTAACATGGAGCGCGTTTACCGGCTTCCCTCACATAACTCGCCAAACCCCGTATTTATTGAACTCAGCAGTGCCAAAACAAGAGATAAAATTTTGAAAATCTTCAAAGATAAACGCAAAAGCGGAGCAAACCTATCGATCCGTGTCGGCGAGGACCTCCCACAGCGCATAGCCCAGGCGCGATCCGGCCTTTATCATCTAATGAAAGAGAGTATCGACAATCACAAGCAGGCCTATTTCAAGTATGACTACCTTATAGTAGAAGGTAAAAAGTACGTTTTTGATCCGTTACTCAAAATACCAGTACTCGTCCCAGAACCGCGAAAAGAGAGGACAGCGTTTATCGAACCGGGTTCTTTACCCGCGAATGCCGAAATTTCAAATACATAGGGTGCCGGCCAACGTCCAAAATACAAGCTCGAACTGTGCTCCTTGAACATAAGAGGATTAAATAAATTTGTAAATAGTTACACCTTTGTATCATATTGTGAAGGCTTTGATATCATCACATTAAATGAAACTTGGCAAATCGAACGCAACCAATTCAAAGACATGTTACCGGGGTTCGTTAACTTCGAAAGTATTAGACCGGCTGGTAAAGGATGCCGTGGTTCTGGAGGAATATGCGTGTTCGTTAAATCGTGGCTAGTTGAAAATAAACTTATAAAACAAATATACAGTGAATTCAAAGAATGTGTTGTATTACTTATAGACAAAACCCTTAACAATAACAAAACGGATATCGTACTATACGCCACATACATTGCTCCTGAAGGATCGCCGATATATGACTTCCGGAATGGAAACGGTATAAACATATTACAAGAGAAATTGACAGCTATTACATCTGACTTGCCAAATACGTCGTTTGTTATCGCGGGAGACTTAAATGCGCGCGTGAAGGATTTACAGGACTATATTCCCTCTGATGAATTAGACTTTATTTTTAACGATTCCGTTGAATATCCCAGAGATACTTTTCAAATTCCGAGAAAAAGCCGAGACACAGTGCTTAACAGTTTTGGCCAGTCTTTAATTGCACTTTGCTGTACTCACGACGTGCATATAGTAAACGGCCGTACTAAAAGTGATCCGAACGGAGATTATACGTGTTCCGCCAATCAAGGGAATAGTGTTGTGGACTATTTTCTTATGTCTACATCTCTATTTTCACAAGTGATCGATATGTACGTTGACGTCCAAGACTTTTCGGACCATTTTCCCATATGTTGTACTTTAGAGATAGACCCCTTTCGTAATGCTCCAACCAACAGCTTACAGGGACGAAAACAACTTATCACAACAGCACATACGTTACAAATGGAAAGACTCTATGCAGTCGATATTTCTCGACGATTTCTGTACTAGACTTCAGAAGTTTAACGATACAGTAAATGAAACGAATGTAATAGAAAAACGTACTGACTTTATTAAGTTATTCCATGATGCTGGTGAATGTATGAGAGTAAGAAATTAATTGCACTATATTAAAAAAGAAAGTCAAAGTCAGCCGATATGGTGGGATAGAGAATGCGACAATTGCTAAACGCGACAAGTACTCAAAATTACGTAAGTTCAGGTCTACAAACTTCGATTGTGACTACCGCCAGTATTTAATCAGTAGGAACATATTTAAAAACATGACTTGTGCAAAACGCCTCGTCTTAGAACGAGAACGCAGAAACGAACTGATAAGTTGTCGCAATAATCCGAATAAGTTCTGGAAATGTATAAAAGATATGAAACAAAAAGCTACTATAATAGACACTAATATTTCGGGATCGGATTGGTTCGACTATTTTCAAGGCTTGTTTTCGACAAGTACTACTACGGAACCGGAAACGAACATTTTTGAGAACATTCAGTACAATGCAGACGACACATTATTAGATTTAGAAATCAGTGACGACGAAATAACCAACAGTGTAAAATCTCTGCGCTCTGGGTGTGCATCTGGAATAGACGGTACTTGCATTGAAATGTTCAAGTTTACCATAGAAAAAACTCTGCCTTATCTCAACAAACTATTCAACCAAATTCTTAATTCGGGCGAATTTCCGGTAGAGTGGTGCGAAAGTATCATAACTCCCGTGCATAAAAATGGTGACCCTAACTCCCCTAACAATTATAGAGCCATTTCGCTTGTGAACAGTATAAGCAAGATCTACATGAAAGTTTTAAGTACGCGATTGACCAAATGGGCAGAAGAAACGAACTTGATCGACGAATCCCAAGCTGGTTTCAGGCAAGGCTATTCGACCGTGGACAATATTTTCAATTTGCAATCCGTCATACAAAAGTACTTATCCAAGAAAGGCGGCAGAATATATGTATTTTATATCGACTTTTTTAAGGCATTCGATAACTGTGCACATCCAAAAATGTGGGATAGTCTAATAAGGAAGGGTATAAATGCAGACGGTAAATTCCTACGAGTATTTCGATCTATGTATAGACAACTAAAATCGCGTATTAAAATCGGAAACTATCTAACCGATGCATTTTGTTGTGAAAAGGGAACTAAACAAGGCTGTGTTAGTTCAACAATAGTTTTCTCCCTTTATATAAACGACCTTAAAGATTACTTGAAATCTGCAAGTGATTGCGGGGTAAAAATAACCGGTTACGATGAAAAGATTCCTGGTTTCCTTTTTGCTGATGATGTCGCATGCGTAGCAGATACTGTCATCAATCTTCAGCGATCGATTAATCATGTGGCCTCCTTTTGTGATTCAACAGGAATGCAAATAAACATTGACAAATCGAAAATCATGGTGTTTCGAAACGGAGGACCACTACGGGCATACGAATCTTGGACGTATAAAGGAGTGGAATTAGAAACAGTCCCTTTTTATAAATATCTCGGGTCTTACTTTACGCCAAAACTACTTTGGACGAAAACAAAAGAGATCCTTAGCCTCCAGGCGCTTAAAGCAGTCAACTCCATACTGAACCAACAGAAACATTACGGTTATTTTCACCACCATGAAGCATTTAAATTGTTCGATTCAGTAGTGAAACCTATACTTACGTACTCGGCAGAGGTGTGGGGATACCAATATTGTGAGCAAATTGAAAACGTGCAAATAAGGTTTTGTAAACGCATAGCTTGTCTTAATAGAAATGTGGCCGACTTTTTCGCGCTAAGTGAAAGTGGGAGATATCCACTATTCGTAACATATATGAACAGATGTGTGAAATACTGGTGTAAACTCACGCAGATGCCAGTAAATCGATACCCGAAACGGTGTTACAATATGCTACGACAATTAGACGAGGCTGGACGCACTACATGGGCTACGCAAGTGAAGAGGTTACTATTCCAATACGGATTTGGGTATGCGTGGATACACGGAGACGTTGGAAACACTGTGGCGTTCTTGAAACTTTTCCAAGACAGACTAAAAGACTGTGCTAAGCAGAAAATATTGGCTAGTATAAACTCCTCACCAAAAGCGATTAGTTATAAACTTTACAAAAGGAACTTACATCCAGAAAGATACCTCTCTATACCTTTAACCTACATTTTGAAGAAAACGCTATCAAACTTTCGTTGTTCTAGCCACAACCTAATGATTGAGAAAGGGCGTCACATGAAAATTGACCGCCAGTTCAGATTTTGTCAATACTGTCAAACCAAAAATATTTATGTTATAGACGATGAATTGCATTTCCTATTAGTATGTGAAAAAGTTAAACAGCTTAGACATAAATACTTTCTGGAAGAGTGGCTTCATTCTGATCCATCAGAAGCATTATTTATTCGTATAATGTCAGACTCTTCTCAGAGAGGCATTTATGCACTAAGCCGTTTTCTGAAAAGCGCGTTTGAACTATCATAGAAGCTTTAAACATAATTGTATTATATTTCTATATATACTGTTTGTATCTTTATAGTTAAATTTCGTAAACGGAAACATTGTGTGAACGTAAAACATAGCTTGTATTTTGGGCCGGAGGCCTTGCATTACTAAATAAAACTTATGTTATGTTATGTTATGTACGAGTGAGCTCTCGTTTAGGCAGATTAACGATAAAACATGAGACCGTTTCAAAAACTACTCGTAAAGTAATAATGACTGATAAGGCAATTCTGGATCTTCTTACTTTACATTTTGCGTTTAAAAGAAACAACGCAAGTGGTATACTAATCTTAATTAAATTACTAGGGTTTTGTAGAAACGTTCTTCAGGCAATATGTCCCAGTGTACTACAATACACATAATATATGTACCTACCGAATTATGGCAAAATTATACCAAGAAACAACAGCAAACTCGTGTCCATATATATACTAAGCATATACATGTATACTCAGAAAAAGAACGTGCTTACAGAATACGGGTTTCACAATAATGACTGTTGTAATTAAATCGTGATGTGGTCATGCAAAGTATTGGTTACCAACGGCTGTATAAACTAAATGTACGTGTGCAAACTCTAAAGGAAATAAGTTTTCATGTCCTAGAAGTTGCAAACTGCTGCGAAAAGTGATAGATTTATTTTATATTTTCATATTCAATTGTGTGTTTCTGCATGAGCCATGTGCTTTAATTTTCATTATATTATAAATCAGTAAGTAAGTATCACCATCCCCATGCGAAGAGCGTGAACGTTCATTTTCGTTGTCACTGTAACAGCCTAACTATCATTTCGGAAAAAAACGGCCCTGGAAAAGATATGTAATGCGTATCATCTTGAAGATGGTCGGAAATGAATCCTGCAAGTCGGTAATTAGTCAAACTTCGGATCAGTATGCAGGGGTCGTTGTCGAGGAGTCCCGATTGCATAACGCTGTTTGCACGACACACGATTTCCCCGAGCATTTCGTTTTTCGGCGTTCTATTTTTTTGAACATGTGTCACTCGGAAGTGGCGATTATTTGAATTAATAAACAATCATACTTTACGCAATACGTTATAATTATCGTCAACCAAATCATCATAATGACCCACAGCAACAACAGCAGCATGAGCAGTTGCTTCAGCGTCGACAGCAATTACACATGACAATACTCAGCTTCGTACATATGCCATTTCACCCGCATTTCGTGAGTCTTTTTGTACGATTTTGTCTTATGCGCATGAAAGCATTCAATGACACTGTCATTTGTTCAGTGGGTTACGTAAACATACTCTAAAATGTGCTTTTTACATTTGATTGAAAAAAGATCGAATTTTGTTGCTCAACCCTTTATTTGCTATTTATTGCCCATAATCCTTCTGAACTGATCTGAATGCTAAATCTTAATACATTTGCAGCAAAAAGGTGGACAATGTCATAATTGCTGTATTGATACCCTTTTCATCAATACTGGTGGGTACATCTGTCCCTCTTTTGAGTTGCTGTGTTGGCATGTGTAAGTTCACCAACGTATTAGAACAACAAATATACACCAAACTGACAAAAGGTGAGAGTGGTCATATTTTTTTATTGGTGCCCTTTTCGCTGTTCTTGCACCCTTTTCGCTGTTCTGGCAGACATATTTTTCAATCTTTAAATTGACTTTGTTGTAAGGTTTAAGTCAACCAACAACAAATAAATCCACAAAATTGACAATGTGGGGCAATCATGTCATAGTTTTGGCATTGCCCACCTTTTTGTAGTTCTGTGGGTATATTTGTGGTTCTCTCATTTTGGCTTCTTGGCTAGTCTTATTTATAAGTCGTACAAAGAATTTAGAGATACTTTTTATATGGGCTAAATTCTTTGGAACCTCCAAATATTACCAATATAAAAAGTAGCTAAAATATTTTAGAGCGTCAAAAATTTTGAATAGCTTCTTGGCCAGTTCACAAGTTTTCATCATGACAAGAGAAGAGATTGACAATGTTTTGAGTGTAGGCTTGTTGGCTACCATTTTTAAACCCACAAATATCCAGAGCAATATGGTTCTAATGGGCTGACGTTTTGTGAATCATGTATCATGGTTATGTTCACTGACCTATTTATAGGGTTGTTACATATATTTTGTTGCACTATTCATGTACGATATTAATAATATCACTTTGTCACTTCTTTTGTCCGAAAATAAATAAACTCTTTGCTTGCTAGCAAACAAGTGACAACAAACATTACAACAAACACCAAATTTATGTAGAAGGTGGTCCGCTTTTATTGTAGCCGTTTTACCAACAGGATTTATGTAAGTAAACAAGTGCATTTACAGATCATAGTTCTTGCCAATTCAAAACCCAGGGACACAAAAAATCATAATCTTAACTATGTAAAACATATTATTGTCACACAAACAAAGCATTAACTCAACAGAAACTCCAAAATACACATTATTTCTTAAACTAGGATGTGTATAAAATTCAACATGACTCGCCGAGGAAAAACAAGAAATAAAAACCCATTTTCGAATGTCTAGGAAAAAGGCTCTGGAAATCTGTGCCCGTAAATTGTCAATTGTCATGCTGCTGAGTGTTGGGCCTCACCCATACTAGTTGACTAGAAAAAATACAATCTTATAAACTCACTAATCCAACAGCATAATTCTATATGAAAATGTACATTTAAACCTGAAATAATAATAATAATATAAATTCCTAAAACCTTAAATGAGTATAATAATTACTGTTACAAATATATTAAACCACAACATGCGTTGTCTCCTGTAAGCAGACCTCTAATGACGTTATAACCGCCAAAACTCACGAAAATCCAGTGCATTAGTAAACACGCATGTTTATTGAACTGTGATGAAAAGAATAGCAATAAGCTGAACTCAAATGAATGAAAGGACACGATGTAAAAATTAACGTCGACAAAGAATCGTAAATAGGGAGTGAAAATCAGGGTTCAGAGAAGACTTGACTTGTATCCCATCATCTTTGTTCTGCTAAAGTATATTAAGGACAAAATTGCAGTAAGTATTGATAATCACAGTCAGTGTCTCGTTTGAGACATGACTTGTCTGCCACACAAGTTATTTTCCACTTTGATAATGATTTTCAATGATTTAATGTACTTCAATATACTGCTTGCTACACTTACCTTTGTAACTATGAGCATCATGCTTGCAACCTCATTTTAATTATTATCCATGAAAAGTTTACATACAAGCTTGAATATTATAATTAAAAACGGCCAACACATTCAAACTAACAAACAACATACACTATTTGTAAATCTAGTCAAATTTCAAACATGTCACAATTAAAGTCGAACTTTAATATTGCAGATTCATCAATCTTGTTGAAAAAGGCATGTTAATAGACAGATGTGGAGAACAAATAAAAAAGGGTTTTAATTTGAAGGACATGTTCACTATATTGCAAGTTCAAATTCCCCCCAAAATTGTGTAATATTGGCAAATACATTTTCTATACACACATTTTTCCATTAAGGATTTTAAAAATAGAAGAAAAATGAGTTAAAAGTATATTGGAATAACGAATATGGATAATAAGCCAAAAGCAATATGACTTTAACATGATAATAAAAGAAAAGCAGTTTTGTTTGAAAGTAAATTGGGAAAATATTTAAAAATGACTGATCTATGAGAATAATATTACAAGACATTACTAAATTCAAAGGCACATGGTCACGTTTAACCCTTTCCCACTCAGAAGCAAAGTGAAAATGGCTACATGCAACAAGCATATAACCATAGCAGTATGCGAGTAACTCGCAGTCTTTTCAGGTTTCATGCTGTTTGCTGCTCATCATTACCTCAGGGTTTGGAATGAAGTGCGTATCTGAGTGGTCAAAGGTTTAAACAAACTATTGAGAGCAGAACCCCCCCACAAATAGTTGAACACTAGAAAGACATGAAAAAGTAGTCGCAGATTGACGTCATGAGGTCCCCAGTATTTGCAGGAAGTTGATCATAGCTGTTCAGTTTCAATGTCCTGCCTTTGTCGGCCATGTCCTCGAAATGTTTATTGTACATTCCCTTCCCTATAGACACGAGGTAAAAGTAATCCACAGACGCTTTCAGTTTCTTCGCCGCTTCAACGGTTTCATAATTCATCCTCTGTTCTGAATCCACAAACAACACCAGCATTCGAGTGGAATTTGCACGTCCGCCATTTTCCTCTGAGAATCTTACGCGTGACACCCTCTGAATCAGTTCAGTGAAAGACGAAAACTGAACTGCCCCAAAATCCGCGGCATGTAGAGCTCCTCCTAGAGGAATGTTTCCACGGGGACAGTTTTCTATCTCGCGGCCTACACGAAGGCGGTCAGTGGCCAAGTTGAAAGAGGTTAAGCTCTGTTCAATGAACTGGGAGACCGCCTGGGAACGCCAGCTGCCAATCTCGAGTGCGTCAAACACGAAGAGAAGATCTGTCTTGGTCATGGGGTGGCAAACTGAAACACAGAAACAAAACACTGCAGACAGCTTTGCATGGTGTTGGCTTGGAGTGAATTGTCCTTCATGTGAATTTAAGCTCTTTCTCTTAGTTTTTTGTGTGTGGAATTATATTTTGGCAAAACTTATAAGGGGAAACACATTTCAATCGATCATAATAAGGTAAAATATCTAAAAAGCCTTAAACATATGTTCAAGTTGTAAAATGGATTTTGGGTTCAATTAAGAATTGCGAGTTTTTACAGTATGTACAATATATCTAGATTCCATATATAGAATGTGTCCTTTAAAAATAGATATCAACTATTGGCTTCTGCAGAAATCAAGCTTACTCTCATATACCTAATACAGCAATATAAAGCATAATGCTGTGGTTGACATAACAAGGCAAAACCACATTATGTCCCTTTTTCTCCCACGTGTTTATTTAATACACAATAATTAAATGCTGATTGGGCAAACAATATTTTGTATATAAGGCATGCTCTGGGAAATCTGGGCTACATGCTGTGCAATCGGGGATGACGCTTTC
This sequence comes from Dreissena polymorpha, assembly GCF_020536995.1. Taxonomy (NCBI): domain Eukaryota; kingdom Metazoa; phylum Mollusca; class Bivalvia; order Myida; family Dreissenidae; genus Dreissena; species Dreissena polymorpha. The sequence continues at coordinate 61,150,783 of NC_068367.1, read as the reverse complement.
CACCTTAACCCTTTCAGTGCTGGAACCGAATTTTTAAGGAATTTGCAAACAGTTTGGATCCAGATGAGACGCCACAGAACATGGCTTCTCATCAGGATCCAAACTGTTTGCTAGTCTGATAGTATTCTTTGAAAAAAATCAAAGAAAATCCAAATTTTAGAAATTCAGCAGACAACATTTTAGCAGATGACAAATTTCCCAGCATGCCAAGGGTTAACTGGATTTTTACTAAGGAGAGACTTCCTTTAAACAAAATAATAATAAAAGCACACAGTGTTGTCCTTGATTAGCCTGTGAGTATGGACAGGCTTATCTGGAGCAACATTTTTCTCACAGTCATTACGCCCATTTGTCCCAGAAAGGGGCTCATCTACATACCCGCCTGATCGGCTGCAAATGACAAGCCATCTGAAGGTTTCACTGTGCAAGACCTGGCAGCCAGCTTCAGTCGAATGTTCATGAGAGCTCCAAAGTCCTCGACGTGAAGCATGAACTTATCTGATGGCTGACTTGCGATGTCTATGAGCTCTTTCTTGTCGATCCCTTCTCCGATCCCGACGGAAAATATCTCCACTCCAGCCTGAATAGATTAATAACAAGCAGGTGTTGAGATTCATCTTCAAAGCGTTAGAGCTGATAACTGAATTTTATGTTTGTAATTTTTATCCTTTTTTATGTGTAAACATGTAATTCTGCAGGAAAAGCAATATGAAACTTTTAGACTCCAAGGTCTCCAATATTTTATGATGTTTTTGAAAGAATTTATTTGTAGATAATATTTATTTACATTTTTGTAAACTCAATCCTTGTCATACAATTGTTCTTTATCTTGAATTTGAACATTTTTTTATAAAGACATCTGCTATGTTTCAAGTTTAAATTATCTATCTTACTAACCTTCCTCAGGTTGTTTGCTTCCATCACTGTAGATTCCGGGGAGACTGACAAACCATCAGTCAATATAATTACGATTTTGGCCACTCCATCTCTTTGGGAAGTTGATGGTCCGAAAAACCCTTCCTCGCGTAACGCTCTCAAAGCATTTGCCGTATCAGTTCCTCCACCGCTGTATTTTGCAGTGTTCGAATACATCATGAACTCTTCTTTTGACAACTTTTGTTCAGGTTTGACGACGAACGTGACATCGTCGCTGAAGGTAATTAAACCAACACGCGTTCTGTTTGGTGCAACATCAAGAATGTCGACCACTCCATGAATGAATTCCATCTGCTTTCCAAAGTTGTCTTGGTTTATACTGTATGAAGCGTCTATTGCAAAATATATGTCTGCTGCTTTGCCATCACAATCTGGAATAAAGAATTTTTTGAATGTATGAAGCTTCTATAGCAAAAAATACGGCAGCTGCTTGCTGTCACAATAAAAAAATAAGATTTGTATTTAATTTATGAAGGGTCTATACCAAAATATATTCCTGCTGCTTTGCCGTAACAATATAAACTTGAGTTTGAAAAAAAAGAGAAAATTATATAGTTTTTATTTAAATTAAAACAAATTCATATCTCACAATAATTCATAGAACTACAAGTGATTTACTGCTGAACCTTCTACGTTTATGTCAAGATTTTTCATTGTAAGAAATGCTATACATGTTTGTGTGGCAATTTTCAATTTTATTACAGGTATAGCTCATTAATTTGATGGTAGTGCATATAAATATGTCTATGATTACAATGTGTGATAATTATTTGAATGGTTATCTCAGAAACATTTGTGTTCCTTTTCAAGCCAGAAACATGTAAATACAGTGTATGAGCATGCTTTATTCCTTCCAAAAACACATCTGTTTATTACCAAGTATGATTTCTTCAGTGGTGCCTGCTTTGAACTCCGCAAAGTTGTCGGTGTCGGTGATATTCCAGGAGTCTTGTGCAGCCCCTGTATAGAGAAAGGGCAGATGCTTAACCTTCGTCCGCGTTCTGGGAAAACTGGTCTTAACGCATTTGCACAGGCTAATCAGGTACAAAACTTTCCGCTTTGATGGTAGTTTTCTTTTAAAGTATGTCTCTTCTTAGTGAAAATCCAGTTTGGGCTCAATTTAAGTGTCTTCCCTGATTAGCCTGTGCAGACTGCATATACTAATCTGAGATGAATCTTAACGCACATGCATTAACCCTTTCAGTGCAGGAACCAAATTTTGAAGGCCTTTGCAAACAGTTTGGATCCAGATGAGACGCCACAGAACGTGGCGTCTCATCAGGATCCAAACTGTTTGCTATTCTGATAGTATTCTTTGAAAAAAATCGAAGAAAATGCTAATTTTAGAAATTCAGCAGACGATATTTTAGCAGACGACAAATTTCCCAGCATGCAAAGGGTTAAGTCTAGTTTTCCAAGAATGCGGCTTAAATTTATCTTGTACCTTTATATTAATTAATGTTAAGGGCTGTTGAGTATGAAACAGTTCTAACCTGCAAACAACAACAGTCTCAATCTGATGTATGTAACCAATGGAAGTATGTACATGCTTAAATAATTCAAAATTCTTATTGGTCACTATTTTTACTTTAAAGTAAGATTTAGACTTTGAGCTTTTGTAGTTGCCAGGCCAGCGTATGATTCTTTGTACTAAACTATAGTGCTGATAGGAATTGTTGAATGGGCATAATATTGTCAATTCAGTTTGATATTGGATAGATGTCAGCTTGCTGGCAGGGGAACTTGAGAAGCTTTTTTGAAAAATAAAAATTTCAGGAAAACTTTCACAGAAAGCACAGACTTTTCTACAGGGAAACGCATACTTTTAAAACAATGAAAGAGTTACTTAAAAGAAGTTAAAGGGAAAATAACCCTGGATTCTGAAAACATTTCAGCAATTTTGCTGCAAAAAATACCACATATCCACTGACTCAATTTTGCAACAAAAAATACTACAAACCAACTGCCTAAAATTTGTTGCAAAAGAATTACACTGCAAAACCACTGCCTTAATGTGTTTTTTTACAAAAGATACTACAATTCCACAGCCTGTGACAAATGTTCCTTTTTGCACCAAAAGTAGTTGAAATATTCTTGATTAACAGCTATGCCACCATGACAGAGGGTGAAAATAACTTCTTTGTTTATCATGAGCTTTTCCAGATTAAAAACTCCAATCAGATCTGTGTCTGTAATTTTCATAAACATCCATGAACAGTGGCTAATTAGTGCCTTCTCACCGATTTTCCCTCCTTTGGGGGAAAAAATGGTGTCATAAATTGTTTAGCTGTCCAGCAAAAAATTCTCATTCACAACCTACAAGCATTGTTTCTGCCATGAGTTTTTTTACTGGGGCTGTCGTTTTCCAGATTTACAATAACCGTAGCAGGAAATGTTGGGATTTGTATGTGGGATAAATAGCACCTTAACATGACAGGTCATCTCTATAATTGCTGGTTTGCTATGCAGTAAGGATAAAATGCAAAGATTTGAGATGTTTATGCATGTTTGCTTAGTATTGTTTGGCTTAAATTGTTGAGAAATCATTGTTTGAGTTGCTGGTTTGCTTTGCAGTAACCAGTAAAAGGTATAGAACGAAGATGATTATGCATGTTTGTTTTGTATTAAATATAGTTAATTGTGGAGGAATTATTGTTGTAATTTGATTGCTTGTTCATTTTGCTCGCTTCTGAAAGAGTTTTTTTTGTTTGGACCAGTAGATCACTGGTTGGTCTTGGTCAAATTTATTTATTGAGATATAGAGTCTAATAATCATATTAAGTCAGAAGACACTTTTTTTTACATCGGGATTTTTTTTAATTTCGGTTTGGGATCGGGTCCATTTTACGGCCTTTTTTACATGGCAGAAAATCGCCTGAGCAGTTAAGTTCTCTGTCATGCTTGCTGCATAGCAAACATGGTCTGGAATGATAACAATGTTCTGGCTGATGCTTACTAAACAGTGCACCTGTTCATTCAAGCTAACAAAGTTCTGTCATGATTGCTACATGGCACCCCAGTTCTGTCATACTAACAAAGTTCACACAGCCAGGCATTCCCCAGTTCAAAAAACAATTTCCTGTTTGACAAATGATCTTGTCATTCATCTTATGATTGCCCCTGCCCTAATTCTTCCCGTTTCTATGGCAATTTCATTTCCATTTCTCGGACCATTGTAATGATGTATGACCCACTGGCACTCGCTTGATTGGACAGTCAGACAAAACATATTGGTCACCCAACTGTTCTTGGTGGTAGATTATTTCAATATGATAGTGAATAATAGCAGTAGTTCTTTTTTTCGAAAGTTGTGAAGGTATTAAATATTATTTTTTTACAGTTACATAGCTGATTGTAAGCATACCGTTTCTTGCAATGTATACATGTTGCAAAAGATAAAAAGGAGATATTTTTTTGTTTTGGATTTGATAATGCATGATAATGTGAGAAAGCTTTTTTTCATTTAACCCTTTACCACTTAGATACCTATTTTTAAGCATTTGTAGTCTCTTAGGAAGTTAAATTTAATTTAACCCTTTCAGTGCGGGAACCGAATTTTGAAGGCCTTTGCAAACAGTTTGGATCCAGATGAGACGCCACAGAACGTGGCGTCTCATCAGGATCCAAACTGTTTGCTATTCTGATAGTATTCTTTGAAAAAAATCGAAGAAAATGCTATTTTTAAAAATTCAGCAGACGACATTTTAGCAGAAGACAAATCACCCAGCATGCAAAGGGTTAAGACCTTTCTGATGAGCAGCAAACAGCATAAAACCTGAACAGACTGCAAACAGCATAAAACCTGAACAGACTGGGAGTTACTCGAAGGTTGTTCTGGTTTTATGCTGAATGCACATAGCCATTTTCAACTTTGATTCTGAGTGGGAAGGGGCTAAACTACATACTTTCTATGTTTCATAAGTATTGAAACCAACAGTGGAGGGCGGGAGATTGGGACAGCATTGTGTAGGAGGACTTAGGTTTAAAGATTGAGGGGCCCATCAGAAAACAATAAAAACAAACTGTGTCAACAAGTTACCAAGAGGCAGACTACTTATGAAAAGAGAAGCTTGCAGATGTTTAAGAGCCCATTAGTTAACAATAGGAGTAAATTTGATTTACAAGGACTTGCAATTGTTGTCATAAGAGTTTGATTTACTACTTGATCCTAGCTGCTTTTAACTATTACTGTCTGAAGTGGGTGAATGCTGAAAACAGAATTCTAGTGACCTGGCAATTTAGCCATTTCAGAATATATCACTTTTTTTTATTTGTTTGGTAGTTAAGCTTTTCATTTAAATGCAATTTCAAACAGGGAGGCATTGAAATCTCAATAGGCCCTCATGATGCTTATAAAATATGTTTGCAGCTAAATTGTGTGGCCTGTGGCTTGGTTTTTAGCATCTTGGTGGATGTAACTTAATCCATATTTAATTATAACACTTATTTATGTATTTGGACAGACTTATCGCCTTTTACACATTATTCCATTATATATATACCTAATGTGAACATTTGTTGAGCCAACTAAATCACTAAATTTATGTTGGTGTTTTACCCTATGACCCTATGACTGTATCCAAACTTTTAAGTGGAGACATCCGTGTCTGACAAGTCAAGAAGGCCTGATGTCCACTTAGGTTACCCAAAATATCTTTACGAAGATTCCATTAAGTACAACCCATTCAAGGACTTGATCATTGCACAGTTAAACCAAAAATACAAACAAAAAAAGTGTACTTTTGTTTAAGCAGTTCATTGCATAAAAACACAAAAAAACATCTTTTTAAATTCTAAAACAAATGTATCTGGCAAACTTACTGTTTTCACAAATTTTGTTCTCGATGGTTTGTTTGATGTACGACATTTCACTGTACTTGTCGATGTTGAAGAAGTACTTCGCATCTGGGTCGCTGGCAATGCCTGCGAGTTCCATGTGATCCAGACGCATGCCGACACTGACTGCAAACAGAAACACGCCATCGTCTTTCAGCACCTTGGCCATCTCTTGTGTGAACCTGCAGAAGAAATAAGAACCTTTTTTGTTCACTTGGTCTTCAAAATAATGCTCAAGCCTTAGACATGGACATGGTCAAACCCTTTTTAGCTCATCTATTTTTTGAAAAAAAATTATGAGCTATTGTCATCACCTCGGCGTCGGCGTTGGCGTTGGCGTCGGCGTCCGGTTAAGTTTTGCGTTTAGGTCCACTTTTCTCAGAAAGTATCAATGCTATTGCATTCAAACTTGGTACACTTACTTACTATCATGAGGGGACTGGGCAGGCAAAGTTAGATAACTCTGGCGTGCATTTTGACAGAATTATGTGCCCTTTTTATACTTAAAAAATTGAAAATTTTGGTTAAGTTTTGCGTTTAATTCCACTTTTCTCAGTAAGTATCAATGCTATTGCATTCAAACTTGGTACACTTACTTACTATCATGAGGGGACTGGGCAGGCAAAGTTAGATAACTCTGGCATGCATTTTGACAGAATTATGTGCCCTTTTTATACTTAGAAAATTGACAATTTTGGTTAAGTTTTGTGTTTAGGTCCATTTTATTCCTTAAGCATCAAAGCTATTGCTTTCATACTTGCAACACTTACTAACTATCATAAGGGGACTGTGCAGGCAAAGTAATGTAACTCTGACTGGCATTTTGACAGAATTATGTGCCCTTTTTATACTTAGAAAATTGAAAATTTGATTAAGTTTTGTGTTTAGGTCCACTTTATTCCTACAGTATCAAAGCTATTGCTTTCATACTTGCAAGATTTATGAACTATCATAAGGGGACGGTGCAGGCAAAGTTATGTAACTCTGACTGGCATTTGGACGGAATTATGGGCCCTTTATACTTAGAAAATTGAAAATTTGGTTAAGATTTATGTTTTGGTCCACTTTACCCCTAAAGTATCACAGATATTGCTTTCATACTTGGAACACTCACAAACTATCATAAGGGTACAGTAAAAGGACAAGTTGCATAACTCTGGTTGTCATTGTTATGGAATTATGGCCCTTTTTTGACTTAGTAACTTTTAATATATGGTTAAATTTTGTGTTTCGATCCACTCGAAGTATCAAGGCTATTGCTTTCAAGCTTCAAATACTTACATGCTATCATGAGGTTACTGTACCTGGCAACTTGAATTTTACTTTGACCTTTGAATGACCTTGACTCTCAAGGTCAAATTATTAAATTTTGCTAAAATTGCCATAACTTCTTTATTTATGATTAGTAGGGCTGTCACGATTCACCGGTATACCGGTATATCGCGGTGCATGTCGTGAAAAAAATCGCACCGCGGTACGGCGTTGCCGCACCGGTTTTTTAAATATTTTTATATTAGCACAGATATAAATACATTACATAATTATTTTGATATATATATCGTTTTGAAAAATGTAGAAGCGGTTCAAAAGGGCTAAATAAATAATCTGTTAATATCCAGGTCAAGCAAGCGCTTCCACTTGTAGATGTTTAACTTTCAAGTTTAAAATACGGCGATGTATGGGTCCGTACCTTTTTTGGAATTAGGGACAGATTTCCTTTGCAAATAAGTTCATAATTATCCAAAAGATGTTTATTCTATTTCTTATTTTCTTTCTTTAGTATATCGATCGTTCAAAGCATGGCACTTCCAAATCATGTTAGCTTAAGATTCTGAATAAGTCGAGGAAGAGTCAGAACGCTACGGATTTTCAATACTGGGCCCGCTGACTCCGCATTTTGAACATGCCCTTGAAGCGTTCGATTTACACAGATCTTAGTCACAGCTATTGTAAACAACATGGCGAACATTTTAGAAAAAGACGCGAACAATAACATTATAACAATGACTACTTCTATCAAGTTTATTACAGTTTCTTTTACAGTTTCTAGTCATACTATGATACCAGTGTTTTCTGATTATTGAGTTTAATAAAGTTTGTAAAACTTGTTATTCTGCTGTTTTCTTCACAGATACATATTCTGTAAAATATCGCGGTACGTACCGCGATACAGTGTTGCCGTACCACGATATACCGCGGTACGCTCACGGCGTATCGTGACAGCCCTAATGATTAGATTTGATCGATACTTTGATGAAACTACTCTTACCTGACATACCACAATAGACTTCACCCAAACCATCCCCCGTGCCCTCCCCCCCCTCCCCCCTCCCCCCTCCCCCCCCTATTTTTTTTTTTTTAAGATCATCTCACAAATGACCACCACACCCTCACACTATACCCCCCCCCACCCCCCCCCCCAATTTTTTTTTTTTTTTTTATTTTTTTAAATTTTTTTTTAAGATCATCTGACAAATTATCACCACACCCTCACACTATACCCCCCCCCCCATTTTTTTTAAAAACGGTTATGTTTGAAATACCGTCAAACCATCGCACCCAAAACCCCCCCCCCCCCCCCCCCTCCGTTTTTTTTTTTTTTCGCTTTTTTGGAAGATAATGTAATAAATGTCCACAACCCCACACTATACACCCCTCTTCACTCCACTCCTCCCTCCTTTGTGATTGAAAATGAGAGTCCCTTCACCTTTAAAAAGAAAATAGATGAGCGGTCTGCACCCGCAAGGCGGTGCTCTTGTTTATGTCCCCCACCACTATAGTGGGGGACATATTGTTTTTGCCCTGTCTGTTGGTTTGTTTGTTGGTTTGTTTGTTTGTCCCAACTTTAACATTTGCCATTACTTTTGCAATATTGAAGATAGCAATTTGATATTTGGCATGCATGTGTATCTCATGGAGCTGCACATTTTGAGTGGTAAAAGGTTAAGGTCAAGGTCATCTTTTAAGGTCAAAGGTCAAATATATGGGCCAAAATCGCTCATTTAATGTCACTTTTGCAATATTGAAGCTAGCAACTTGACATTTGACATGCATGTGTATCTCATGGAGCTGCACATTTTGAATGGTGAAAGGTCAAGGTCATCCTTCAAAATCAAAGGTCATATATATAAGGACATAGTGTTTCACAAACACATCGCTTGTTTGACTCTTTCTTCAAAAAAGTACTCTTGCATGAAGACGTGAACTCAATAATGTAAGTCTTCAAAACGAAATCCTGTGCATAAAGGCATTTACTTAGCAAAACCTAAAAATGTTTCAGTCTTCAGTAAAAAAATAAACAAATATGATAATTGCCAAAGCCAACACTTTTTCAGTCTTTAAAACAATGCACTCGAGTGGACTTGAACATAGCCAATATCAACAATCGTTCAATTTTAATGCAATACACAATGCTTAAAGACATTAACACAGCCAAACTTGACAATGTTTCAATCTTCAAAACAATACACAATGCTTAAAGACATTAACACAGCCAAACTTGACAATGTTTCAATCTTCAAAACAATACACAATGCTTTAAAGGGATCTTTTCACGCTTTGGTAAATTGACAAAATTGAAAGAAGTTGTTTCAGATTCGCAAATATTCGTTTTAGTTATGATATTTGTGAGGAAACAGTAATACTGAACATTTACCATGGTCTAATATAGCCATTATATGCATCTTTTGACGATTTTAAAACCTAAAAATTATAAAGCGTTGCAACGCGAAACGATTGAATAATTTGGAGAGTTCTGTTTTTGTCGTTAAATTTTGTGAAACTACGAAGATTGCTTATATAAGGTATAAAATACGTCATTTATGTGCACTCGGCGGAATAGCTCAGTAGGCTAAAGCGTTTTTACTTCAGGACTCTGGCAGGACTCCAGGGGTCACTGGTTCGAAACCTGGTCCGGGCTATGTTCTTTTCCTTTTTTAAATTTTATTCTTGATTATTTACTGGAGCTTTTACGATCCAATGTTTACATTTATCGATATAAAGCATTTAATGAATAAGTTAAAAAAATGCCAAAATCTGTGAAAAGGCCCCTTTAAGACATTAACACAGCCAAACTTGACAATGTTTCAATCTTCAAAACAATACACATGCATGAAGACATTTACATTGCCAAATCCAGCAATTGCGCAAGTATGGTCCATAAAAAAATTATAGTGTTTTTTTATCCTCAATCTGCTAATACTTCAAAATTTCAGCATGTAAAATATTGAATGCATTCAGCAGAAATGTTCTACAAATAGGTATGCACTAACTTATGTATCCTGTGCATTGCGCTCACATCTGATTATGGAAGTATTAATCCTTTATTTTATTATTTTATTGGGATCACTTGCTCCCAAGTTTTGGTGGGAGAATTCTGTAAAACAACTGATCAATTTGTTGTGTCTTTATAATATAACCATCATCAAATCGTCATGGTAACTTACCATGTTTTCTGGGAGTACCCGTCTGTCACTACTATCACAATCTTTGTCACGTTTGCCCTTGCACCTGCTCTTTCAGTCAGCATGACATCCCGCGCAAACGAGAGTGCATCACCTGTGTTCGTGGTTTTACCCTCACCATAGACGATAGTCTCTGTTGCCCGCAACATCTGAGCTTTTTCTGAGGGAATTTCAAATGGTATTTAATGATTTCACGATGGAAGAATGGCAGATAATATGGACATATCAAAGATATAGGGGATGTTTGTTAGTTTCTGAAGATTATTGATAATAATTCACAAGTAATCAGAGATATTGATATTTTCAATAGTAGCGCAGCCACAAGTTCAAATTATTATTTTTTCTATTATCATAAGTGAATTAAATCAAGAATCTACTAAAAACCAACACAAAATTGCTTTTTATTGATTTTAAAGCTTTTTGTAAAGTTTGTGCACATGTAAAAAAAGGGTTAAACTGGAGAAAATCACCGTAGTTATGACATCACAATATCAAACGATGGCGTCATTTCACAGTGGAACAGTGAAAATCACCAATAACTTTTATTTTTATCATCACTGTTTGAAACATAAGCAGCAAAGTATCATATTTAAGTAACTGATATTTCCCTATAAATCATAGAAAAAACAATAAATAACTTGTTTCTTATTAAGTTGACAGATGAAATAATATTTGTTTGTGTGGCACAAACGCACTTTACTACACTGTTTGTTTTGTTTGTCTAAGATTTTTTACAAGATTATAGTTACTTGAGATGAATTTATGTTATTTGTGTTTATTTATTTCTATGGAATTCCCTACAAGATGTAGTTTCATGAACAGTTGTATTGAACTTGAGTTCATGGTGTTAATGAGTATAACCATATAATGATCAGTTTATGAATAGTACATGAAATTATATTGGAATAATTTAAACAAATTATGCACCATTTACGTAAAAAAAATCATTTATAGTTGATATACATGAACAACGCTGGCCCTAACTGTTGAACTATCAACAAACTTTTCTTGGATACATTTTTATATTAGCTGGTAATTATTATTTTTTTACAGCAGCAATATGTTTGTTGCTATTACACTTTACACATTAAAATCTTGTTGGTAGTTCCACTACTTTATTATAAATGATACATTCAAAAGAAATTTATTACCTTTGTAAGTATTTAAGTAAAACTTGGGCCACACTTTGTGCCCATATGTCAGGGCCGCCACTCGAGTTTTATCGTTCCCCTCCCCAATGTCAAACGTTTCGATTACTTTCTGCATGAATTGGACCTCTCTGTAGAAATCTGGAGGCCAGATACTGTAGGACGAGTCCAGCACAAACACAACATCCGCCGGCTCGATTTGACACTCTACAAAGAATAAATTATTTGTGTTTTTTGAGGGTTTTTTCCAGTGTGCAAAATTTTATTTTCTCCATAGAAGATTACATACATAGATACAAGCATGTCATAAACAGAGTATTTCATGTACAGCTTCTGGATGGGACCATTAGTATAGCTGTAAACATAAATTCATATACGATAATAATGTTTGATATTTCAAGAATGTAACATAAAACAAACTTGCACATACACACTAAATACTGTTTTAGCTGTAATTTGTGTAAGAATCGTAACTTGAAGCCCATGTTTTCAAAAAGTTCCTCTTTTAGAGTCTTAAGTTGGTTATTTTTGGCTTATAAGTAGAACAGCTATTCAACAATTGTTTTCCTCTTGGATATCCCTAGTTGGCCATTTCCGTCTTATTATTTGCTGAACAATTCATCATTCGGTTTGAGCTGTACTAGCCACACTAACCCTTTGCATGCTGGGTAATTTGTCTTCTGCTAAAATGTCGTCTGCTGAATTTCTAAAATTAGCATTTTCTTCGATTCTTTTCAAAGAATATTATCAGAACAGCAAACAGTTTGGATCCTGATGAGACGCCACGTTCTGTGGCGTCTCATCTGGATCCAAACTGTTTGCAAAGGCCTTCAAAATTCGGTTCCCGCACTGAAAGGGCTAATTTGTCCTTATCTTGGTAAGGGTGGAGTGCAATAACTCAATTGCAATACTTTGTGGCGTGAATCGTGAAAGTGGGAATCTTACATTTAAGATGACTTGAAAGTTGAAATATTCACCTTGACCAAGGGTCAGTCTTTGGATACAATATAGTGCAAGGGCTTTCCTTTACTTTGGAAGGTCAAGAGTCAAAACAGTCTTGTAAGCCCCGATTTCTTAGAATGAGTCACAGTTTGTAAAGCTCATATTTTTTGTAATTTTGAAGCTTACATAGTAAAACTGAACAGTCCAAAAAGATATTTCTACAAATCTAACAGTCAAAGTGGCAAAATGAGAGTCAAAGTAAAGCCCTTAAATACCTTTAGGCTAAAACTCATCCGTGGCTCTGACTATAGTATAAAAGTCTAAATTTTCAGGTGAAGATTTTCAAGACGTTTCAGACAGTCATAGGCTATCAGCTGTGGATTTGCCAAATTCGGAGATAATGAATTACCCCTACACAGCTGCATATGAAAGTTGGCATCCATACCACAGGGATTTTGTTAAGACCCGATGCACATGTTTAGTTATTCTGCTATTGTGACCGAGATATTTAACAAAAGCTGGGTACTTTTTTGAAGCTTTGCCGAAAGAAAACTTGAATTACCCGCCTTCTTTTGGAAATGATATGTTTTCTTTAAAGTTTTAAGAAACCCCAGCATACTTGTCGTTTTCTTATAAATAAAGTTTGGTGCAAAAATGTGTCTACATAATTTGCTTTGATAATCGTAAATACTAAATTGACCTGCATCTTCTAGTGTAGCATCACTTAATGAATTATCAGTTTGTAACAAGTCAGTTGGTCCTCGGCCTCATACTAAATGTGCTTGCATTTTCAAATGTGCTTTGTGTACACACTCAAAAATAGCACACGTGTTTGGCCCTCTACTCACATTTATAAAGCACAAACTTGTTTTGCCCATTGTACTCTTGCATTTATCTCACACCTGTTTGCCCTTTGTATACACTCCTAACCTCACACCTGTTCTGTCTGTTGTACACATTTATAAACCTCACAACTGTTTTGCTGCCTATACATACTATTAAATCTCACACCCATTTTGCCCTTTAAACTCACTAATTAACCTCAGACATGTTTTGCCTTCTATACACACTCAAAAATCTCACACCCAGTTTGCCCTTTGTGCACACTCATAAGCCTAACACCTGTTGCAATTTATACACCCTCGTAAACCTCTCACCTGTTTTGCACTTTGTACACATTAATAAACCTGACACCTGGTTTTCCCTCTGTACACACTCATAAACCTCACACCTGTTGCATTTTGTACACACTCATAAACCTCACACATGTTGCCATTTATACACACACAAAAAACCTCACAAGTGTTGCCTTATGTTTACACTCATAAACCTCACACCTGTTGCCCTTTGTACACACTCATAAATCTCACATCTTTGCTCTTTGAACACACTCATAAATCTCACATGTGTTGCCTTATGTTCACACTCATATACCTCACACCTGTTGCCCTTTGTACACACTCATAAATCTCACACCTGTTGCCATTTGTACACACTAATAAATCTCACACCTGTTGCCCTTTGTACACACTCATAAATCTCACACCTGTTGCCCTTTGTACACACTCATAAATCTCACACCTGTTGCCCTTTGTACACACTCATAAATCTCACACCTGTCGCCCTTTGTATACACTCATAAATCTCACACCTGTTGCCCTTTGTACACACTAATAAATCTCACACCTGTTGCCCTTTGTACACACTCATAAATCTCACACCTGTTGCCCTTTGTATACACTCATAAATCTCACACCTGTTGCCCTTTGTACACACTCATAAATCTCACACCTGTTGCCCTTTGTACACACTCATAAATCTCACACCTGTTGCCCTTTGTACACACTCATAAATCTCACACCTGTTGCCCTTTGTACACACTCATAAATCTCACACCTGTTGCCCTTTGTACACACTCATAAATTTCACACCTGTTGCCCTTTGTACACACTCATAAATTTCACACCTGTTTCCTTATGTTCACACTCATATGCCTAACATCTGTTTTGCCCTCTATACACACTTATAAACTTCAAACCTGTTTTACTGTTTTCACTCATTTATTAACCTCACACCTGTTTTGCCCTCTACACACAAATAGACCTGACACCTGTATTACCCTGTACACACACTTATAAACCTGACACCTGTTTTACCCTTTATGCACACTCATTAACCTTACACCTGAGTTACCCGCTATATGCACTTAACACACACCTGTTTTACATTCTTTACACACTCATAACTCTTGAAGCTTGATAACACTATACAGGCCATATTTCTTGCCCAATCATTATAAATATGCCTTATTTGTTTATGATTCTACCGTACATCAAGGGCTTTGAACCCTTTCATAAGCTAAGTTTATTTGGAGGGTTGTAGCTATTCAAGAAATGTGCTTGTTTTTAGTACTTTTTCTTTCAAAAAGAGATCACCTTTTTAAGATAATTGCATAATTCTTAAGCATTATAACAATGTGAGAAGTAAGATTGATACAGTGTATGGTAGGTATTGTGGTCGTCATTGTGACTTAGGCCCAATGACTATGAACCTTTTAATCTTATTCTGCTTCTCATATATTCAATCAATGCTCATTTGTTACAAGCATTTTGATTGATCAATTTGTTGAGTTGGGACTCAACGCACAGACCCAGGCTATCTTATGTTTGATCCCTTCAGGAAACGTTCTTAAGATCTCAGAATTTTGCTGTTGCCCAGACTTTACAATAATGAATTGTATGCGCTAAAGGATTTTTATGCAATTTAGCTGACCTGAGAAAGCTAAAATTAATTTGAAAAGTTATCTTACCATCATTTCTCGAACCTTGGGTGGCAGCCAACGTCACTACTGCTGCAATCTGCAATTGAAGATTGGCCGCTATTGATAGTACATGACATTACTTGGCATAAGCAAAGTAATTGGTTTACACCATACCTCCCGCACACCCACCCACAGACACAAACTCACTTCTCACACTCAACTTTGCCCTGCTGACTCAAGAAGGCTTTTCTCTTTTAACCATTATCTTCAACTTTTGGTTAATAGATCAATATTTGCTTATGTGCAACTATCAATATAGAATGAAAAAATCAATGTGTTACTAGGCTATTCATATGTTGATATGTCTTTTTTCATGACATTATTATTTGCTGAAGCTTCTTTGATGGGAACTTTGCCTTACAATAACCCTTAGACTGTGTTGTGAAAATACCGTAAATCTACGAATATAAAACGCACTTTTTTACATGCCGATTTTTTCTTCAAGTAGGGGGTGCGTATAATATACGAATTTTAGAGCAGAACAAAATTTTTCCTGTGCAAATTTTCAACTTAATCGCTGTTATTCGCTTCGCGGCAGCAATTTTGAACTACACCATTACATCAAAGGGGTGCAACAAGGCTGGCGCTGTCGTTCGCCATTTGAGTCATTTGCGAAAATATTGAGAATTTGGCTCAATAAAAATCTTATTTGTGAGAATGCGAAAAGCTAGTAAAATTTCATTTAAAACATCCACCATTTATATCGGACTGGTTTTCTATATTTGTCTCTTTGTTTTAATGAAAGTGTTTGCAATTCGAACAGTAAACGAAACCCAGTCTTTACCCGATTATGAGACATCGCTTGACCTTATTGAAGTGCGCATGGTAGCTGGCCAATCAACATTGAGCTCGCTTACACATGAAATGACGTTGTCGAATGAAACTTGAGAACGGGAGGAGCTATAGGATAATATTGGGTCATTCATGAGCAGACACTGTATACTTTGAATACACAGTTAATATCGTCGTCTGCCTACAAAATGGCGACTGGACGCTAAGTCGTATAAAGAGATTAGCAAATGAAAAAAACAACAACTGACAATACCCGTAAATAAATATTTCTTAGCTGACCACTATTTATCTTTCTACCACATATTTACCATATCTGAAGTAAAGAGTGGTAATTAAATAATTAGTTTCATGATGCTAATAGAGTCTATTACACCTGTCTGCCGATTGCCGAATTAAATTGAAAGGTGATAATTAATTAATTATTTTTTTACTCCCAAACTAGCCTTAATGACAGCAGCGTATTTTAATTAACTAGATCATGAAAAACATGAGTGGTTTAATTGTATTTTAAGTTATATTAAAGTATCGAGTTTGTAACTCGAAAAAAGAAAAAGTAATTCATCTAGACAACTATAAAAACTGAAGTAACCATTTTGTCTTCTTATTACTTTATTATTATTATAATTATTATCGTCCAGAATATTGTCAAATTGAATTAAATGTGAAAATCAAAAAACAGCGTCTCTGCTTCTTTCTTTTGTAATTATGACTGCTTGACCCGGATGTCAGGAAGGGGCCCGTGTGTTATCAGTAACAATCAATGGTAATATAAACAATAGACAGAGATATTTATTATGCAAGTGTCATAACAACAGCACTATAACACATCCCTATCAATATACCGGGGTAACAGATAGTTGACAACATCAAATTGATTTGCTATTTTCACAGCACAAAAATATATTGACACATTTTTTCGGAAATTGCCGATTTCGGAAACTGATTATTTTAGTACGTATTTTACTCGGATTTTCAATTTTTACCGATAAATTTTGACCAAACTCGGGGGTGCGTATTATGCACGAGGGCGTATTATATTCGTGGTTTTATGGTACTACAGATTAAATAAGTAACACAAGAAAATCAAACTGTTATTTTACTTTTCATGAATATTTTTTTAATTAGTGAGCAAATATTTGCTTTTTCTGGCATCCAAAAGTTGAATGATAACTAAGGGCATAACTAACAGATGATTGTATGTCTTGACAAAATATTATGTTTTAACTGCAGAAACTTTTTAAGATCACACCTTACAAAAAAAAATATTGCTTCAAATGAATTAAACACAATTCAAGGATTCAGTGTGAAATTTGTGTGTTTGATTGACATCTCTATAAAGATACAATAGTTTTGAGCTCAAAAATTATAATGACTACTTGGTTTGAAACCTGCCATGATAATAATTAATATAATTAAAAAAAAAAAAAGATTAATATAGAGTAATATTACTACTACCACTACTACTACTACTATAATGGCTACTACTACTGCTAATAATAATAATAATAATAATAATAATAATAATAATAATAATAATAATTATTATTATGAGGATAATAATAATAATAATAATAATAATAATAATAATAATAAAAATAATAATAATATTCAATATAAATAAATAAATAATAATAATAATAATAATAATAATAAAATGCAATTAACTACTGGAGAGGTTAAAATTCAAAACAATCCATTTTACAAGACAGCTCAAAACAGAAGATGTAATTATAACTCCAGTTAATAAAGTGTAAAACCTACAGTAATAAATATTATTTCCATGGCTTTATATTCCATTTACGCCACTAAATGTTGTTATTAATCGTCCGAACTTGATTTGTTTGAAGGAAACACCAATTATGTGGCTGCCTTAAAAGAACAGGATGTATATATGAGCAATTACCATCTTTAAATCCGGAACTGCTTACCAATTAAAATGAATTGTTTTACCAGCCTAGTGGGCGATATAACATTAACAGTGACTTATAAGTTGAGACATTCTAATTGGGCCAATCTTTGACTACCATTCAGTCTCAAGTATTGTGTTTTTTAGCTCATCTATTTTTTGAAAAAAAATTATGAGCTATTGTCATCACCTTGGCGTCGGCGTTGGCGTCCGGTTAAGTTTTGCGTTTAGGTCCACTTTTCTCAGAAAGTATCATTGCTATTGCATTCAAACTTGGTACACTTACTATCATGAGAGGACTGGGCAGGCAAAGTTAGATAACTCTGGCGTTCATATTGACAGAATTATGTGCCCTTTTTATACTTAAAAAATTGAAAATTTTGGTTAAGTTTTGCGTTTAGGTCCACTTTTCTCAGAAAGTATCATTGCTGTTGCATTCAAACTTGGTACACTTACTTTCTATCATGAGGGGACTGTGCAGGCAAAGTTAGATAACTCTGGCGTGCATTTTGACAAAATGATGTGCCCTTTTTATACTTAGAAAATTGAAAATTTTGGTTAAGTTTTATGTTTAGGTCCATTTTATTCCTTAAGTATCAAAGCTATTGCTTTCATACTTGCAACACTTACTAACTATCATAAGGGGACTGTGCAGGCAAAGTAATGTAACTCTGACTGGCATTTTGACAGAATTATGTGCCCTTTTTATACTTGGAAAATTGAAAATTTGTTAAAGTTTTGTGTTTAGGTCCACTTTATTCCTACAGTATCAAAGCTATTGCTTTCATACTTGCAACACTTATTAACTATCATAAGGGGACTGTGCAGCCAAAGTTATGTAACTCTGACTGGCATTTGGACGGAATTATGGGCCCTTTATACTTAGAAAATTGAAAATTTGGTTAAGTTTTGTGTTTTGGTCCACTTTACCCCTAAAGTATCAAAGATATTTCTTTCATACTTGGAACACTCGCAAACTATCATAAGGGTACAGTAAAAGGACAAGTTGCATAACTCTGGGGACCGTTTCAATAAGCTCTCGTAAGTATGTTACGACTCGTAAACCAGTTGCGATTATCGCAACTTGCCATTTTGCGTTTCAATAAACTTTCGCAACTTACGATATCGTAGAATTCTCTCGTAAGTCTACGAGACGTAAGAAGCAGTCGTAGTTACGTCGAAAACAAAATGGACACCGCGTATGTTGTGCATTTAGACGCCGAATAAGAAGCTTTTGGCTCCGTCTTTTTATCGACGACAATACAGAGGAAGTAAACATGTTGTTTTTTATCCCTTGATTACTTTCTGCAAAATATTTAACGTTGGAATCAATATGTCAGTTACTGCCCTTTGTTTATATTCGATAAGGATGAATAAATCAAAATAAATTGCAATTTATCATACGTGAAAACGTGTTTATTATGTGTGTGATTCAATTATATTGTTCAACAGCAGTTGAAGTATATGCGCTTTCCGCCTCTCGAATTATTGTGCAATGATTAATTTTGCTGTAAGCTTTTATCCATTGCAATTTGCATGTGATTTCGGAAGTTTTTTTGTTCGGATAAGTACTCAATGGAGCCTTGTTTTTTATTGGTAAATGTTTGTTATCAACGCTATACAACTCGTTACAATCTTTTCCTTTTCTTTGTATTATGTTTATTTAATATTCTGTCAGAACGATACATGCATTGCTAAATTATGTTGGATTGTAAAATGTGCCCAGTTAGGCAACTGTTAGCCTACATGTGTATCAAACCTTCAACCACAAAACACGGAAGTGATGATCATCATGAAATAACAAATCAGTTACTGAGTTATCAAAATATCTTGTTGTTCTTGAACACACATACACAACAGTAACATATTATAGTATTTTCATTACATTAGAAGACTAGTATTATTCACTTTTTCATATTGTACTACACCAACAGGTACTCATCACTGACATCAGTTAAAGATTTTTGGCCAAAGGAAACATCTATTCCAAGCTGGCAGATCTTCATGGAATCAGCAGATCATCTTTAGTTATTTGACATGCCTTCACGAGTTCAATCAGCAAACATATGATTGGTAAATGTCTTTATTTCTATAATCAATTACTCAATCATGATTTTAAACTGTTGTAGAAAAAATGTTATTTATTTAAAAACATCATGTCTTACATATAGGATCTGGCACGAGTTGTCATATCATACCATATTTCATTAAACGAGTTAAGGAATTTTGTAAGAAAACGAGCCTTTGGCGAGCTTACTAATGAATTTCCTGGACGAGTTAAATAAAATATGGTACATGTATGATATGATATGAGTGTGAGATCTTTTTTTATCACATGCTTTTAATTGAGCAAATTAAATAAATATTAACGCAAACATAATGATAAATCCCAAATGTTGTTTACATTTCGTGGCATCAATTGACGTTGCAACGTCATTTTGGTGAAATAACAAAATGCGATTGGTCAATAAACGAAAACTAAGCCAATGAAAACGCTTAAAAAGTATATTACACATGTGTAACAGGGTATAGCATGTGATAAAATCTCATATAGATTTTGGGTCAAATAATTAAAGTTAAAATTATTTTTCATTTTACAGGGATGGTACAATCATAAGTTATTTACTTTCATCTTTTTTTTATTCCTCATTTGTTTTTTTTATTTGATACATAAACTATATGTGAATAAAAAATCAATAGATGATGAAAACTTGAGCACAGTAAATAAATTAAAATTTAAACACAGTTAATCAAATCATGTATATAAATGCTTTATCATGTACTGTTAATTTTAAACACATGATACATTCCATAGGTTTCCAGTCCGTGTACAACAACAAACTTGCATGAAGGTTGGATTCTGCCACAAGGCCCGGGAGCAGTGGATGGGACTCTCATACCCATAATACTGAATACGTTATATTACACACATGCAGTTGAACACAGCGGGAACTCTTGAAGAAAAAAATGTGTATTTTTTTTATTCGAACTTAAATGTTAAATATATATTTAATTTTAGCTCGACTATACCTTGAATGATAAGCTGTGTATAAAATTATGGTAAACATGCAACATCCTTATATCACTGTTTCTATTACATATTTTCATTAAAAGCACTTATGTATTCAGGGTCATTATGTCATTGTGAGGTCACTGACCAAGTTGCTTATCTCTGACCTGCATTTAGCTTAATAATGCCCCTTTTGTACTTAAAATGTTCCACTTAAATTGTGTGTACAGCTACTCCATACTATATTTTCCACAGATAATCCTTCACATATGTCGTCAGATTTTTTTTTAATCATATAAATAATATTTCTTTGGGTCATTGTTATAACCACTACAAATATTTACTGTTGTTGCGAATAAAGTTGTTAAAACTGTTTAAACTCGATGTTGTGTTAGTGAATCTTTAAGAGATGAAGCTTCTTGAATAATGTCACTTTAGCTTCTTACTTCACAATCTTTTTGTTCAACATGTAATTAAATACACTTTAAATTATAAAGTGGATTGCAATACAGAGAACGCAGAATAAGCGCTTACATTTGTACTTAAAAAGAAATTTAAGAATGATGTTTGAAGTTGTCAGCATTTTCATGGTGAACATTTTGATTGTATGGCCCCAATGGAAAAATAATTTGTTACTAATTTAAATTTTAGCAAACACCTAATAATGCTTTTAAGAATGAGTTATTTTGTTTCTAAAGTAAAAATATGTCCTAACCTAGAAAAGATACACTTTAAACATTTTATAAATTAAAAAGATGTACTTAAAACTCCACTGTCTAAGAAAAAGTGGATTATTTAAAAAAAGAAAAAAGGAAAATACACTTTCGAATTTAAAGAACATGAAAAAAGGCTTCATCTGTTTCTAATTAATTAATGCAATAAAGTGTACTCTTTAGAAAATGCAGAGATTCGCTTAAACAAGTGCAGATAAAATGCAATTTTTTAAGTGCATTTTGGTAAAAAGCACATTTCATTTTCAGAAGGGTTACTGCTGATGCAGATATTAGAAACAATGATATGACACAATTTGAGATTCCAGTATTTCTTCATTATTCTAGGAACACACTGTTATGTGAAGTTGGAATAAGACATCAATTTGAAAATAAACAGTGTTTTTTCAACACTGCAGTACATGCAGTTTAACCTGTTATTAATTTGTACAAAATATAAGTAAAATAAACACTATTGCATATATAATTGTATCATTTTAATTGATTTCACTGGGTGTTTAATTTGATTTTTCTTAAATCCTAAAAAAATGAAACCCTGTGGATGTGTGCCTGCACACAGTTTAAAAATACAATGAAAATAATAAAAATACCATCACTGTTAAACATTAGAAAAGTACAAATTATACAAAAGTATACACAGTATTTAACAAAAATACATTCAGAGCATGAAATGAATTTGCATATGCAAGTATCTATTTTACTTATAATTTTGTCAAATAAATAAACACAATAGGAAAAAAGCACATTATAATTGTTGAAAATATGTTATATTCCAACTTCACATAGTGTCACTGTGTATAATTTAACATTACAGTTTTATATTGAACTGGATGGGTAGCTATATTTTGAAATAATAGTAATACAAAATGCATTTTGTCAACCATAAGTAAACCATTTTAGGACTACTGCTCATAAATAGGCGTTGGTACATGTATGTATATGAAAATGTAATTAATGCAAATTTAATACACTTGTGTGTACTTTTTCAGTTTTGTTTATTCCAAAAAGTTAATTAAATTATTTGAAAATATACTTAAAACACAATTAAAATGCACTTATGGTTGCCTACTTATTTTCTGATGAAGTGCATTTTTCACAAGGAGAAATAATTTTTTTAATACACAAAAATGAATGCATGCAGGAAACATGCAGGAAAAACAAGAAATGTGTTTGTCGGAAACACTATGTCACCTTCTGCACCACTTTTATGCTCCCCCCAAAATTTTTTGGGGAAGCATATAGTCGCCGCTTCGTCTGTCCGTCCGTCCATGTACAATTTTTGTCCGGGCTATTTCTCAGCAACTAATGACCAGAATTCAATGAAACTTTATGGGAAGCTTCACTACCAAGAGGAGATGTGCATATTATCAGCGGGTTCTGGTCGGATGATTTTTCACAGATTTATGGCCCTTTGAAATTTTACATTAACTGTATATATAGTGCAATTCTTGTCCGGGCTATTTCTCAGCAACTAATGACCGGAATTCAATGAAACTTTATGGGAAGCTTCACTACCAAAAGGAGATGTGCATATTATCAGCGGGTTCTGGTCAGATGATTTTTCACAGAGTTATGGCCCTTTGAAATTTTATATATAAATATTCATGTCCCCCCAACTACTGTGCCCTCAAGACGTTTCCTTTTATCTGAATATATAGTGCAATATTGTGACAAAAAAAAACTTTGGGGAGCATCACCCGTCTCCGACGGTTTCTTGTTTTTACCTTTGACCTTGAAGGATGACCTTGACCTTTCACCACTCAAAATGTGCAGCTCCATGAGAAACACATGCATGCCGAATATGAAGTTGCTATCTTCAAGATTGCAAAAGTTATGGCAAAATGTTAAAGTTGGAGCAAACAAACCAACAGACAGACAGACCAACCGACAGACAGGGCAAAAACAATATGCCCCCCACTATAGTGGTGGGGGACATAAAAATTATGTTAAAAGTATATTATTTTTCTGCACGTCAAGTTTATTTACATGATCATTAAACACAGACAAATATGGTGCAAATACCCTACATTTCATTTGTCAAGACCTTTTTTTGTTGGAGTTTAAAAGGCAACATAGTGACTGTAATTTAGGAACAGTTACTGAGGCTTGATTGGTCATTTACGACTCGGGTACTACTTACATGTACCGCTGGTATTCTTAAGTATACTTACATGTACCCCGGGTACGGTAAATATACTAAAACATACCCGGGAATTTTAACGCTAAATCAGTAGTTGTCTGCTATTTTTTTTATAAATTATGTTCACATTCATGTCAAATTTTCTGTACAATGGCCTCTATATTATCAAAACTCTTACTCAAAAAGCATGTTGATACAGTTTGTTTTTAAAGATTAGTTTGTTGAAGATAAGCAATATCGTTTTAGGGTAATCGGTGACCCGGGGTACATTTAAGTATACTTAAAAGTACCCAAGGTACATGTAAGAAGTAACCGAGCCGACAATGTCCAATCAAGCGTTACTGAGAGAGTTGGATGTGCATGGAGATAAACCGTGTTTTATGAAGCAAAAAAATGAGTAACACATATTGTAACTGTTTTAATATGTAACTACATGTATTACAGAATCATGGATGATAATATGCACTTTTGAATAAATTAAAGCTTGTCAGATTTTTTTTAAGGTCACAGTGACCTTAGACCTTGTTACCCAAAAATGGGTGTGGCATGTAGAACTCATCAAGGTAAATCTACATATGAAGTTAAAAAGTTGCAGGTGGAAGCACTTTGATTTTGCTCTTGATTTTAGAGCAAAATGTCAAAGTTTTAGCACGATGCGGAAGGCAGACGGTGGGCGACAAGCTGGCTATGACAATACCTTGGGTAAAAAGGTTGCCCTGGAATATTACATAATTATAGTGTCTGTCTAGCTACTTTTATCAGAAGGTCCCACTTTGATCCCCACTGGCAATGAGGGAGGGTCCTCAAGATCATCTCTGAAGACACAAAGTATTGGTTCTACTCGGGAAATAGACTCCAGTGTCTTGATAAGCATCATACTTTTTCAGGAATCAAGCTTTAATACAAAGAGTTAAATAAATATTTATATGTGAAAGTGTAAGATATAAATGTGAAAATACTGAGCAAAAGCCGGGGATTGAATCCACGACCTCCAGAGTGGTAGTCAGACACTAACCGCGTCGCTAAAGAGCTAGCCCAACAGCCTTAGTGACCTTATTTCACTACACTCCTCCCCCTTTTAATGTTTCAAGGCCCAGACACGCTCGCTACAGCATGTCTTGCATCTGCATGGCCCTCCCAGAAACCAGTAAACAGCTCAGACCCAGTCCCGCATTCACAGTTCGTTTTTTGTCTCGTCGCCATTAATGTGAAAATACTGAGCTCAAGCCGGGCATAGAACCTACGACCTCCAGAGTGGTAGTCAGACACTTTAACCGCGTCGCTAAAGAGTTAGCCCAACAGCAAGGCTGTTGGAAGTGACCTTATTTCACTACAATATGTTAGTAAAATAAACACTGCACAATTATTTATTTTACCTGTATACAAGTACCATTCCAATCTTGGCAGATAGTGAACTACTTTAAAAGCACCATAACTATGAAACACTTATATAAGGCATATCGCAGTGTTCCACAGAAATGATGCTGTTGATAATTCAGCATGATGATTAGACATTTCTAAATTCCATTTCCACTAACGTCAACGACGTTAGTAACAATTCCAGTGAGTTCATGGACTTTGCACACAGTGAAAAACAACACTATTCCACTGTAACACGGTACAAAAGATTGATTTATGCAATAAATCGTCTATTGATCCCGTGTGAGCCATCTCGCTCTCTGTTCAATGTTTGTTATATGTGCTTTTTCTCAAATATTCGCAACACATTACGAAAACAACACGGTGTAAACACCCTACCGGATGTTGACAGTTTGAATATAACCCCAAAGAAAACCGAATGTACAATAAAGAAATCGTAGATTGCGAGAGCGATTTACGAGGACATTTACGAGGGGGTTATTGAAACGGTTTACGAGAATCGTAAATCCAATCGCAACTACCCGAGTTACGATATCGTTATATTTACGATACGATATCTTATTGAAACGGTCCCCTGGTTGTCATTTTTACGGAATTATGGCCCTTTTTTGACTTAGTAACTTTGAATATATGGTTAAATTTTGTGTTTCAATCCACTTTACTTCTGAAGTATCAAGGCTATTGCTTTCAAACTTCAAATACTTTCATGCTATCATGAGGTTACTGTACCTGGCAAGTTGAATTTTACCTTGACCTTTGAATGACCTTGACTCTCAAGGTCAAATTATTAAATTTTGCTAAAATTGCCATAACTTCTTTATTTATGATTAGATTTGATTGATACTTTGACAAAACTACTCTTACCTGACATACCACAAAAGATTCCACCCAAACCATCCCCCATGCCCTTCCCCCCCTCCCCCTCTCCCCCCGAACTCCCCCCCCCCTCGAATCCCCCCTATTTCAAATGACCACCACACCCTCACACTATACCCCCCCCACCCCACCCCCCCCCAATTTTTTTTTTTAAACGGTTAAAAAACCCAAATATTTTTTTTATTATTTTATGTTTGAAATACCGTCCAACCATCGCACCCAAGAATCCCCCCCCACCCCCCCCCTCCCCCCACCCGAATCCCCCCCCCCCCTAATTTTTTTTTTTTTTTAAAGATCATCTCACAAATGACCACCACACCCTCACACTATACCCCACCCCCCCCAATTTTTTTTTTTTTTTGAAACGGTTAAAAAACACAAATATTTATTTTTATTATTTTATATTTGAAATACCGTCCAACCATCGTACCCCCCCCCCCCCTCCCCCCGAATTTTATATATTTTTTTCGCATTTTTGGAAAATAATGTAATATGTCCACACCCCCACACTATACACCCCTCTTCACTCCACCCCTCCCTCCTTTGTGATTGAAAATGAGAGTCCCTTCACCTTTAAAAAGAAAATAGATGAGCGGTCTGCACCCGCAAGGAGGTGCTCTTGTTTAATTTTCTGTTTCAAAAGATCATCATAGCTGGTATCAACTATTTTATTTCCTTTTACGGCATTCAAGTTGTACAAATATTACGGAGTTTTACTTTCCAAACATCAGCATAATGCCTTAAATTGAACAATTAATGCAACACTTTAGTTGGTCATCATACTTAACCTTAAGTATTTTTTTGTATCTGCATTCATATTAAGAGCTCAAGAAATTTAGTTTCATAACAAATTTGTTATATCCAAATAAAGGCATTTGTTTTGCCATTAATCAAATTTACGCCCATGAATATGTTGTAAAGATTAGGTGAATTGCATATCAACTGCATGTCTGTAGTTAAAATTGCCTTAAATACAATTTTGTATTACTCCTATATTCTTCTCCTTTATTGTTCCCTACCGGTTTCACCCGAGGGGACTTACGGTTTGCACTTTGTGTGTCCGTGAGTCTGTCAGTCTGTCACACTTTTCTGGATCCTGCAATAACTTTAAAAGTTCTTCATATTTTTTCATGAAACTTGAAACATGGACAGATGGCAATATGGAGATTATGCACGTCATTTCATTTTGTTCCTACGTCAAGAATTCTGGTTGCTATGGCAACAAATAGACTAGAAATATTGCTGATAATGGTGGATCCTGCGATAACTTTAAAAGTTCGTCATATTTTTTCATGAAACTTAAAGCATGAATAGATGGCAATATGGAGATTATGCACGTCATTTCATTTTGTTTATACATCAAGAATTTTGGTTGCAATGGCAAACAATAGACACAAAATTATTGTCCGTTCTTTATGAAACTTTGTCAGAAGATTTGTCCCAATTATGTCTTGGCGGAGTTCGAAACTGGGTCATATGAAGTAAAATAACTAGGTCACTAGGTCCTAAAAAAAGAACTAAAAAAAGCTTTAACACTAGACGTCACATTTCTATAGTCCAATCTTCATGAAACTTGGTCAAAACATTTGTTGTAATGATATCTTGGCAGAATAAAAAATTGTTTACAGTCTTTTAAAAAATATGACTGCTATAGGGCAAGGAAGTTTTCCTTATTTGGCTGTAGTTATTTGGCTGTAGTTAAACGTTGTGTTGAAAAAAGTAAGCTCTCTAGAAGTCACATTTTAAGTCAAATCGTTATGAACTTGATCAGCACATTTGATAACATGGACGAGATAAAAAAGGTTCCAGTCTATTGAAAAACATAGCCACTGGGGAGCAGGGTAGTTTGCCTTATGCGGCTGTATTGAAACCTTGTTAACAGTATGGAAGTCACATTCATTTATTTAATGTGTCTTGTTCTGAGAAAATTGGGCTTAATGCATGTGCGTAAAGTGTCGTCCCAGATTAGCCTGTGCAGTCTGCTTTTATGGTATTTTTAGTTTCAAGGAAGTCCCTCCTTGCCAAAAATCAAGTTTAGGCGGAAAGTGTCGTCCCTGCGGACTGCACAGGCTAATCTGGGATGATACTTTACGCACATTCATTAAGCCCAGTTTTCTCAGAACAAGGCTCAAATCGTCATGAAACTCTCTCAATACGTTTATTCTACAGGTATTAAGGTCAAGATAATGAATTATTTCGGTCTATTGAAAACATTGCCGCTAGGGTTCGGGGCAGTATTCCTTATGTAGCTGTTTTGTAACCTAGTTAACTCTACTGAAGTCACATTTTCCATATCTTCATGAAACTTAATCGAAATGTTTGATCGAATGCTGTTTCAACTGAGTCTGCGAATGGTTCCAGTCTGTTGAAAAATAAAGCTTTCAAGATATGTATTCGTTTGGCTTGTAATTTTGGCTAAATTGCAAGCTTTTAACACCTGCTGTAGTTGCTTTATCCCGAGGATGATAACGACCATAAAACAAAATACTATGATGGTGTGATATTTCAGTTTGTGTATTTAATGATGTTGGTGGTTCACAATAAAGTCCTTGCTCTCATAAAAGTTCAGTCCTTTCGTGTCTCCGGTGTGCGCCTTAGGGCCATGGTGTTTATCTTTACAATATCAGGGCAGAGATCTTGATTAACCTTGGTCATAGTGTTTATCTTAACATATCAGGGCAGAGACCTTGAAAAACCTAGGTCATAGTATTTATCTTGACTATATCAGGGAAGAGACCTTGATTAACCTTGGTCATAGTGTTTATCTTTCCACTATCTGGGCAGAGACCTTGATAAACCTTGGTCATAGTATATATTTTGACAATATCTGGGCAGAGACCTTGATAAACCTTGGTCATAGTATTTAT
This sequence comes from Dreissena polymorpha, assembly GCF_020536995.1. Lineage (NCBI taxonomy): Eukaryota > Metazoa > Mollusca > Bivalvia > Myida > Dreissenidae > Dreissena > Dreissena polymorpha. Next base: position 61,121,935 of record NC_068367.1, on the reverse strand, counting down.
CTTGACTATATCAGGCCAGAGACCTTGATAAACCTTGGTCATAGTATTTATCTTGACAATATCTGGGCAGAGATCTTGATAAACCTTGGTCATAGTATTTATCTTGACAATATCAGGGCAGAAACCTTGATAAACCTTGGTCATAGTATTTATCTTGACAATATCATGGCAGAGATCTTAATAAACCTTGGTCATAGTATTTATCTTGACAATATCAGGGCAGAGACCTTGATAAACCTTGGTCATAGTATTTATCTTGACTATATCAGGCCAGAGACCTTGATAAACCTTGGTTATAGTATTTATCTTGACAATATCAGGCCAGAGACCTTGATAAACCTTGGTCATAGTATTTATCTTGACTATATCAGGCCAGAGACCTTGATAAACCTTGGTCATAGTATTTATCTTGACAATATCAGGGCAGAAACCTTGATTAACCTTGGTCATAGTATTTATCTTGACTATATCAGGCCAGAGACCTTGATAAACCTTGGTCATAGTATTTATCTTGACAATATCAGGGAAGAAACCTTGATTAACCTTGGTCATAGTATTTATCTTTACTATATCAGACCAGAGACCTTGATAAACCTTGGTCATCGTGTTTATCTTTACATTATCTGGACAGAGACCTTGATAAACCTTGGTCATAGTATTTATCTTGACAATATCAGGGCAGAGACCTTGATAAACCTTGTGTGTTTAATGATGATGGTGGTTCATAATAAAGTCCTTGTTCTCATAATAGTTCAGTCCTTTTGTGTCTCCGGTGTGCGCCTTAGGGCCATAGTGTTTATCTTGACAATATCAGGGCAGAGATCTAGATTAACCTTGGTCATAGTGTTTATCTTTACAATATCAGGGCAGAGACCTTGATAAACCTTGGTGATAGTGTTTACCTTGACAATATCAGGGCAGATATCTGGATAAACCTTGGTCATATTGTTTATCTTGACAATATCTAGGCAGATATCTTGATAAACCTTGGTCATGGTGTTTATCTTGACAATATCACGGCAGAAACCTTGATAAACCTTGGTCATAGTGTTTATCTTGACAATATCAGGTCAAAGACCTTACTAAACCTTGGTCTTAGTGTTTATCTTGACTATACCAGGGCAAAGACCTAAATTAACCATGGTCATAGTGTTTATCTTGACAATATCAGGGCAGAGACCTTGCTTAACCTAGGTCATAGTGTTTATCTTGACAGTATCTGGGCAGAGATCTTAATAAACCTTGGTCATAGTGTTTATCTTAACAATATCAGGGCAGAAACCTTGATTAACCTTAGTCATAGTGTTTATCTTGACAATATCAGGTCAGAGACCTTGTTAAACATTGATCATAGTGTTTATCTTGACAATATCTGGGCAGAGATCTTAAGAAACATTGGCCATAGTGTTTATCTTGACAATATCAAGGCAGAGATCTTGATAAACCTTGGTCAATGTGTTTATCTAGACAATATAAGGGCAGAGACCTTGATAAACCTTGGTCATAGTGTTTATTTTTACAATATCAGGGCAGAGACCTTGATTAAACTTAGTCATAGTATTTATCTTAACTATACCAGGGCAGAACCTAAATTAACCATGGTCATAGTGTTTATCTTTACAATATCAGGGCAGAGACCTTGATAAATCTTGGTGTAGTGTTTACCTTGACAATATCTAGGCAGATATCTTGATAAAACTTGGTCATAGTGTTTATCTTGACAATTTCAGGGCAGAGATCTTGATTAACCTTGGTCATAGTATTTATCTTGACTATATCAGGCCAGAGACCTTGATAAACCTTGGTCATAGTGTTTATATTGACAATATCTGGGCAGAGATCTTAATAAACCTTGGTCATAGTGTTTATCTTGAAAATAGCAGGGCAGATATCTGGCTAAACCTTGGTCATAGTGTTTATCTTGACAATATCAGGGCAGAGACCTTGCTAAACCTGGGTCATAGTGTTTATTTTGACAATATCATGGCAGAGATCTTGCTTAACATTGGTCATAGGGTTTATCTTAACAATATCAGGGCAGAGACCTTGATAAACCCTGGTCATAGTGTTTATCTTGACAATAGCATGGCAGAGACCTTGATAAACCTTGGTCATACGGTTTATCTTAACAATATCAGGGCAGAGACCTTGATAAACCCTGGTCATAGTGTTTATCTTGACAATAGCATGGCAGAGATCTTGATAAACCTTGGTCATAGGGTTTATCTTAACAATATCAGGGCAGAGACCTTGCTAAACCTTGGTCATAGTGTTTATCTTGACAATATCATGGCAGAGATCTTGCTTAACCTTGATCATAGGGTTTATCTTAACAATATCAGGGCAGAGACCTTGATAAACCCTGGTCATAGTGTTTATCTTGACAATAGCATGGCAGAGATCTTGATAAACCTTGGTCATAGTGACAATATCAGGGCAGAGTTCGAATCAGAGTCATGTTAATAAAAAACTAGTATATCAGGTTAAATTAAAAAAACAACATTTTTACCAATCTAAAGGCACAAATATGACTCAACCTTTCTGAAACTTGGTTCAAGTGTTTATTGTGACATTTTTGTGGCTGCGTTCTATATCTGGGTCACATGTGACTATAAACTAGGTGACAAGGTTAAATCTTAGAAAAACCTTGTTACCTCTCTAGAGGCAAATTTTATAACTCAGTATTGAGTAAACTTGGTCATACTATTTATCTTTGTTATATCTAAGCTGAATGTAATCTGGATCAAATAGGTAAAAACAAACTTGATGACACTTGGTTAGAATGTGCATCTTTACAATATTTTCACAAAGGAAGTTTGGCTTGGCCTTTGTAATGCTCCTTTAAGGGAATTAATTCAAACACTGAATTTACTTTCAATATTATGATTTTAATTACAAAATAAACACATAATTACACAAGTTCCTAGTGTTGCAAAAGTGTTCAGTAACTGATTTCCACAAGTTTCTATCTGCCTAATGTTCAAACTATGTATATCTTATATATGAGTCCTTTTGTTGACATCGTTTTACTTCTTTTTAATCTTTTATAAACAGTTTCAATAAACATTGAAAGGCATTATGCACACATCAAAACGTGGGTATAACAAAAGGATGATAAATTAATATTAATCCTACAAACTGTGAATTGCAAGAATATAATATAAGATTACAACAAAATGATTGACAGACACTATTTTTTAATCTGCATATTTACATGAAGGAATCAAAAAGTTTCTCATAATAAGGTATAGTTGTCCTTAAATTATTTTACTGCACAAAAACTATCTGATTACAAACACACATCTAAACAAACTAATAAAGTCAAAAAAGTCATTGTGACAATATATAGACCATGTTTAAATCTGGTTCAAATTTGGTAAAAAAATAGCTCTGAGCCTTATGTCAAGTCTGTGAGCAGCTAGAGGTCATCATGGTATTCTTGTTATCATCATACATTAAAATTACAAATGTTATGCCCCTTTTTTAAATAAGACATTCTGACATTCTATCACATCATGCCGTTTTTGTGTTTATAATTTTTCTGGAGCCATAACTCGAAAACTAAGACGTACGCATGAATTGTTACTATTGCTTCCATTTTTTTAGATTTTGTTTACATTTTGTTTAGAGCATATTTCGAAAATAAACAGATGTGTTAACTACAAATATCATAGGGAAATTAATCTCATTTAGGGGATGTGCATGTAGTTCACAAGAATCATAACTCTTGCTGTGATATTTTAGAGTTATTGCATTTTGTTAATTGTTGTACTTAATTTTGATATTTTATGTCCAGAAAATTAAACAAGGTATCAATTTGACCCTTGATAGGTATGTAAATCTAATTTAGTGGACGGGGTGTACCGTTCACAAGAGCCATTACTCTTGCTTTTTAGCTCACCTGAGCGATAGCTCGGGGTGAGCTATTGTGATCACTCAGCGTCCGGCGTCCGTCCGTCTGTCTGTAAACAATTTGTAAACATCTTCTTCTACTAAACCATAGAGCCAATTTCAACTAAATTTCATGTGGAGCATCCCTAGGTCATGGGACAAAAGAATTGTTAAAAAAAATTTGATCACATAACCAAGATGGCCGCCATGACCATATATGGTAAAAACCTTAAAAAATCTTCTTGTCAGAAACCGCTCATCAGATTTTCAAAAAATTTCACAGGGATGACCTTTGAAGGCTCCCCTGAAAAAGTTGTTCAAAGAAATTTGATTCGTCAAAAAACATGGCCGCAGGAGCTCGTTAAACTTTGCATGTTTATTCGTTTTTGCCTATTTTGTGAAAACTTTCAAAAATCTTCCACATTTTTTGTCCGATCCTTTCCAAATTTGCACAGTGTCTTTATATCAATGAGGACACAAACCCTACAAAAAATGAGCATTATTGGTCCATGAAGTACAGAATTACCTCCCCTTGAATTGAGAAAATGGTGTTTATGCAATTAAGTCCAAATTTTTCATCCAATTCTTTACAAACTTGTTTATATATCAGATTAAAGAGAATAAAATTTTCTTTATTATGGTTTTTAGCCGGATTTTTTTCGAAAAAATCTCGGCTTATAGATTGATGTTGTCGGGCGGGCGGGGTGGCGGGCGGGCGGGGGGGCGGGCGGGCGGGTGGGGTGGCGGCGTGCTCGAAAATGTTAAAGTTCTTATTTCATGGTATAACTTTGGTATGCTTGGACCTAGAGTCTTCAAACTTGACATGAAGGTTGGCCAGGATTAACAGATGACCACTGGTCATTTCAAGGTCATTCATTTGAAGGTCAAGGTCACTGTGACCTTCAATATAAAAAATGTTAAAGTTGTTATAACTTTGGTATGCTTGGACCTAGAGTCTTGAAACTTGACATGAAGGTTGGCCATAACTAGTTAGTAACCACTGGTCATTTCAAGGTCATTCATTTGAAGGTCAAGGTCACTGTGACCTTGAATGTAAGAATGTTAAAGTTCTTATTTCATGGTATAACTTTGGTATGCTTGGACCTAGAGTCTTCAAACTTGACATGAAGGTTGGCCAGGATTAACAGATGACCACTGGTCATTTCAAGGTCATTCATTTGAAGGTGAAGGTCACTGTGACCTTCAATATAAAAATGTTAAAGTTGTTATAACTTTGGTATGCTTGGACCTAGAGTCTTGAAACTTGACATGAAGGTTGGCCAGAACTAGTAAGTAACCACTGGACATTTCAAGGTCATTCATTTGAAGGTCAAGGTCACTGTGACCTTGAATGTATAAATGTTAAAGTTGTTATAACTTTGGTATGCTTGGACCTAGAGTCTTGAAACTTGACATGAAGGTTGGCCAGAACTAGTAAGTAACCACTGGACATTTCAAGGTCATTCATTTGAAGGTCAAGGTCACTGTGACCTTGAATGTAAAAATGTTAAAGTTCTTATTTCATGTTATAACTTTGGTATGCTTGTACCTAGAGTCTTCAAACTTGAAATAAAGATTGGCCAGTACTAGAAGATGACCACTGGTCAAATTGATGGAAACTTCAAACAATATGTTACTAATTTGCTAATAAAAAAATTGAGATCAAACTTTCCTAATTGTCAATTCAAGTTCATATTTGTGACCTTAAATGTTATTGTTGTTCATGTATATGCATGCATTCAAAACATAACACAAGGTTTGCTCATGCCTTGAAAAGTACTTACATTTCATTTTGACCTTTGAACAATATTTCAGTAATTTAAGTATTGCATTGACAAAAACACGAAAGGTACTTTCCTGTCATTTAAATCAAAAATCAGGCTTCAATGCGGTCATCTCCGACCGCGGAACTCTTGTTCTTTCATAAAAATCCATAAAGGATAAGTGTTATTAATCGTTGCTTAATTAATGAACAATGCGAATTATCGGTATTGATTTTTTTCCTGACATGCCGTCCCAGATATTATCCGCTTTCAGCTTTAGACTGTGCATCAATACATCGCCGTGTTATTGACCTGAAAAATTCATACGCAGTCAGCATTAACACCGGTCATCGAGACAAATTACTGATGTAAAAACAAATCGTACATTGTAGAGGATTAAATAAACAATTACATCTGATTAAAGATTAAAGATTGCTGCCGATTTAAATCAATTTGAGTACTTTTTGCGTATATTTGATGCCGAATGGGAAGCTGTGTTTAGACTTAAGTTGAGAAAAATGGCAACGAGATACTTGCCTGTTGGTAGCTAAAGAAACTTCAGCGTACAGTTTATAATGGGTGGCTATTCCCCGCTGTAGTCTACGGGCGGGTAGTGAACTGGTTGAGAACAGTGGAAGCTTGTGGAAAAGCGGTTTGAGAAGTTTGTAAGAAAACCCTAAATTATCAGTCTTGTGGGAAGAAGGCATTGCGTCTCCACGCAGAGGGCCCTTATCACAAAGAATATAAGAACCATCAAGACCAACCAGGTAGGGTTTTTATTTTTTTAAACTAACACCCCGAATTTGGTCGTATTTTCTGTTGCTAAAGTTTACTGTTTAGGTTGTTTTGCATCAAAAATTGTCAAGATAGATCTAGCAAATTTGCCAATTTTTTTTTATTAATAACGTATGATTCATTGATTGTGAGCTTTTAAAACATTTTGACCTTTGAATAAAGCATAAATCAGGAAAAGAATTTTAACAGTAATTGAAAATACGATCAAATACGCCATTTTTGCTGACTGGGACAGGTCTTTTTTAGTTAAATAAAATGTTTTATTGTCCCCAACATATGAGCCCAGCAGCAAGAAATTATTTTTTTTTACTTTTTGTAAAACAAATATGGGCAACCTACCGTAATCCAAATTCGCCGACACCTTAATTCGACGATGTTCTATTTTTATCGATTAAATGGATGATTATTGTCTTGGAATCATTTGAAAGTAATACAGCCGAGTTTAAAATATTATTTTGTGCTATTAAACATTCATTTTTTCTTAAACTATTTGCTAAATATTGCTTCATGTAACCGTTACATCGTCAAATTTGGGTCACACCAGGATACAATTATTTAGCATTCAAACAACGATTGGGATAACAACTAGGGGAACCCATGCTGAAATTTTCAATTTTAACTGTTTAGCAGAAGCCACCATACCCAATTTTCTTAGGTGTATGTGGAGGCTTCTGGCAGCATGATTCTGTGAATATAAATGGTGACTTTGATTCTGCATTAATTAAACATGTATTATTGACTTTTTTAAAGTATGTGTGAAAAATATAATTTGTAACCACTGTTACAGGTTTTATCTGGTTCTTCAAAATCAACACCTGCAGTCGAGTCCATGCCAGACAGAGGGTGCATGTGAATGAATTGCCTTTTGACTAACTTTGTGTTCTTTATCAAATACATGAAGATTTTTAAATATATGTGTATGTTGTTTTTTTAAGAAAATAGACTCACCAGAACAGGTACAGGCACCCTTTAAATGTGTCGAATCCAGGAGCTTCTGGGGACCTCTGGCCCCCTTGTCCCCTGGACCCACCGAGGGCCCTGCGGCCCCCTGGCCCCCAGCTTTAAGTTCAGGATTTTCAAAATATCCAACTTTGACCCCTGCAAATGCTTTGCTTAAACTTTGGCTACAGTTTCTAAAATTTGGCTACACAAAATTCCATTTGGCTAAAATGTTGGCCACAGAAATTTTTGGGCAAGAGGAGCCCTGTTTGGATTGTATTTGGGTCATCTGGGGTCAGCAACTAGTCACTAGGTCAAATAATAGAAAAACCTTGTGTAGACTATAGAGGTCACAGTTTTCATCAGATTTTATTGAAATATAGTCAGAATGTTTGTCTTGTTAAAATCTGGATTGGGATTGACTTTGGGTCATCTAGGGTCAAAAACTAGGTCAGATTAAAAAAAACAAACTTTTGTAGACAGTAGAGGTCACAGTTTTCATTAAATCTTTATGAAATTTGGCCAGAATATTAATCTTGATGAAATCTGGGTTGGGATTGTATTAGGGTCATCTGGGGTCAAAAACTAGGTCAAATCATAGAAAAACTTTGTGAAGACAATAGAGGTCATAGTTTTCATATGATCTTAATGAAATATGGTCAGAATGTTTATCTTGATAATATCTGATTTTGGATCGTATATGGGTCATCTGGGTCAAAAATTAGGTCACCGGGCAAATTCTAGTAAAACCTTGTGTAGATGAAAGAGGTCACAGTTTTCATCACGTCTTAATGAAATTTTGTCAGAATGTATTAATTAATGAAATTTGGCTTGGGATTGTATATGGGTCTAATAAAATTTAAGTTCATGAAGCAAGGTTAGTCAGGTGAGCGATTCAGGCCCATCATGGCCCTCTTGTTTATTTATTGACCTCTTTGAATAGTGTAACCTTAATTGTGTCCAGAGTATGTCTGGATAATTACTATAGTTATCAAATAAGAACTTAGGTAGAACTCAATATGTGGAAGTGCAGTGCATAAAAAACTGTAACATAACTCCTGTTTTCATAATTTCACTGTTATTTCTCTTGTGGATGTTCTGAACCTGGACTGTGGCATATTGGGACTATAATATGAGGTATCCATATAAAACTTGCATGGTTGGAAAACTAGGTCTAAAACTGAACTGTAAATGCAGGGGGAGGGGGGGGGGGGGGCTATTTCAAGCAGGACTTTGAGAGGACCTTTTAAGTTCAGGAAATTCTGCCCTGTCTCAAAAGTTAAGAGAGTAATTTTAATGAACAAAGCTTTCACTTATGTTTATCTCGTGTATTTACAGAGGATTGTTAGAAAAGGTTTGGTCAAAAATCTCTGCTGGCATAGGGTTAATTGAGAATGTATGTTGCTGATTATTTTCTGTTGATTACGGGACTTTTGGATCAGACTATTATTTGATTGCAAATCCTTTTATTTTGACATTACTTGTGGTGGAGTTTCATATGTTTTGCTTTGATGTGTCATTTGGAAAATGATAATTGTTGTTAGATATTATACTCACATGCATATAAATTTGAACAATACTTGACACACTCACACATAATGTTCATAAAGATATGAATTTCATGCACATCATGAACAATATCAATAGATGATATTTATTAACAATGAGATAAGTTATTTGCCCCCCCCCCCCCCCCCCCCCAAAAAAAATTTTTTTTTTTTAAATTGATAAACTGTTTCAGAAATGTTTGTTGTACAATCACTTTAAAATCTAGTTTCGATGAAACTAATTATTTTATTTATTTTTCAAATTTTATGTGAGCATATTTCAGTTTAAATTTCATAATGATACCAGGTTGATAAAGACTGGGTTTATGGTAAAGTTGTACATGTGAGGGTTTTACAGAGGGAATATTGAATTTGCCCTATTGCAACAGGTCTCATATACATTTGATTAAGAGTTCAACTATTTTAAAATGAGAACTGTATATATGAATGTGTAAATTATTATGAATGATTATAACTCATCCTTCTGCAACAGTCACTGTTCCTTAAACACTATGATGTCATTATTGTTCCACATTCCTACAATGATTGAGCGTGTGTGCTTGCTGTAGTAGACGGATGCAGGGAGACTCACACCATTATTCTTTGTGACCACCTCTGCCAGTATCTGTCTTCCATCTCTGTCCACCTGGACTACTCTGTCTGTAGAGTATCCACACACAAGAACTTGTCCTGAATCTGTCACATGTAGGCCAGGTAGTCCTAAAGGGGAGCTCAGGTCAGATACAGTCAGGGTGGAGATCACTGTGCCATCCCTGGACAGTGTGACCAGCTGGTTACTGTTATTGTTGGTCACATATATCCTGTCACCATCTGGACTCACTGCACAGGAGGTCACTGTGGTATAGAAGACAGTGATGATAAGATGTCGTTATTATATTGAAATAAAGGTAATGATAAAAAAAATGAAAGTCTAATGATCCTGTAATGTAATAAAGTCCAGCTTTTGTGTAGAATATACTACGTAACAAAACACTTAATAACATTAATGAACATGAAATAACACTAGAACACTGCTGAAATTAAAAACATCAAATGTCAACTATATATAGAGACCAGTTGTATTCTGAATGTCATATATTGTAGTTCTTTATTTTGATACATTGGTTACATGTTTAAGTTTGGGAATAATTATAAAAGACATCATTGTTTAACTTCAATATAAAATTGTTAATTTGTTATAAAAATTTGTGAATATGCATAAAAAATTAAATGTTGGACATAGGCTCAACATGTTAAGCTAATTATTTACAAAACATACAATTGGTTGCTAAGATTACTGGTATGTGAAGCTTATAACTCCTTAATTTCAATGACGGTAGAAGCCTGGGCCCAACTGTTTGGAACATTAGACTAATGATAATTATAATTATTACCTATAAATTTACCTGATTCATCCTTATGCATCTCCATCACCAGTCTTCCATCCAGAGTATAGTGATACAGAGCTCCACCATCTGTAATGTACAGGTTACCATGCTGATGGGCAATACCCCAGCAATCATGTTGGAGCTTCAGTATCCTGTCCTTTATTAACTGACCATTGGTCACTCTGACAAAGTGGACCTGATTGTTCTTCATAGTAACAGCCACCACACTGGAGTCAATGCTGCACATGGACCATGTTCCAGGCAAGTCATAGTGGGCCACCACCTTGTAGGTCTGATCCAGGAGCTTCACATTACAGTTGAACAAGTCTGTGAGGAGGAGTTCTCCAGAAGCTGTCTCACAGATACCATTTATGTAGCAATTGCTTTGATCACGCTCAATCTGCACACTGTACCTCTTACTACTCTTCACTTTTATGATTTGATCAGGTTTGCTTACTGCACCTGGTTGATGTCCCTGGACCAGCTGGTGTGATGAGCTTGATACAGGATCAGATACCAGGCCTGACTTGGGCAGATGACTGTTTTGGTTTCCAGGGCTATAGTGTCTAGATGAACTTGATTCTGGAATGGATGTGTTTACCTTTAATCTTGAAGCTGTTTGGTTTCCAGGGTCAGACTGGCTGCATGCTTTAGGTGTATTCTGTCTGGTATATGTGTTCTGTGTTGTCCTTTTAGTGGGTTGTGATTGTTTAACTGTGCTCAGTATTTGTCCCAATCCAGATAGAGCGGACAGGGTTTGTTGGATGGTTCTATCAGGATAAAAGGTTATTGTCCTCTCATTATTTGCTGTCATATCTTGTAAAGATGCTTCTACCTTGAGGGACTGGTTAAGGCATTTTCTGTACTTGATAAAACTCAGTGCTTCTTTTTTGTCTTTACTTGTCAGCAAATTTTCTTGTAAGCATGATATATTTTTTATGGACTTACTGCAGTTTTCAATGTCATTTCTGATAGATGTCTTCACATTGACCAACAATGTGTCCAAAGCCTTTTTGGTATTTTTCTCCAGTTGATCCAAAGCGTCATTTATAGTCTTTCGTAAAGCATTGATTTCTTCCAGAATTTTCTTGTAAGATTTCTCAAGAGACTTCAAATTTTCCTCAAAGTCATGTTTCTTCTTTATCAACTGCTGGTGTTGTGTATCAAGAGTTGCTGACAACTGTTCGAAGTCTCTTTTTTGATTGAGGTCTTTCATCTTGTCAGCTATTAGTACCACATGACTGCATAACCTGCAAAAACAAACACACTTAAAGTTGATTATGTATGCGTTTTGTCAAGCATTGGTAATATTGGTAGATATACAATTTATTTTTAAGTATATTATTTTGTCATATGAATATTTTTCCGAACAATATCTAGGGATGCTTTTACTTATATCTATCTGCACAGTCCAATCTGAGTTTGTGGTCACCTGGTATGAGCGGTCAGTCTAGATTCCCAGACTACCACCCACCCCACCAAATTAATTGTTTATTTCTCCTGAGTGTAGCCTGCCGTAAGTGACCAGGACCCATTTAATTTCACACCAATAGCAATTGTCACCTGCCTTTAGCGTTCACACGGCATTATTGCAAGTTGAGAAAAATAAACACTCTGTTTAATCTATTAGCATTGTTGTCTCTTACATTGCAGGTCATATTGTCTATTTTGCAAGTAAAGAATCAGATTAAGTTGATTTTCTTTATTATAATAAATTGACCCATTCCGAGACAACAAATCATATCAGGGCTCTCGCTGGATTAAATTTTTGTTTGCCACCCATATTTGCCTTTTTTCGCCATTTTAAAAATAAGAGCCATTTTGTAGCCATTTTTAAATCCTAGTCTAAAATGCATATACAATTAATTTACGTAGTGTGTAGCTCTTAACCAATTATTACCATGCAATACCAATGCGAAGAAAAGGAACATTATTTCATACATATTTATGTGTGCTTTTCATAAAAAATCTACATAATATAATGGTATCATAACAGTATCTGCCAAGATTCTACTTCACTATCAAGACTTAGCCTCTAGCATACATATTTACTAATAACATTTAATTTCATTGTTGGTTAGTGCAATCATGAAAATAATACTTAATAAAATTACTTTACCACAGTCCTAATTACTTAGAGCATCCATGGACACCATACTTGTTTATCACGAATTAGTTATCACAGTGTTGATACAGAACAAACGGATACGTACACACGGATAAGCAACATCAAACCAAACAAATCTAAAACCCTCAAATTCTTCAAATTATAACAACTCTTTCAATTGAAGCATGCAGGCATTAAAAGCACACTTTTCATGTGTGGCAATTAATGCGTTCTGATCGGATAATACGTTTAATTCTTCCTATTAGACTTTACCAAGGGGATGAGGTTGTACTGTATATTGCAATACTTGTTACCTGACTGTAGCATTCACTTGCCTAAATAAGCCATTTTGACAACTTACCTGGACTGGTCTCTGTACACAAGTTGATTGTCAATTAGAAATAAATAAAAATCATGTGCAAAAAAAGCATCTTTATATAGAGTGCAGTCCTTTTTACTTACTGATGATTGTGGACATGGCAGGCATGACATATCAGCTGACTGTGGTCCTCACAGAATCCTGTCAGTTTTTCCTTCTTGTGCTCCTGACATATCTCTTGTCCAGACTCATCAGTCTCTGGCCACTGGCTGATGTTTTTCTTGTCCAAAATTGCATGCTTCTTGTAAAGATAGTTATGATGCTCAACACATTTGCTACAGTAAAATTTAGAACATTCTTCACAGTAAAAATCAGCCTCCGTGTTTCTGTCATTTTCCTGACAGGTGAAACAAGAAAAGTCAAAGAATGATTCTGATCCTCTATGAATCGAACTCTCCATATAAGAAGCCATTTTGTCACTATTGATAACTTCTTTCGTTGCTAATTTGAACATTGACATTCAATCTTAGTAACCCATGTCAGGTGATATCCAGGCATTCAATTGTGTATTGTGTTCTACTATCGTTGTACAAGTACCCATATTGTATTACAAATATTGATTGGTTTATAAGCAAAACGTTAAACTTTTAACAGTAAGATATGGTTTAAAATGCAGAGAGAAGAGTTTGTATATACTGTTGAATTGAAATAGTCTAATGGATAATCAATTCATCTACAGACATGCATAGTATATTTTTTACTCATGGCAAGAGTTAAACTTTAGGGAACTAAATAAGTTTTGATGTCAAATATTAATGCAGATTACAATTAAAATTAAGTCAAATAAAAAAAAACACTCAATCTTAAATTGAGGAATGAAAAGATAATAAGAAATCTATAAGAGAGTACCTGTAAAAGTTAACAATCTAGTTACAACAAACTAACAATCAAAACATTCCCAGTCCTGAGTGTTACTTGTTTTCCATATATGTTTGTATTGTAAAACTTAAAAAATCTTACAAACATTTGGTACTTAATTGGCATTTGAAATGGTATGGTGGTCCTCTACTAATTTTCTTCAGATCATGCCCATGGCTTGCAATTCTTACTTAAAATGAGACAATCTGACTTTGAATTACTTGATGTTGTTCATACACATGTCGCATCAGGGTATACGAGCAGTAATCTTTTGTCTGGAAAAAAGTTGCGTCTTATAACCCGGAAAAAATACTATTACACTATTTCATTAACGATAACATTACTATTGTTTTATTTCAGATGGGACCAGTGGAGAAAATTCACGACAGGCTTGGCTACACCCCACTCCATTTTGCATGTTATAATGGTAATTATAGCAAGCAAATATTGACCATGCAAATACTCACCTGATACTCATTTTGAAAAAAAAAGAAAAGAATTTTGTCTGTTGTACACAAGGTTGGAAATCTAACATATTTAGCACAGTTGCCCGCTCTTTCCCGACTTCTTGTATAGAGGGCATTTAAGTCTTGTAGAAAAAAATCTAGATTTGCCTACAAAAAATGTAAGGGCATGGGCTTAACTTCATTTTTAGCTGGACTATTATATATGAAATATATATAGTGGAGCTATCCTACTCACCCTGGCATTTGAGTGTTTGTTAGCGTGAGTGTGAGCGTTGGAATGTTAAAGTTTGCGTACCACCACAAATATTTTCTATGTCCCTTGACATATTGCTTTCATATTTTGTATACTTCTTTACCAACATGACCCCCAATCTATAAACAAGAGCAGACAACTGTAACAAACATTTTGTAAGAATTATGGCCCTTTTTCCACTTAGAATATGCATATTATTGATAAATCTATGTCAAAGTTTGCGTACCACCTCAAATATTTTCTATGTGCCTTGTCAGTTTGCTTTTATATTTTGCATACTTCTTAACCAACATCACCCCAATCTATAAACTAGAGCAGACAACTTTATAAAGCATTTTGTAAAAATTATGTTCCTTTTTATACTTAGTAAATTGAAAATTTGGTTTAGTTTTGCGTTTGGGTCCACTTTATTCCTAAAGTATCAAAGCTATTGCTTTCATACTTGCAACACTTACTAACTATAATATGGGGACTGTGCAGGCAAAGTTATGTAACTCTGACTGGCATTTTGACAGAATTATGGCCCCTTTTATATTTAGAAAATTGAAAATTTGCTTAAGTTTTGTGTAATAGTCCACTTTACTCCTAAAGTATCATAGCTTATTATACCTCGCCATAGGCGGAGGGATATTGTTTTGGGGTTGTCCGTCTTTCCGTCCGTCCGGAGCCATATCTTGGAAGTGCTTTGGCGGATTTCATTGAAACATGGTATGAGTATATATATATATATAGATGAGAGGATGATGCACGCCAAATGGCATTGTACACCATCTGTTAATAACGGAGTAATGGCCCTTTGTATCTTGAAAAAATGCTTTTAAGCTCACCTGCATGGTGAGCTTTTGTGATCGCTTTTTGTCTGTGGTCCGTTGTGCGTTGAGCGGCGTCAACATTTGCCTTGTTAACTCTCTAGAGTTTACATTTATTGTCCAATCTTCATTAAATTTGGTCAGAAGATTGGTTTTAATGATATCTTGGATGAGTTCGAAAATGGTTACGTTTGCTTGAAAAACATGGCTGTCAAGGGGCGGGGCATTTTTCCTCATATGGTTATATATGGCTATAGTAAAATCTTGTTAACACTCTAGAGGCCACATTTATTGTCTGATCTTCATAAAACTTGGTCAGAAGATTCATCTCAATAATATCTTGGATGAATTCGAAAATGATGCCGGTTGGTTAAAAAACATGGCCGCCAGGGGGCGGGGCATTTTTCCTTAAATGGCTATTATAGTAAAACCTTGTTAACACTCAAGAGGCCACATTTATTTTCCAATCTTCATGAAACTTGCTCAGAAGATTTGTCCCAATGATATCTTGGATGAGTTCAAAAATGGTAACGTTTGCTTGAAAAACATGGCTGCCAATGGGCGGGGCATTTTTCCTTAAATGGCTATATATGGGTATAGCAAAATCTTGTTAACACTCTAGAGGCCACATTTATTGTCCAATTTTCATGAAACTTGGTCAGAAGATTCATCCCAAAAATATCTTGGATGAGTTTGAAAATGATGCTGGTTGGTTGAAAAACATGACCGCCAGGGGGCCGATCATTTTTCCTTAAATGGCTATAGTAAAATCTTGTTAACACTCCAGAGGCCACATTTATTTTCCAATTTTCATGAAACTTACTCAGAAGATTTGTCCCACTGATATCTTGGATAAGTTAAAAAAATGGTAACGTTTGCTTGAAAAACATGGCTGCCAATGGGCGGGGCATTTTTCCTTATATGGCTATTTATGGCTAAGGTAAAATCTTGTTTACACTCTAGAGGCCACATTTATTGTCCAATCTTCATGAAACTTGGTCAGAAGATTCATCCCAATAATAACTTGGACGAGTTAGAAAATGATGCGGGTTGGTTGAAAAACATATCCGCCAGGGGGCGGGGCATTTTTAACCAGGTTTTCCGAAGGAAAAAACTGGTTATTAGATTGGCGAATGCGGGCGGGCTGGCTGGCTGGCTGGCGGGCGGGCGGAACAAGCTTGTCCGGGCCATAACTATGTCGTTCATTGTCAGATTTTAAAATCATTTGGCACATTTGTTCACCATCATTGGACGGTGTGTCGCGCGAAATAATTACGTCGATATCTCCAAGGTCAAGGTCACACTTTGAGTTCAAAGGTCAAAAATGGCCATAAATGAGCTTGTCCTGGCCATAACTATGTCATTCATTGTCAGATTTTAAAATCATTTGGCACATTGGTTCACCATCATGGGACGGTGTGTCGCACGAAAGAATCACGTCAATATCTCCAATGTCAAGGTCGCCACGACTAAAAATAGATTTTTTTAAAAAACAAACTTACAAAGGGGGTTAATTTTGTTTGTTCATTTCAAAAGTTCAGTTTAAGTTTTCTCCCTTTATCAGATTTTTTTTTCACAATGAAAACATGGTTTTGTGACAATTTTGTTCCTTGTTCCTTATATGACTATTTATAGTATAACCTTGTTAAAGGTCAATTTTAAAGAAAATCCATAGTCAATATTTTTTACGCTATTTACATTGAAATATGATTAAATTATCGGGTAAATAACGTTTAAGTGTTGAGTTTAACATAAAAAGATGATTTTGTTGACTTTTTATGATCGTAACTCGCAAAGCGTCGATTCGCTTATCTCCCCTGTTTGTGACGTCAGAGATGTACAAGCATTTTCGCATCGGCCATTTTAGAAGATAAACGACAGCAGATTTTGGGTTTTATATTTCCGTTTTTATTTATATTTACGTGAAATTGTTTTTGCTGGTTAAGCACAGTGATAGGGAAAATGGTCATCTGTGCGGCCGTTGGCTGTAATTCACATTCTGGAAAAGATAAGGTGAATTTTTACTGGTTTCTGAGTGACAAAAAACTGAAGAAGATTTGGTGCACTAAAATCTGTCGTGTTAGCCATGTTTCAAAACACAAACTTTATTTACCAAATAAAAACAGCCGAGTGTGTTCGTTGCACTTTGAAGAAGACCACTTCGTGCATAGTCTAGCATTTTTAGAGAACATTGGATGCAATTCGAAATTTTGCAGAATATTGAAACAAGACGCCGTGCCAACCATCTTTTGCTCGGCACTGTCTGCAGTCAGCAACAGAGCAGAACAGATAGAAAGAAGAAGACACTCGTCAGAAAGTCTGCTGGAAAAACGGCGAAAAATACACGTGAGTATTGTTTTATTTCCATGTGAAGACTTCTAAACGAATAAATGTCTGTGCCATTAGGTGTTACAGCATTCAAACGGGTAACCCATTCAATTTTTGTTCCTACAAGTTTAACCCATTTATGTCTAGTGGACTCTCCCATCCTTCTAAATTGAAACAATTTATTTCCAAAATTAGGGATGTCTAGTATATTAATTTCTATATTTAGAATATTCCTTACAAAAATTCCTTTAAGCAAACAGCGCATCATGCGGCGTCTCATTTGGGTCTACGCTGTTTGCCAAGGCCTTTTTTCTAGACGCTAGGCATAAATGGGTAAATAAGCGATCATAGGGAAATTGTATATATAAAAACTCTTAGTATTTAATCCTATATCGTTATAATTTTGTAAAGATATTAAAGTGCCTATAAGTATTGCACAATTCCAAATAAAATGGCTGTGATGATTGAAAATTATGATTAACATTCATAATAATGGTATCTGCATGCCAAGCTCTCACATGTAGCTTGTTTGAGCCCTATAATATTTGTCAACAATGAGTATGCCAGACAGCTGATTTTTTTCTGTGTACAAGACTTTGTTCAGTTTGCAGTTTTTCTAACCAATGTGCTCTTGTTTTTGTCCCCTACTGGTTTCACTGGAGGGGACTTATGGTTTGCGCTCTGTGTGTCTGTCAGTCAGTCCGTCAGTCAGTCAGTCCGTCACACTTTTCTGGATCCTGCAATAACTTTTACAGTTCTTTATATATTTGTTCATGAAACTTGAAACATGGATAGATGGCAATATGGATGTTATGCACGTTATTTCATTTTGTTCCTACGTAAATAATTATATTTGCTATGGCAACAACAAAAATAATTCTGACAATGGCGTAGCCGGTAGGGGAAATATATTGCTTGGCAATAGTCTTGTTTTTATTGCAGTTTTTAGGTACAGCTTTTCATTATAATTTTCAGTGGCATAACATTTAATTTACCAGTTTACCATAAGTGAATATGTTGTAATTTAAGGTCCTACATGAGGCCAAGAAGACTACACACACGGTGACCACACTAGTCGAGCCCTCTACAGACTTTGATGCACCATTTACGGCAACACCAATAAAAGCAACTGAAAGTGTTGCAGACTTGAGCACTCTAGCCACAATTGCCAGCAACATACAGCCCCTTCTAGTGCATCAAGGCGCATACCATGTTCAATGCCAGACACCAGCTTTGGTGAGTTGTATAATTGCGTTACATGTAACTAAACAAAATTACAGTGTATTTTTTTCATTCTGATATTGTAACTGATAAGTCACCTAGAAAAAATAAGTAGGGTGGCATAGTGATCATTGGCTAAAACCCCTCCCAGTGAGTGCTGTGAAGACCTCAATCTTAAAGCACCAAATAATTACTGGTTCTTCCCAGAAGAATAAATACTGTGAAACCATTTATTTTCGTCGGCACAAAATTTCGCCCTTTTCATAAAAATGACTATTTCGCCCGCTCTTAAATTTGTTCATTTCTGGTTTGGAAAAAAAAAACATCCGATTTGTTTGTAATACATGTAATACGCTAAAAAATAGTAGATGCAGTTAAAACCAAACAACCAAACACAAATCAAAATGTTCTTTATTAATTTGTAACAAAGCGCAGAATATATTTCAGTCAGGTGTTGATCACACATCGTCATATTTTAATTGGGTTTAATAGTATTGTCTTTAATTTGGATTCGCCGCGTGTAGGCTGTATAATCTGCAACACCCCTGAAAAACACAATACACACAATGGGTAATAAAGTTTTTAACAATTAGCGCTAATCAACACTATTATACCTAAACGAAGTCGACACATTCGATACAGCCTTATTGCATTCGCGTTTTACAGGAAATGTCAGTTGTCAGTACACTGTATAATGAACACCCCTTTGTGTCAAAACCGGATTTAACTTGAGTGTGAATAGTCGACTTTTCATGTTCTTTGTATCAATACCATCTGTGTATCTGTATTATAAGTATACCAGTCAACAAACAAGGTGCGCGCCTCCGCATATGGGCATTCGGACGTTCAAAAAATTGACTAACGGTTTAGCGTTCACGCCTTCGAACGCATTAAGCAATATAACTCGTTTTTTTTTCACTATTTCTTTATTTGCAAAAATACTAGTGGCTTATAACGTACCTTGCAATCTTTTTTTCTCGCATTTTGCGAGTGTGCGAGTGTTAATTTCGAGCCCTGTGTATATGCGTGGATTACACTGGATTTAAATGCCTCATGCCTACGGTAATTCAGTCTTATTTGTTTCAAATATGGGACATGATTGTTCGTTAGGATCTTGAATTAGTCCATCGGTCGAAGGACGAAAAAGGCGAAAATTAATGTCGGACGAATAATAATGGTTTCACAGTAAGCGATTGATGCAATAAAGCTTAATAAATAAAATGATTTGCATATTTTTGCAATTGTCAGATTGCACATAAAAACATTTTCTATGTTCCATCCTGGTAGGATTGATTATTTTATTTTTAAACCATTTTATGGAACATTAGAAAGAAAATCACAAACAATCAATTAAAGTTCCATTTCTTATGTTTTTTTAGTGGAATGCTGCTAAAGAAGTAGTACAGCAGGTCTCATGCAGTACACAGACAGACTGGGACCAAGATGTGAGAACTGTACTTCGAATTCCCCACGCAACAGCTATATGTGAAGACAGCTTCACGTCCAGCATCAGTGATACAATGCGGGAGGATGATGAGACATGGGAGCAGTCAGACGATGGAGAAAGTGAAGAAGAGCCTGAGGAGTTGGAGTGGGAGAGTAGCGAGGCTCAGGTGGCAGAAAGAAAGTTTATCCTGTCCGAGTCATGTTTGGACTTGCTATTGAGTAAGTGCGCTACATGCAACCATGCAGTCAGTATCAGTGCATAAAAAGGTGAAAGGTTGCCTAGCCACAAAGACTTGTACTCACTGCCATGAGACCGAGTCATGGAGAAACCAGTCTTCAGTTGGTGGGCTGGCTGAAGGTCATTTGGAACTTTCAGCAGCCAAAATATTCTCAGGAAGTGCCACGGCCAAGTTCCTACGTGCCCTTAAGTTTGCTGGTGTTGTGTGTTTTAATGAAACCACATTTTACAATTTGCAAAAACTGTATTTGACACCAGCTATAACAAGTGTCTGGAGGATGCACCAGTCGGCCCTAATTGAAGTGCTTAAAGCAAAAGGGTCTCCACTTGTCCTTGGAGGTGATGGGAGATGCTGCTCTCCAGGACATACTGCTAAGTATGGAACATACAGTATGATGGACTTGGAATCAGGCAAGATTCTGGACATCCAACTTGTGCAGGTTTGTCAGTTGAATACTGTGAAACCATTTATTTTCGACAGCACAAAATTTCGTCATTTTTATAAAAATGACGATTTCGTCAGCACTTAAATTCGCCGATTTCTGATTTTGAATTAAAAAAAAATGCGTCAGTCAATATCCGATTTGTGTGTAATACATATTCGCGATCAATCGCAGTTGCGAAAATTCGTGGAACGAATGCGGGAACACACTTTAGAATCACTCCAGGAGGTGGGGCCTGTTTGTCACATGCCAATTAACTAGTCTTTTGTTATCAAGGGACAGTAATGGACCCTCTTAATGTATGCAATTCACACGTTCATTGTTATGATTAGCGGACAAGTGGGATCGAATAACCATTAACGAGTGTTTGTAACAACGAAGCCAATTACCAATTAGTCTTATTCTATTATTATAATTGCCATACTGATAACAATCGTATGGGTATGTGTTCTAGTTGGTATGATTTTTATTAAAATGCTGTCAATACCGTTTTAAAACTGTTTGTGTTATACGAAAGAGATTCCAGTTTGTTAAGTGTTTTTTTTTCAAATAAAAAGATTTTTTATTCTGATATCAACATTAAAATTATAAACTCTGTGTGTGTTTGTTCTTAAAAAAAGTAAACTACCGGTATATAAATCAATAATGTCGATAATTTAAAAATAAATAAATTGATACATATAAAATAGTAATAAGTGTGGTTAAACGCAAACAATCAAACAACAATTAAAATATGCTTTATTAATTTGTGATAAATACGCATGTTGATCACACATCGTCATCTTTTCATTTGGTTTATTGTCTTTTATCGGCATTCGCTGCGTGATGGCTAATATGCAACACGCCTGAAAAACACAATGCACCTAATGGGTAATAAAGTTATAAACAATTAGCGCTAATTCATTACCATTCTACATAAACGAAGTCAACGCATTCGATACAGCTGTACTGCACACGCGTTTTAAAGAAGTGTCACGTGTCAGTTAAGTACCTTGTGTAATCTACATCCCTTTGTGTCAAAACCGGATTAATCTTGATTACGAAACAGCAGTGAATGTGTGCATGGATTATGTTGAAATTTAATGCCTCATGTCTGCGGTAAATTTTTAAAATATTGTTCAACTTAGTGTTTGTTTTTGTTCAAACATAGAGCATGATTGTTCGTTAGGATCTTAAATTCGCCGATCGGTCGACTGACGAAATTTATGAAAATTAATGCCTGACGATTAATAATGGTTTCACAGTATTGTACACGAGTTTGAATAAAACAAGAACAAATATATTATGAACATTTCACCGTGTTTTAGTGTCATTTATAGGTACCATTGGCAAAAAAAAACTAAGTATGAAAATCATTTATTTAAATTTTCAGTTTTGGTTAAATGCAAGAAAATCACTGCTTAAAAAAAATAATTATACATGTTTTTTTAACCAGGTTTTCCGAAGGAAAAAACTGGTTATTAGATTTGCGAATGCGGGCGGGCGGGCTGGCTGGCTGGCGGGCTGGCTGGCGGGCTGGCGGGCGGGCGGAACAAGCTTGTCCGGGCCATAACTATGTCGTTCATTGTCAGATTTTAAAATCATTTGGCACATTTGTTCACCATCATTGGACGGTGTGTCGCGCGAAATAATTACGTCGATATCTCCAAGGTCAAGGTCACACTTTGAGTTCAAAGGTCAAAAATGGCCATAAATGAGCTTGTCCTGGCCATAACTACGTCATTCATTGTGAGATTTTAAAATCATTTGGCACATTTGTTCACCATCATGGGACGGTGTGTCGCACGAAAGAATCACGTCAATATCTCCAATGTCAAGGTCGCCACGACTAAAAATAGATTTTTTTAAAAAACAAACTTACAAAGGGGGTTAATTTTGTTTGTTCATTTCAAAAGTTAGGTTTGAGTTTTCTCCCTTTATCAGATTTTTTTTCACAATGAAAACCTGGTTTTGTGACAATTTTGTCCCTTGTTTATTCAAAGATCTAACCAAATATCACAATAATAATGTATAACCAGGCTCCTTTCACTTCAATGTTGCCTGAAACAATAAAAAAAACATCACTGGCAAAAACACTGATATATATGTAATTTATTAAACGTTTGTTCGTAAACAAATGGTGTCATTACTCAAGTGTATTTTGAATATTTAAGTGCATAGGTGATATCTCAAATAATTTATACTCAAAACCACCCAATTTTTCTGAGAAAGTGGTGATGTTGATAATGGTTGTATACATATATAATAACCTTCTTCAGAGCAATGAAGTGAAGAACTCCCATGCAATGGAGCTGGAGGGACTGCAGAGGTCATTGCATTCGCTTCGCACTCGTGATTTAATTCCTACGCATCTATACTACTTACTGTGGGTTATTCGACAACAAACCATGATAGAAAAATATTATTTCTTAAATAATGCATATTTTAACTTAGGTCCAAAGTCAGTGCACTCCACTTCAATGAAAATACAAACCGAGAAGTGCGAAAGACAAGAAGTGGGCTGGAGCAGTTTAGTGTGTCCTACCCAAGAGGGAGAAAAGGGGAGCCAGTGGTGAAGGAAGTGAAGACGGAACAAACCTTTGGTAAGTAATAGCAATAATAAGCAATACAAGACGCAAAGATGTCAGATAATACTCATAGCGATAAAAGGCTAAGACTTTTCCTTACAGTTTGTGTTCCAAATATGATATAATTTTATATATTTCAACGTAATATTTCAGCAAAATAAAACAGCATTTACAAAATAAGTTTATGCCAGTGTTTTTTACTCCCCTGTATAAAGTAAACATTTTTGTGTAAATCTGTTTCATGAGATTGAAACTTGTCAAGTCTTAAGTTATATAATAAGTATGTGAAAAGGTCCCTTCAATACACAATAGTATAACTAATATTTGTTTCTCTTTTTTATTTGAAAGAACAATCACATATCAGGGGCGTTCCTGATGCTATTTGAGGTATACCAACCCATGCGAAAGACAAAATAATCTTAAGGCCTTAAAGGGACACGAGGTCCGAAAACTTTTTAAAATTCGCCGGACCTTATAAGGTTTTCCCGGACCTTATTCTTCTTTAACCAAACAATAGAAAATACCTTCTACACTGTTAAGAGTTTATTTTTATTATAAATACGTGCACAATTTTGAACAATATTAAATACAATAAAATAACAACTTAACAAAACTGTTCTATAAAAAATGGGGTCAAACTTTCAATTAAAACTGCTGAAAGCTTTTTGAGTTTCTTTTTAACATTACAAGTTATTTAATCGTTGAAACAGCTGCTTCTACTTCTAATTTTTATGCTACCGGTAGGGTGGCATATAGCAGTTGAACTTTCCGTCAGTCAGTATGTCAGTCTGTCTGTCCGTCCGAAAAAAACCTTTAACATTGGCCATAACTTTTGCAATATTGAAGATAGCAACTTGATATTTGGCATGCATGTGTATCTCATGGAGCTGCACATTTTGAGTGGTAAAATATTAAGGTCAATATAATCCTTCAAGGTCTAGGATTGAAAATACAAATCCAAGGAAAGTAATAAGCTTTAATGGAGATAATTATCTGACCTGCCAAATTATATATTTTTTATAAATAAATCAAAGCGGCGCAGTAGGGGGCATTGTGTTTCTGACAAACACATCGTGATAAAAGGTCAAGGTCATCCTTCAAGGTCTGGGTCGAAAATACAAATCCAAGGGAAGTAATAAGCTTTAAAGGGAGATAATTATTATATATATATATAATAATATGAAACCATACAACTGGAGCATAATCAAAATGACATTTTATGGTCAAGGCAAGCACACAATGACACTTTTGGGCATACAAGTATCTTAGGTACTTTAAGGTTACCTGTGAATCTACAGTCGGGGTAGTGGCTTATAATTATTTGCTACTAAAAATAGAGATTTGTTAGAGACAATTATTTTCAAGGGAAGTTATTTATATAATTATAAATCTCAGATTATATTTTTCCTTACTAAGAATTTAAGATTTTGTATTTTGTTTATTTATAACTTAAATGATTGATTTGTCAATTTTTTAAAAATGATATAATATCATTTCTTTTCTGTACTAATTTGTGAATGGTTGGTTTCATTACTTACCTGTGGACTTATACATAGATACACGATGAACTGTGGCTATGATCTCTTTGATAAACCAAAGGCCTTGGTAGTCAGCGATGTCTGACTCGGTCATTTTTGACTGTCTACAGACCCCCCTCCCCACGCGAAAGGATGGCATACAGCAGTTGAACTGTCTGTCTGTCAGTCGTCGGTCCGAAAACTTTAACATAGGCCATAACTTTTGCAATATTGAAGATAGAAACTTGATGTTTAGCATGCATGTGTATCTCACAAAGCTTCACATTTTGAGTGGTGAAAGGTCAAGATAATCCTTCAATGTTAAAGGTCAAAAAACAAAATCCAAGGGAAGAAATAAGCTTTAAAGGGAGATGATTTCTATACCTGCCAAATGATATTTTATTTAAAAGCGGCGCAGTAGGGGGCATTGTGTTTCTTACGAACACATCTCTTGTTGCATACAATCTTGACAAGAAACAAGCAACGGTCATGTGGTTCCCCAAATTGGATTTACGATGATCAGAAGGATTGAAGCCAATTAAATGCAATTAAACCACAAAAAATGCGTCACGAAGCACTGTGCAATATATATGACTGCTTCTTAGAATGGCACTTGGAGCTTGCTACGTCACTTTTTTCCATTTGGAATGGGGCCGAATACCAGACCCGATTTGGGGCCGAATACCGGACCCGATTTTTAACGAAAACGACACTGCAGCTTAAGTATTGGATAAATATTTTAAAAAGTATGTCCTCCTTCCAGCCCTTACGATTTATAAAGAATATCTCAAAATCTTTGTATTAAAAAAAATGCCTTATGTTAAAACTTAAAAACAAATCCCCTGGAGCGTTGGATACTTTTTGCAACATAATAACAAATGGGCCTCTGCCATGATTGCTGTAATTTGGGCTCTGGGATCATTCAGTTTCAAAGCATATTTAAACAATGGATCATATCTCGTTAAACTGTCTGAATTAACTAGCCATAACTAGCCATAGTTAAATGACAAAATGACAAAAGCACTACCAATACTGGTCTATTATCATTCTGGTCTGTGATTTATCTTTAGCCTCGTTGACCCTTTCTGTTGAAAACAATTTAAGCAGTGACACATACGCCTTTATAAATGTTACATTGTTCTATGATAAAATAAAACGATTCAAAAGGTTTGAACAGAATCTTCAGTCATCAATGGGCACGAGAAGATTTTAGGCTCCAAAAAACCTCACCTCTTTGAACCAAAGTTTGTTAATTGAGTGAATGATCTAATCAGAAAATCCAAACTGTTTAAAGGGGCAAATGAAAAGTATTTCCCCATGACAATGCATATTCTTTGTTTTCAAAACGGTATTTATCTAAAAAAGATGTTTTATTTTTTGTTTTACATAGATGCCTTTAGTGGGAGTCAAACTTATGCCTACACACAACCTTCTTCCATGAAATTTTAACTTCATTTAAGTTCTCTTAGTAATAGTGTGCATGTGTATCGTGGATATTTATGTACATTTCATTATATATTATTACTACAACCAATTGTCCCATGCATACTCAAAGTGTCCGTAGCGACAATTTCTTATTTAGGTATCCAAATGTTTTAATGAGCGTTTATAAAATGGAGACATTATACAAACAAATGTGTCAAGCAACCATTTAATCCAGCCTTGTTTAAATTTAATATTATTTTTCAAAATATAATAAGGTGTTAACCATCATTCTACCCCTTTAATTATGTATATTTAAAAATAAGATCACTATAATTTGGACAATTCAAAAGCCTATTCAAGTGATTTATTCACGTAAATTGTCATTGTTCATAATTGATCATTTTTATATACCTGTTTGATAACTGTTGTTAATAAACTTTGTAGTGACCGGTATACAAGATGAAACAGAGATAACACATTGTTTAATACTTGCTAAGGAGCCAATACTCAACAAACATGTAGGTAACTGATGGCTTGAAACATAACCAATGCTATTGAATTTGATTATAGTGTACTTCATGAATCTTTAAAGCTTGAAAATCCATGCCAAAATCACTGAAGGAAAATTATTTAAGTTTTATGGATATAAACATGGTTTTCCGAAGAAAAAAACTGGTTATTAGATTGGCGAATGCGGGCGGGCTGGCTGGCGGGCTGGCTGGCGGGCTGGCTGGCGGGCAGGCGGAACAAGCTTGTCCGGGCCATAACTATGTCGTTCATTGTCATATTTTAAAATCATTTGGCACATTTGTTCACCATCATTGGACGGTGTGTCGCGCGAAATAATTACGTTGATATCTCCAAGGTCAAGGTCACACTTTGAGTTCAAAGGTCAAAATTGGCAATAAATGAGCTTGTCTGGGCCATAACAATGTCATTCATTGTGAGATTTTACAATTTTTTGGCACATTTGTTCACCATCATGGGACGGTGTGTCGCACGAAAGAATCACGTCAATATCTCCAATGTCAAGGTTACCACAACTTAAAATATATTTATTTTGAAACAAACTTACAAAGGGGGTTAATTTTGTTTGTTCATTTCAAAAGTTCAGTTTGAGTTGTCTCCCTTAATCAGATTTTTTTTCACAATGAAAACCTGGTTTTGTGACAATTTTTTCCCTTGTTTTTTTTGTTTATCAATATCAATTTAACAGGTTTTTATAATTGGTAGTTCTAAAATGTTGTGCAATTACCTAATTTAAATAGAATGCAAAATTGTAGTAGAAGAAAATTAAAACACCTAATAGCAATGTATTAACTCATATAATTATCCCCCGCCATAGGCGGAGGGATATTGTTTTGGCGTTGTCCGTCCGTCCGTCTCTCCGTCCGTCCGGAGCCATATCTTGGAAGTGCTTTGGCGGATTTTATTGAAACTTGGTATGAGTATATATATGGATAAGAGAATGATGCATGCCAAATCGCATTGTAAACCTTCTCTTAATAACGGAGTTATGGCCCTTTGTATAGTGAAAAAATGCTTTTGTTGTGTCCGGAGCCATATTTTGGAAATGCTTTGGCGGATTTCATTGAAACTTAGTAGGAGTATATATATATATATTGTATATCAATAAGAGGATGAGGCACGCCATATGGCATTGTACACCATCTGTTAATAACAGAGTTATGGCCCCTTGAATCTTGAAAAAAGGCTTTTTTGATTATCAAATATAACACTTTTGTGTCCAGAAGCATATTGGCGGGGGATATCAATTCAACGAATTTGCTTCTTGTACATAGTTTTCCTCAAAAGGCAATTCATATATACCCACTTGGAATAGGTGTGTATGTGGGGCAACTAAAATCACTTAGATTATGTGTCTGTTTGTTGGTCTGTAATACTTAACATTTAAAGAAAACATTTCTTTTAACCAATACTGTTCCAAATACACGAGTTTCTGTTATATATCCAGGCCTTTTCCGCTCCATTTTGGGAAAACGCCACACTGGAAATTTAGGAATTTCGCGTCGTGAAAAAACCCATTTTGGGAAAAAAAGCGCAAATTATTGGGGAAATTAATCGCATGTAAATAGTGTTTTTTATATTTCAAAAAAGCCGTTAACTGGTAAATATCGACTATTTTGATAACATATTATTAAAATTTTACAAAATATTATGAACATGTGTGATAATAAGTGCAGGGTTTTTTATCTTATTTTGGGAAAAGTGCCTGGCCTTTTTTGAGGTGAAAAAAAAATCGCGCGAAACACCGGTTTTGGAGAAAAGAAGGAAAGTCTTAAATAATCAATTATACATATTTTACTGTTTTTAAAACAAATTCAAGGCAACAGATAATTTAATTATGCAATATTTTTATGCCCCCCTTCGAAGAAGAGGGGGTATATTGTTTTGCACATGTTGGTCGGTCGGTTGGTCCTTCCAACAGATGGTTTCCGGAATGCCCCCTTCGAAGAAGAGGGGGTATATTGTTTTGCACATGTCGGTCGGTCGGTCAGTTGGTTATTCTGTTCACCAGATGGTTTCCGGATGATAACTCGAGAACGCTTAGGCCTAGGATCATGAAACTTCATAGGTACATTGATCATGACTGGCAGATGAGCCCTGTTTATTTTCAGGTCACTAGGTCAAAGGTCAAGGGTCAAGGTCACAGGGACTCAAAACAGTAAAATGGTTTCTGGATGATAATTTAAGAATGCTTACGCCTAGGATCATGAAACTTCATAGGTACATTGATCATGACTGACAGATGACCCCTATTGATTTTCAGGTTACTAGGTCAAAGGTCAATGTCACAGTGACTCGAAACAGTAAAATGGTTTCCGGATGATAACTCAAGAATGCTTACGCCTACGATCATGAAACTTCATAGGTACATTGATCATGACTGGCAGATGAGCCCTATTACTTTTCAGGTCACTAGGTCAAAGGTCAAGGTCACAGTGAATCAAAACAGTAAAATAGTTTCCGGATGATAACTCAAGAATGCTTACGCCTAGGATCATGAAACTTTATAGGAACATTGATCATGACTGGCAGATGACCCCTATTGATTTTCAGGTCACTAGTTCAACGGTCAAGGTCACGGTGACTCGAAACAGTAAAATGGTTTCCGGATGATAACTCAAGAATAATTAGGCCTAGGATCATGAAACTTAATGGGTACATTGGTCATGACTGGCAGATGGCCCCTATTGATTTTCAGGTCACAAGGTCAAGATCACAGTGACTCGAAACAGTAAAATGGTTTCCGGGTGATAACTCAAGAATACTTAGGCCTAGGATCATGAAACTTCATAGGTACATTGATCATAACTGGCAGATGACCCTATTGATTTTTAGGTCACTAGGTCAAAGGTCAAGGTCACAGTGACTTGAAACAGTAAAATAGTTTCCGGGTTATAACTCAAGAATACCTAGGCCTAGGATCATGAAACTTCATAGGTACATTAATCATGACTGGCAGATGATCCCTATTGATTTTCAGGTCACTAGGTCAAAGGTCAAGGTCACAGTGACAAAAAACGATTGCTGGATCTACAACTGACAGCCATATGGGGGAATGCATGTTTTACAAACAGCCCTTGTTCTATTTTCTACACTGGATCAGGTTAACTTATATATTTAAAGGTTTAAAAAATAATTTGGAATTGGGATTTTTTTTCAATTGGGAAAAAACAACCACATTTGCATTGGGAATGGGGCTGAATTTTGGACCCGTGGCATAGGGCGGAAAAGGCCCTACATTCATTAAGAAAGGGTCATAAAGTGTTTATCCCATGCGCTTGTCTTTGCAAGCTTGATAGAAAACATAGTGGGTCTGTACACATCTTTTAACGCGTCGTAACATTTCTTATAATTGTTCCTATCGGCATAGCTTTCGACGGCTTTTTTTTCTGATCAAAACAACTTGTATCTGACAAAGTTTATGCTTATTTTGTTGAAGGCATCATTCCCAGCTACGGACCTTTGGTTTCTGATGTAGGCTTTGTGGAGGTGGTGTTTCTCATCCAATAACTGTTTAATGTCCTCTCATCAAACCAGTCCTTGTGTTTCTTGCCCCAAGGGTGTCTGTGGTTGTAGCATAAATCAGTTTTCTGAGTAATGCCCAATCCAACGCGCTTCCAGAGCATTTACAAAGGAAAGCTTGCAGCTGGCAGTCTTTTACTTGGCAATGATCATCCCACCTGTAACATTTCTCAAGATAACATAGTCAATAAGATACTGGTGGTTTGAGCAAGGATGCATCCATGACGTTCGGTAATGGGTGTGAAGGGGCAAGATAGTGTTTGTGATCAGAAGTTCATGCTCATCACATGTCTGGAGAAAAAAAAGACCATTGCTGTTGCAGCGGACCACTCCATGGTGTCCAAGGACTCCTTTCTAGTCCATGCCAACTCTTGGGTTAAAGTCAATTAAACGTTTAGCTTGTCTTAACTTAACATTATTTGATTATTTTGGTCACCTGTGATGTTTATCTTATTGATATACAAATAAAGCGAATTAAGACTTATTAAAGTACCTTCATGTAATTTGGGTAATGATAGGAAATTATAGTTATTAAAGTTATAACATTGTCAGTGACAGTATTTAGTTGTAAGTTTTTTTTAAAATGATTGTCATTAAAGATAAGGTCAGATTAACCGAAGGTTTCTCGTCTAAAAAATGTGGCGACAATTTTTTTGGGTGTCAGTGAAAACCCTGCATCACCAGCAAAAATAACAAGTTCGACTGGTTGGTAAAATTAGTTTAAATTTTAAATTTAAATAATCTATCAAAGTAAAACAAACATGAACTAGTTTGCATTGTTTAGCATATTAATTTCCTAATATATTTTTTCTGACACGAGGTCCGACAGTTTCGGGAATTATCCAAGACCTCAGCAAATTTTATCGGAAATGTCCGCGGTCCGACGTCTTTTGCGTGGGTTGGGTATACGCACTATCGAGCAGTGAAGCTGCGAACGGGAAAGGGGGGGGTAGGTGCGGGAGGGGGTCTCCCCCTCCTGCTGGGGTGGTTTGGGGGGTCTCCACAAAGAAATTGGGAATTTTCATGGAAGATTTGCGTTTTGGTGTTATCTTTCAGTCACGTTTTGGCAATTTTTATTCATCAATTTCTTGCTTGAAAAAGACCGATATAAGGAAAACATTTATTAAACATTGTCAACAGCAAATATACTTTTGACCATAATGTATTTGCTAAGTTCAAGTGTCAATGCTTAAAAATTCAGAAGCCTAATGCGAGGAAGAATGGATCCGTAGTTGCATAGGTGTGCGAGGGTGAGTCTATTGCTGGCGGGAGTATGGGGTCCCCTAAAAAGTTTTGGAAATTTCTTTGCAAAAGGTGTAATTTGGTGTTGCATTTCAGGCGACAATTTTGCAATGTTTATACGCGAATTTAAGCTTGAAAAAAAATAAATAAATAAATATTTCAATAAATATTGCCAACTGCAAATATACTTTTGACCATAATCTATTAAGTATGAGTGTAAAGGCTTTAAATCAAGAAGTGAGTGAATGGGAATGTAAATGAGTGAACATTTTTTACTCTTGCTCTCCCCCCCAGAAAATATTGGATTTCATTGCAGAAGAAGCGTTATGTTGTTATCTTCCTGCGACATTTATCAATTTTATTCCTCAATTTCTTCCTCTAAAAAAGTAAAGGATTTAGCATGTTTTCCATGGAAACCTTTTCCATGTCCGTGTATTTTTTTTGCGACTCTGTAAAAATGTAGAGCCACGCACACGGCGTGTGTATTTGTTTGGACAAGTCGTCGAACTTTGTGCAACGTGACGCCAAAAACTTATAAGCCCGTACTTATTTTCTGCTGATTCTGATTTTATTTGGGGTATTCGGCAAACAGAAAATTAAATTCGTTTTTTATTAAACTGTAAAAGAAACACTCTTTAAATGAAACAACAGCATGCTCGCTGAGTCTTGAGCGAGCATACTAAACTTTTATTTAACTCGTATATCTATAACTCAACTTAACTTAAGGGAAATGTAAAGCTGTGAACATTTTCCCACTTATCTGTCAAAAGAGCTACATTTGTAGCTTCTGAGTATCATCTAATGAAGATGTTTCGCTGACGCTATCTCTAAAAAATCAAGATAAAACGGAGCGTTCGCCAACATTTTGAAAAATTGCTCCATGTAAACATAATCTGGTACCCGTGTCCGAATATTGGTTCCCCAAAAATTGAAGGGCGACAACACAGTCGTGGAACGAGTAAAGTCTATGCAGTGAGAACTACCCCTCACCAGTGATTAGACTACTTAGTATGTTTGGAGTTAAGACTGTGTTGTGCTGTGTACCCAATGTTATTTGCTCAAAGTGGACGTCTTGTTTGCTTGTTTACATAATTATACCCCTAACCCCTCTAAGCCCTCACTTTTTATTGCATTTTTCGAAATTTTAAGAGTTTTCATATTTTCAAGTTTGAAACTGAATTATACGCACGGGCGTACTGCCGTATGCCTAGGTACGCCCCTGCATATTATATAGTAAGGCTTCTATTTTAACTGTTTTCTAGGGTATGTCACAGAACTGATGAGGATGGCAAAAGAGCTGCGTCAACAGTGTACCTCTTTCAAAATGGCGGAAAGTTTGAAGGATTTAAGGTCAAGACCTGTACCTTTATCACAGAGTA
Source organism: Dreissena polymorpha (assembly GCF_020536995.1). Taxonomy (NCBI): domain Eukaryota; kingdom Metazoa; phylum Mollusca; class Bivalvia; order Myida; family Dreissenidae; genus Dreissena; species Dreissena polymorpha. The sequence continues at coordinate 61,088,883 of NC_068367.1, read as the reverse complement.
CACCGAAGAGAAATGTTTCAAAACAAGACCTGGTGAAGCTGCATATTACTAGGTTTAATAATTAATTGTACCCCCACAAACAAAGTCTGTCTGTCTAAGTGTCTGCTCTCAAATACAGTTGTTTTCATCTGATCTTAACCAAACTTGGTCAGATGTTGTACTGGTTTTTGTACCAAGGAAACTGTTGTACATATTTTCTTGTTATTTTCTCGTTTTATGGATGTTTTTCTGTGTCAAGTACTGGTTCTACCCAGGAACGTGACTGTATTATGTTGTACATTTGTTGTTAATTCTTTGAAAGTACTGGTACTACTGGTTCTAATAACCCTACCCAGGAAAAATTACTTGATGTATTGTTATATATAATCAATATCTACGCATGCATAATAAGTACTGGTTCTACCCAGGTTTTTTTTGTCTGAAACTATTAAAATTAATACGCACATCAGTGTATTAATATTACAGACACTCACTTGTTGTTATCAATATTGCCTTGAGCTAAGCGAAAAGAATTTTCCAACACAAAAGTGCGAACGAACTTGCATTATTATTTAAGGGCTAAATGTATCCGATAATTAATACCAAAATCTTGATCCGCGTCACTATGCGACTGATTGACTGAATAAGTGACTCAGTGAGTGAGTTAGTGATTGAGTGACTGACTGAGTAAGTTACTAACTTAATCACTCATTCATGATCCCAAGTTGTTTTGACAGACAAAATTTTTGAAATAAAATTGTATATTAATGGTTTGTTAACTGACCTACACAATTGAATTAAAATAAGTACTAGGAGAATTGGGGACAGTATTTCGCCTTTTTCAAGTCATATACCTAATGTATAAAGTAATGCGCATAAGCAGTCCGCTTTAAATCGACCTTTATCAGAAGCAACACTTTCTTGGCAAATTGTTCAGATAAATTAAAATAATGCAAAACAATACTATGATTTGAATTTAAACAATATACCTACAGAATTTACTTGCTCCAAATGTGCATTAGTCCTGTTAAACTTAATTATAATGGGGTTGCACTATTTAAACACATATTAACTACAAAAGTGTTATCATTGTTTTGTTTTATTTAACAGGACAACAGCCTATAATGTTTTTGTTCTAGAATTGTCTTGGAGGTGTAATAAAGTTTCATGATTCTTTTTTGTTGAATAATTACTGGATAAAGTGAACAAACAATAAAAATATGTCTTTTTTTAGAAACAATTTATTGAAAAAAGGGCTTTTAACAATTGTATTCAGTCAACTTTCAAACAAGATTTATGCAAGACACTTAGCAAAAATCACTACTGAGGATAGCGAAACCCGCTGTATTCCTCAGAAGGGAATTGTTCACGAATGGCGTTGACTGCACACGAAGGAATAACCCGTCTGAATTTCTTTCCCAGGAGCCCGTACACCCATCTGGTGAAACGTCTGTAGGCCAGGTACGGATACAGCCTGAAAGCATAATAAAGAAATACTGTATATATTTTTGGCTCTGACAGCAACACTGAGTAGTGATTATAATGAGTTTTGATTCATGCCCTGAATTGCCAGAAAATTGTGTCAATGGAAGACAGTTAACGCTACTTATACAGAATGAGAACAGGCTTTTTATGTCCCCCACTATAGTAGTGGGGGACATATTGTTTTTGCCCTGTCTGTTGGTCTGTCTGTTGGTCTGTTGGTCTGTCTGTTTGCGCCAACTTTAACATTTTGCAATAACTTTTGCTATATTGAAGATAGCAACTTCATATTTGGAATGCATGTGTATCTCATGAAGCTGCACATTTTGAGTGGTGAAAGGTCAAGGTAAAGGTCATCCTTCAAGGTCAGAGGTCAAATATATGTGGCCAAAATCGCTCATTTTATGAATACTTTTGCAATATTGATGATAGCAACTTAATATTTGGCATGCATGTGTATCTCATGGAGCTGCACATTTTGAGTGGTGAAAGGTCAAGGTCATCCTTCAAGGTCAGAGGTCAAATAAATGTGGCCCTAATCGCTTATTTTATAAATACTTTTGCAATATTGAAGATAGCAACTTGATATTTGGCGTGCATGTCATGGAGCGCACATTTTGAGTGGTGAAAGGTCAAGGTCAAGGTCATCCTTCAAGGTCAGAGATCAAATATATGTGGCCCAAATAGCTTATTTTTTGAATACTTTTGCAATATTGAAGATAGCAACTTGATATTTGGCATGCATGTGTATCTCATGGAGCTGCACATTTTGAGTGGTGAAAGGTCAAGGTCATCCTTTACATTGTCAAGGTCATCCTACAAGGTCAAACATCATATAGGGGGACATTGTGTTTCACAAACACATCTTGTTTAAGACTGGGAAGGGGCCCTAGCTGTCATAAATTGGGGGAAATTAATGTGTGAAAACCAACTTTGGGGATATTTTTCACGCACTGTTACTCAGTAAATTAATTGTAATCAATTTTCTGAGGGGCTGTAGCCTTAAATGTGAAAACTTCTACAACTGAATATAAGAAGTCCTTGAAGAAGTTCATTAAATAGGTCGTAAAAAAATAACAAATTTAAACATACAAATTCGCTTTACTCACTTATGAATTTGCTGATCCTCCTCTCTGGGCCCAAAGTCATGTATAAACTCATAGAATGACGTCTCCAGCACATGTATGTTGAGGCAGTTCACCTGAAACTTGTGAAGAGTGATGCAAGGCACACCCTCTGCCTCTGCTTTTCATTCTACAATGTTTGTTGACTGACAGCATCGTCTTTCGTGAGCTGTGGGCATGTCAACACAACACTCACATTCACACCTATAAACAAAATAAGCATGTTTTTTTAAATTATTTTTATTCAATCATTTCTTTTCCTAGATGCTGCCATTCGTAATTAAATTCGCAGCTGACCAGCATCGTTCGATCCCCTATACAGAATTACAAATAACATACTCTCTCGTTTTTGCATAAAATGAAATTGAACACAAATTTCATCCAACATAATAGCGTAAAACAAATCTTACCAGTCGTCAACATTGCCGATGTAGGAATCATCAGAATCTGCTTCCACAATTTCGCTCTCATCACTCTCGCTCGGGATGTCTGTTTCCTGGCTTTCTGCTCTTGGCTCAAACATATACGGTCTAATTTTATGCAGTTCATCTTCATAATGATCAGATTTGTCAGAAAAATTAACATAAAAGTATTGATATAATAGCAATGCAGTTGATCGTCTAGGCATAAATAACGCGGTTAATATAGCGGATGTAAATCTCTGACTTCACAGCAAGGGAGGTAAGTCAGTCCAACTTTTCGAAAACGGTGCGTTATTGGGAGCTTTACCTGGTGATTTATGGCATAAGGCGTAACGCTAAATTATTGCAAATATTTTGATTCCTCATTTTAAACATTTATCTTTGATATTATAAAGTTTTCAAAAGTGTTAAAATTGACCTTTAACACTCTAGAGGCCACATTTATTGTCCAATCTTGATGAAATATGGTCAGAAGATTTGTCTTAATGATATCTTGGATGAGTTCGTCGAATGGTTATGTTTGCTTGAAAAACATAACCGCCAAGGGGCGGGGCATTTTCCTTATAGGGCTATATAAGGCTATAGTAAAATATTGTTAACACTCTATAGGCCACATTTATAGTCCGATCTTCATGAAACTGGGTCAGAAGATTCATCCCAATAATATCTTGGACGGGTTCAAAAATGATGCTGGTTGGTTGAAAAACATGGCTACTACAGGGGTGGGGCTATTTTCCATATATGGTTATAGTAAAACCTTGTAAACACTCTAGAGGTCACATTTATTTCCGATCATCATGAAACTTGGTCAGAAGATTTGTCCCATTGATATCTTGGATGAGTTTGAAAATGGGTTGCTTTAAAAACATGGCCACCAGGGGCGAGGCATTTTTCCTTATATGGCTATATATGGCTATAGTAAAATCTTGTTAACACTCTAGAGGCCACATTTATTGTCCAATCTTCATGAAATTTGGTCAGAAGATTGGTCTCAATGATATCTTGGACGAGTTCGTCAAAAATAATTATGTTTGCTTGAAAAAAATGGCTTCCAAGGGGCGGGGCATTTTTCCTTATATGGCTATAGTAAAATCTCATTAACACTCTAGAGGCCACATTCACTGTCCGATCTACATGAAACTTAGCCCCTGGGTCAAACATGCGGCGTGGGGATACGCGTCGGCCTCTGCCGCGCCATTTCTAGTTATTCTTGGCTTTCTCAGTGTAATTATAGGTCTAATAAACTCTGACTCCCTTTTGAAAATTTTGCACTTCCTCATTTTAATAACCTGTTGCTATTTTTAGGTGGCTTGACTGAATTCAGCATAGTCATCTGTCCAACTGTCTGTTACTCGGTCTGTCTATAAACACAAACTTGACCTCAGACATTCTCCTACACCCCAATGTTCAATATCTTAACTTGCAGCCATTGTTCCTTTAATATGAATGGATTCATGTGCACTTTTTGTCCTGCTTTAAAAAGTACAAAACCTTTGCCCATTTTTATGCCCATCCTTAAAAAAGGGGCATATTGCAGCAAAGTCATGCTAACTCTTAAACAAATTCCTGTTTCAGACATATCTTGGCCACATATTGATTGATTTTAATTGTTGTGTGACAAAAATCCCAAAACTCAAAGGTCAAGGTTACCCTAAGGGGTCAATGGTCAACATTGGCAACTATAACTATAAGGCAACTATAAAGCCCAAAGATATAATGTTTGGTATGTAACTTTGTACTGTGGTTCACTGCAAACGAAAAAACAAACACAATGACCTGTGGTCAAAACTGGTCAAGCAAAAATGTCAAATTTGTATTCCCTGCCGAACATGGAGGGTATTGTTTTGGCATTGTCCTTCCATCTGGAGCACTTTTTTGTCCCAAGCCATATCTGGCAACTGCAGGAGCCAATTTGAAAATGTTTACCAATATATATAATTATGGATTAGTGGATGATGAACATCAAATAACTTGGCAATCCATTACATAATGATGGTTATTCCCTTTTTTGACTTAAACATTTCACACTTTTAGGTCTAAAGCCACATCTTGGAACTGCTTGGGCAGATTTCATTGAAACTTTGTATTAGAGTATACATGACTATGAGGATGATGCAAGTCAAATGCTGTTGCAATCCATTTGTGAACAGATTTATAGCCTTTTTAATCCCTGGCAAAATGCAGAGGGATATAAAAATTGGTGTTGGCCATTGGTCAGTCCCTCTGTTACAAAACTTTTCAGGGCTTTATTTCAGAAAGTATATAAGATATAAACATGAAACTTCATTGGTTTATCGATATCAATGAGGAGTGCCATGCTTAAAAACTATAATCCTTCACTTTCTTAAATAAGAGTTATTGCCTTTTGTTTTTTGTATGATGTAACTTTTCAGGGCCATATCTCAGGTATTCTACAAGATATCAACATGAAACTTCATGGGTGTATAGATATCAATGAGGATAATTGCAATGCATTAAAACCATTGCACTACACCACATTATTTGTATGCCCTACGGAAGTGGTGGTATAAAGCAGTGCACTCTCCGTCTGTCTGTCCTTCTGGCATGCTGTTTTCTGGAGGTTTTTTTACGCAATGCTTTCAGATATTGAGCTGATATTTGGTATATCTGCCGAAATGACCTTCAAATTAATTGGGTATTTCGTTCCAGGTCTATTGACTTTTGAAGACTCTTAGAAATTTTCTCTATAATTACTGTTTCCCAGAGTTTTTTGACGCAATGCTGTCAGATATCAGGGATGTGTTTAATGAACCACCTAGGTGAGGAAAATGCCCTACCCCCTCACAGAGTACAACTAAACTCCTTTTCTGTATATAGATCCAGCAAAGTTGATAACAATTTGTAAAATATGTTTGACCTTGTAAGGTAGGAAATCAGCTGAAAGGAGGTAAAATCACACCCCTGGTTATTGAGCTGATTTTAGGTATGTGAGTCTACCTACATAACCTATACAGATGAAGTGTGAAATATGTTCCAGTCAATTTATTTTTGGCAAAGTTATGGTCCTTGTAATTTTTTTCTATAATAACCTTTTTCGGAGTTTTTTTATGCAACGCTTTCGGATATTGAGCCTATTTTTTGGGATGCACGTCTACTGCATGACATTCAGATGAAGTGTGAAATATGTTCCGGTTCTATGACTTTGGGCGAAGTTATAGGCCTTGAACTTACATTTTTTTCTCTATAATAACTGTTTCTGGATGTTTTTTTATGCAAGGATGTCAGACATTTAGCTGATTTTTAGTATGTGAGTCTACCTACATGACCAACAAATGCAGTGCCCAATACATTCCAGGCCATTGATTTTTGGTGAAGTGATAGGCCTTTGACATACAATTTTTTCTGTAATCACCGTTTTGGGGAGTTTTTTTACGCAATGCTTTCAGATATTGAGTCTACCTACATGACTTAGAGATGAAGTGTGAAATTTGTTCCGGTTCAATGACTTTTGGCGAAGTTATGGTCCTTGGACATACATTTTTTCTCTATAATTTCTGTTTTTGTCAGTATGCTTTCAATGTTTATGATTCATGAAAACAATACTATCTGCATTTTATTGTCTAATGAAACTCCATCACAGGTACAAATAAGTGTAAACATAATTAAGAAAAGGCCCAACCTTTCACTTATACCTTTTCTTTTAGTTCTGCACCCATCCATTAAAAAAAATTACTTGTCAGACATATCAATTAAACAAATTTATCTTCTTCGTTTCTACACCAATTTACTTCAAATTGATACTGAGCCTCTCTTATGACAATACGGTCAATCTCAACTATGCATGGCCCCATTACCAACCCTGGGGCGCCCTGGCCACATAGGCCACGCCCACCAAAAATTGCCTTTTACTATAGTTTCTTCATTTCTACACCAATTCACTTCAAAGTGATACTGAACCTCTCTTATTACAATACGGTCAATCTCAGCTATGCATGGCCCCATAACCAACCCTATAGGGCACCCCGCCGACATAGGCCACGCCCACCCAAAATTGCCTTTTACTATTATTTCTTCATTTCTACACTGATTCACTTCAAATTGATACTGAACATCTCTTATGACAATACGGTCAATCTCAGCTATGCATGGCCCCATTACCAACCCTGGGTTGCCCCACCCACATAGGCCAAGCCCACATAGGCCACGCTCACCCAAAATTGCCTTTCACTATAATTTCTTCATTTTACACCCATTCACTTCAAATTGATACTGAACCTCTTTTATGACAATACAGTCAATCTCAACTATGCATGGCGCCATCACCAACCCTTGGGCACCCCGCTCACATAGGCCACGTCCACCCAAAATTGCCTTTTACTATAATTTCTTCATTTCTGCACCGATTTACTTGAAATTGATACTGAACATCTCTTATGACAATACGGTCAATCTCAACAATGTATGGCCCCATTACCAACCCTAGGGTGCCCCGCCCATAATAGGCCACACCCACCCTAAATTGTCTTTTACTATAATTTCTTCATATCTACACCGATTCACTTCTAATTGATACTGAACTTCTCTTATGACAATACGGTCAATCTCAACTATGCATGACCCCATTACCAACCCTGGGTTGCCCCGCCCACATAGGCCACGCCCACATAGGCCAAGCCCACCCAAAATTGCCTTTCACTATAATTTCTTCATTTTACACCCATTCACTTCAAATTAATACTGAACCTCTTTTATGACAATACAGTCAATCTCAACTATGCATGGCGCCATTACCAACCCTGGGGCACCCCGCTCACATAGGCCACGCCCACCCAAAATTGCCTTTTACTATAATTTCTTTATTTCTGCACCGATACACTTCAAATTGATACTGAACATCTCTTATGACAATACGGTCAATCTCAACAATGTACAGCCCCATTACCAACCCTAGGGTGCCCCGCCCATAATAGGCCACACCCACCCTAAATTGTATTTTACTATAATTTCTTCATTTCTACACCGATTCACTTCTAATTGATACTGAACTTCTCTTATGACAATACGGTCAATCTAAACTATGCATGGCCCCATTACCAACCCTGGGGCGCCCCTGGGTCAAACATTCGGCGTGGGGATACGCGTCGGCCTGTGCCACGCCATTTCTAGTTATTCTTGGCTTTCTCAGTGTAATTATAGGTCTAATAAACTCTGACTCCCTTTTGAACATAAATTTGCACTTCCTCATTTTAATAACCTGTTGCTATTTGTAGTTGGCTTGACTGAATTCAGCATAGTCATCTGTCCAATTGTCTGTTACTCGGTCTGTCTATAAACACAAACTTGACCTCAGACATTCTCCTACACCCCAATGTACAATATCTTAACTTGCAGCCATTGTTCCTTTAATATGAATGGATGCATGTGCAGTTTTTTGGTCCTGCTTTAAAAAGTACAAAACCTTTGACCATTTTTATGCCCATCCTTAAAAAAAGGGGCATATTGCAGCAAAGTCATGCTAACTCTTAAACAAATTCTTGTTTCAGACATATCTTGGCCACATATTGATTGATTTTAATTGTTATGTGTGACAGAAATCCCAAAACTCAAAGGTCAAGGTTACCCTAAGGGGTCAAAGGTCAACATTGGCAACTATAACTATAAGGCAACTATAAGGCCCAAAGATATAATGTTTGGTATGTAACTTTGTACTGTGTTCAATGCAAACGAAAAAACAAACACAATGACCTGTGGTCAAAACTGATCAAGCCAAAATGTCAAATTTGTATTTCCTGCTGAAGATGGAGGGTATTGTTTTGTCATTGTCCTTCCATCTGGAGCACTTTTTTGTCCCAAGCCATATCTGGCAACTGCAGGAGCCAATTTGAAAATGTTTACCAATATATATAATTATGGATTAGTGGATGATGAACATCAAATAACTTGGCAATCCATTACATAATGATGGTTATTCCATTTTTTGACTTAAACATTTCACACTTTTAGGTCTAAAGCCACATCTTGGAACTGCTTGGGCAGATTTCATTGAAACTTTGTATTAGAGTATATATGACTATGAGAATGATGCAAGTCAAATGCTGTTGCAATTCATTTGTGAACGGAGTTATAGCCTTTTTAATCCCTGGCAAAATGCAGAGGGATATAAAAATTGGTGTCGGCCATTGGTCAGTCCCTCTGTTACAAAACTTTTCAGGGCTTTATTTCAGAAAGTATATAAGAAATAAACATGAAACTTCATGGGTTTATCGATATAAATGAGGAGTGCCATGCTTAAGAACTATAATCCTTCACTTTCTTAAATAAGAGTTATTGCCTTTTTAGCTCATCTATTTTTTGAAAAAAAATTATGAGCTATTGTCATCACCTTGGCGTCGGCGTCGGCGTTGGCGTCGGCGTTGGCGTCCGGTTAAGTTTTGCGTTTAGGTCCACTTTTCTCAGAAAGTATCAATGCTATTGCATTCAAACTTGGTACACTTACTAACTATCATGAGAGGACTGGGCAGGCAAAGTTAGATAACTCTGGTGTGCATTTTGACAGAATTATGTGCCCTTTTTATACTTAGAAAATTGAAAATTTTGGTTAAGTTTTGCGTTTAGGTCCACTTTTCTCAGAAAGTATCAATGCTATTGCATTCAAACTTGGTACACTTACTTACTATCATGAGAGGACTGGGCAGGCAAAGTTTGATAACTCTGGCGTGCATTTTGACAGAATTATGTGCCCTTTTTATACTTAGAAAATTGAAAATTTTGGTTAAGTTTTGCGTTTAGGTCCACTTTTCTCAGAAAGTATCAATGCTATTGCATTCAAACTTGGTACACTTACTTACTATCATGAGGGGACTGGGCAGGCAAAGTTAGATAACTCTGGCGTGCATTTTGACAGAATTATGTGCCCTTTTTATACTCAGAAAATTTAAATTTTTGGTTAAGTTTTGTGTTTAGGTCCATTTTATTCCGTAACTATCAAAGCTATTGCTTTCATACTTGCAACACTTACTAACTATCATAAGGGGACTGTGCAGGCAAAGTAATGTAACTCTGACTGGCATTTTGACAGAATTATGTGCCCTTTTTATACTTAGAAAATTGAAAATTTGTTTAAGTTTTGTGTTTAGGTCCATTTTATTCCTACAATATCAAAGCTATTGCTTTCATGCTTGCAACACTTATTAACTATCATAAGGGGACTGTGCAGGCAAAGGTATGTTACTCTGACTGGCATTTGGACGGAATTATGGGCCCTTTATACTTAGAAAATTTGGTTAAGTTTTGTGTTTTGGTCCACTTTACCCCTAAAGTATCATAGATATTGCTTTCATACTTGGAACACTCGCAAACTATCATAAGGGTACAGTAAAAGGACTAGTTGCATAACTCTGGTTGTCATTTTAACGGAATTATGGCCCTTTTTTGACTTAGTAACTTTGAATATATGGTTAAATTTTGTGTTTCGATCCACTTTACTTCTTAAGTATCAAGGCTATTGCTTTCAAACTTCAAATACTTTCATGCTATCATGAGGTTACTGTACCTGGCAGGTTGAATTTTACCTTGACCTTTGAATGACCTTGACTCTCTACGTCAAATTATTAAATTCTGCTAAAATTGCCATAACTTCTTTATTTATGATTAGATTTGATTGATACTTTGACAAAACTACTCTTACCTGACATACCACAATATACTCCACCCAAACCATCCCCCATGCCCTCCCCCCCCCCTCCCCCCCAGAATCCCCCCCCCCTAAATTTTTTTTTTCTTTTTTTTTTGATCATCTCACAAATGACCACCACACCCTCACACTATACCCCCCCACCCCACCCCCCAATATTTTTTTTGAAACGGTTATGTTTGAAATACAGTCCAACCATCGCACCCAAGAATCCCCCCCCCATCCCCCGTCCCCCCACCCGAATCCCCCCCCTAATTTTTTTTTTTTTAAGATCATCTCACAAATGACCACCACACCCTCACCCTCACACTATACCCCCCCCCCGAATTTTTTTTTTTGCATTTTTGTTCGCATTTTTGGAAAATAATGTAATAAATGTCCACACTATACACCCCTCTTCACTCCACCCCTCCCTCCTTTGTGATTGAAAATGAGAGTCCCTTCACCTTTAAAAAGAAAATAGATAAGAGGTCTGCACCTGCAAGGCGGTGCTCTTGTTAAGTTTTTGTATGATGTAACTTTTCAGGGCTTTATCTCAGATATGATACAAGATTTCAACATGAAACTTCATGAGTGCGTAATAATCCATGAAAAGAAGTTCCATGCACAATAACCATAACCCTACACGTTCTCAAATAAGAGTTATTGCCCTTTGTTTTTTGTATGATATAACTTTTCAGGGCCATATCTCAGGTATTCTACAAGATATCAACATGAAACTTCATGGGTGTATAGATATCAATGAGGATAATTGCAATGCATTAAAACCATTGCACTACACTTCATAATTTGTATGCCCTACGGAAGTGGTGGTATAAAGCAGTGCATTCTCCGTCTGTCTGTCCTTCTGGCATGCTGTTTTCTGGAGTTTTTTTTACGCAATGCTTTCAGATATTGAGATGATATTTGGTATATCTGCCGACATGACCTTCAAATTAATTGGGTATTTCGTTCCAGGTCTATTGACTTTTGAAGACTCTTAGAAATTTTCTCTATAATTACTGTTTCCCAGAGTTTTTTGACGCAATGCTGTCAGATATCAGGGATGTGTTTAATGAACCACCTAGGTGAGGAAAATGCCCTACCCCCTCATAGAGTACAACTAAACTCCTTTTCTGTATATAGATCCAGCAAAGTTGATAACACTTTGTAAAATATGTTTGACCTTGTAAGGTAGGAAATCAGCTGAAAGGAGGTAAAATCACACCCCTGGTTATTGAGCTGATTTTAGGTATGTGAGTCTACCAACATGACCTATACAGATGAAGTGTGAAATACGTTCCAGTCGATTTATTTTTGGCAAAGTTATGGTCCTTGTAATTTTTTTCTATAATAACCTTTTTCGGAGTTTTTTTATGCAACGCTTTCGGATATTGAGCTCATTTTTTGGTATGCGCGTCTACTACGTGACATTCAGATGAAGTGTGAAATATGTTCCGGTTCTATGACTTTGGGCGAAGTTATAGGCCTTGAACTTACATTTTTTTCTCTATAATAACTGTTTCTGGATGTTTTTTTATGCAAGGATGTCAGACATTTAGCTGATTTTTAGTATGTGAGTCTACCTACATGACCAACAAATGCAGTGCCCAATACATTCCAGGCCATTGATTTTTGGTGAAGTGATAGGCCTTTGACATAGATTTTTTTCTTTAATCACCGTTTTTGGGAGTTTTTTTTACGCAATGCTTTCAGATATTGAGTCTACCTACATGACTTAGAGATTATGTGCGAAATTTGTTCCGGTTCAATGACTTTTGGCGAAGTTATGGTCCTTGGACATACATTTTTAACCAGGTTTTCCGAAGGAAAAAACTGGTTATTAGATTGGCGAATGTGGGCAGGCTGGCTGGCTGGCTGGCGGGCTGGCGGGCTGGCTGGCGGGCGGGCGGAACAAGCTTGTCTGGGCCATAACTTTGTTGTTCATTGTGAGATTTTAAAATCATTTGGCACATTTGTTACCCCATCATTAGACGGTGTGTCGCGCGAAAAAATTACGTCAATATCTCCAAGGTCAAGGTCACACTTTGAGTTCAAAGGTAAAAAATAGCCATAAATGAGCTTGTCTGGGCTATAACTATGTCATTCATTATGAGATTTTAAAATCATTTGGCACATTTGTTCACCATCATGGGACGGTGTGTCGCACGAAAGAATCACGTCAATATCTCCAATGTCAAGGTCGCCACGACTAAAAATGGATTTATTTTAAAACAAACTTACAAAGGGGGTTAATTTTGTTTGTTCATTTAAAAAGTTCAGTTTGAGTTGTCTCCCTTTATCAGATTTTTTTTTCACAATGAAAACCTGGTTTTGTGACAATTTTGTCCCTTGTTTCTCTATAATTTCTGCTTTTGTCAGTATGCTTTCAATGTTTATGATTAATGAAAATGATACTATCTGCATTTTATTGTCTAATGCAACTCTATCACAGGTACAAATAAGTTGTAAACATAATTAAGAAAAGGCCCAACCTTTCACTTATACCTTTTCTTTTAGTTCTGCACCCATCCATTAAAAAAATTACTTGTCAGACATATCAATTAAACAAATTTGTTTGTTAATTGTTACAATTTCCAACATGTTACTAAATACGTTGTCGTGGAGTTATAGGTCATAACTTTGATATGTTCTAGTTTTTCCTGTGACAAGTTGAAGAATACGTGAATATCTTTACTTAAGTATGCTTAGCTTCATGCAAATAAAGCAAATAGGCCCTGCTCTGTGAAAAGGGGGTTTAATGCATGTGTGTAAAGTGTTGTCGATCCCTGATTAGCCTGTGCTAATTAGCACAGGCTAATCAGGGACAACACTTTTGCTTTTATGTTAGTTTTCATTTCAAGATAGTCTCTTCTAAGCGAAAATTTTATTTAAGCGGAAAGTGTCATCCCTCATTAGCCTGTGCAGACTTCACAGGCTACTCTGGGACGACACTTTAAGCACATGCATTTAACCCCCTTTTCGCAGAGCACTGTCCAAAATGAATACAGATTATGTTGTCGAGAGTTTAGAGATGATGTGATTGAGGAAATGGATCATCCAACAAACAATATGAAGAAGACAATAAGAAAGAGGCAAAGGTTACCCTTGAATCCATAACTTTAAAGCTTACATCCAGTGCAGACTTACAATTGAAGAAATGATTGCTATAAGCAAAAATAAAATGAGTTTATTTAGAGAGCAATTTCAAACGATTTTATATAATTTTATACAATAAACAAATACATTTTTGGGCTAATATTTTTGTACAATTTTTTTCATCAGTTTTTATTTTGTTTTTGGATAGGTTTGTGAAACACCTCTTCTTTCATCCCTACTCCTTACGTTATTAGTTACAATTGATCTTAACATATATATAATCTCTGTATATAGGTACTTGTGTTAAACTAGATGCTTCAAGAATAAAATATTGAAAACCAAAAAAGTAGACATATGAGTGTTATAGAATAAACATCATAATCAAAATTTGCAAAGTCATACTTTTACTCCAAATTTCATTTGTTTGTATCATGTGCAACTTGAATGGGTGCTCTGCTTATCCGTTTGTTAAATCTCAGAGTTTTTTTCATCAGAACAGAACAGAACATAACAGAATCGCTTATTTTGACGTAAGCATATACAAGCTCATGATCATGAACACACATATTCAGAAACAACATGCATTTAAAGTTAAAACAAAACATACATCATTTTAAAGAACAATAAATTTAAAAAGACAGGAAATAAACATTTAAGAATTTGTAAGAATGTCATATGGATGAGGTTTATAAATATTGACCACACAATGTCAAGCCTATAGTTTAATAATTGTTACAAATCTGTTTTTTTTTTCTTTGTGAAAAATATATATATATATATATATATATTATACAACATGTATATGATACTTTTTCTGATTATTTAAAAGCATAATTATTTTAAAGCATTAATATTTTAAAGCATTTAAAACTAAATATGTCTAGTTTTCTTATGACTATTTTGTTTGAGCTATTAAGTGAGAGCAATTACAGGAAGTAGCGGTTTTGCCGAGACGCCTTGTCAGATCTGGGACAAGTATCGGTCTTCAGATCTCAATTTGCGTTTCCTAATGATTCATGGTTGTCTCACGTCAGTGCTGAGAAGCCATAGATTTGAAGCTTGTTTATGAGAATTCTCTTGTGTGTGACTGTCATCATGAGTTTCTTAATTATTTCTTGAAGAATACTCCAGTTTTTTTTATAATTTACTTGCTTTAGCAATCTTTAATGCATTCTTAACTAAGCTTTCTGAATTCTTTTATAGGCTTACTGTAAATATTCAGGCTTAACTTTGCTTAATACACTTTACAAGCAATTATTGTAATGCGACCAGAGTATTATTTCGCGAGCAAGTATTTGTGGTGTCATAGACAAGAGAAGTAAAATCAACAAGAAGTGTTCCTTTAGAGTTTTTACTTGAATAGTTACCATGTATCTTATTATTATTATTTTTTCTCATGAAGGTATTTACTTTTCTTGTGTTGTCAATGAGAAAATATCATAAAGATGTACCAGTAGTAATAATATTTTGAAGTATTCCTGACAGTTGATTCATTTGGTCCATTCTCAAATTGTTTCACAGGGATTTGTCCCTTTGTTCCCCATTTTGCTACTGATGTTAAAGCTTGCAAATTTTATCAATTATTCTTATAAAAGCTTATTATACCCCCATTACCATTGGTAATGGGGACTATATATGAGTCACTTTGTCGGTCTGTCCCAAAAATTTCATCTGATCTTCATTGTGAGATTTTAAAATCATTTGGCACATTTGTTCAGCATCATTGGGCAGTGTGTCATGCAAAAGAATTAAGTCGATATCTGCAACGTCAAGGTCACACTTTGAGTTCAAAGGTCAAAAATGGCCATAAATGATCTTGTCTGTGCAATAACTTTGTCATTTTTTGTTAGACTTTAAAATCATTTGGCACATTTGTTCACCATCATTGTACGGTGTGGCATGTGAAAGAAATACGTCATTATCTTTAAGGTTAAGGTCACACTTTGAGTTCAAAGGTCAAAAATGGCCATAAATGATCTTGTCCGCCCCGGCCATAACTATGTTGTTCAGTATGAGATTTGAAAATCATTTGGCACATTTGTTCACCATCATTGGACAGTGTGTCATGCAATAGAATTACGTCGATATCTCCAAGGTCAAGGTCACAGTTTGAGTTCAAAGGTCAAAAATGGCCATAAATGATCTTGTCCGGGCTATAACTATGTCATTCATTGTGAGATTTTAAAATTACTGGGTACATTTGTTCACAATCATTGGATGGTGTGTCATGCAATAGAATTACGTCGATATTTCCAAGGTCAAGGTCACTTCTTGAGTTCAAACGTCAAAAATTGCCATTAATGATTTCGTCCGAGCCATAACTATGTCATTCATTGTGAGATTTTAAAATTACTCGGTACATACGTTCACAATCATTGGACGGTGTGTCATGCAAAAGAATAATGTCAATACCTCCAAGGTCAAGGTCACACTTGGATTTAAACCGTCAAAAATGGCCATTTATGAGCTTGTCCTGGCCATAACTATGTCATTCATTGCGAAATTTTAAAATGACTCTGTACATTAATTTTATTCACAGTCATTGGACGGTGTGTCATGCGAAAGAATTCAAGAGTTCAAAGGTCAAAATGGCTATAAATGATAATGGCATATTAATTCTTAAAAATCGCCATAAATTAGCTTCTCTTGTTTTGTGAAGACAGCATGCAAAATATTCTGTTTTAATGCATCATGTGGGTATATACCTCACGTCTGTGACAAAGCTCTAGTTGAATAAGATTTATATGATCTCCCAACAAGAGGCCGGAAAGGCTCTAGCCTCATGCGCACACACTCCTTTTGGACCCAACATTTGGATCTGCCAACAACAGACCAAGACCACTTCATATGATCTCCCAACAAGAGGCCGGAATGGTTCTAACCTCATGCGCTCACACTCCTTTTGGACCCAACATTCAGATCCACCCACAACACATAAAGACAACATTATATGATCTCCCAAAAAGAGGCCAGAAAGGTTCTAACCTCATGAGCACATACTTGAATAAGTGTTGGACAGACAACTGACCGAACCTTGCACTAATTAAATGGTTCGATTCTTAATTTGCATAATGCCCTTGCCAGCGCTTGACCCCTTAAAGGTTTAACAAACTCCTGCTGTTCTGATCAGTGTTTCCCAAAACCTCCCCAAGGGTCACACTCCCTATTCAAGCCACGACATTTGCCACCTCTCCCACATATGCCGGAGTGTTAGTATCCTGAACCCTGACACACAAGTAGGGAGAGTCAGTTTCCACCAGCAGCCAATCCGCCGCAATCCCTCGGACGACAGACTTCTGCACTTCATCAAAGCGTGCAGCAAGACCAGAGATGCTTAAGTAGCACGGAGGGAATGCGGCGGACCAACCTAGAACCTGGTCAAGAGTTTTCTAAACCAAACCAAAGTTGTCCCCTTTTTCTCGCCATACCTACCCGGCCTTCTACCGCCCTTTCTACCCTTTCATGGTCTAAGGACAACATGGTTCCTAGCTATATTAATAGGTCCTGCCCGGACACCCATAGCATTCCCCGGTAATTGGCCTCTTCCACCTCTCCAAATATATCATGGCCATCAACACGACCGACCCTACATGACGCCCTGCAAGTACAAACCAAGCGACATTGGTGAATCCTGTCAAATCACATGAATGTTTCGAGCATTTCAATATATCAGACCTAACATACCCTACACTCGGGGCATGTATACAGATCTATTTCTTCACCCTCTTCCTCAGTGACGCCCTGACGCAACTTCCGTGAAACCACTCCTTACAACGTCACATGCAATCATAAAGGAGCCATCGTCAATTCCCCTACACATACAGTATATGGGCTTATCTTGCCCATCATCCACATGACTCAACTTGCTTTCTCACAAATCTTCCATGCAGGGAGATTATCAAGGTTACAAATTTTCAGCCGTAATGATTCATATTGACCCTTTTTCCACGAAGTCGGACCTGGTACAGGAAAGAGGTAAATTTGTTAACTACTGCCCCCCGGCCCAGTCCATTGTGGCAATTGCTTCTTAGCCTTTCCTTCTTTCCCGCCGCATTCAGCACATATACCAGGTCTCCCACTCAATATGTGTTCCGGTGTAACCTCACATCATGATCCCGCTACATGTGAGCTTGATTTCCGCCTAAACATTTGTGAGCAGTTTCATGAACTGACACCATGCTTTGTCCCAGATTCTTGACATATTCCATCACAGGTTGTGCCTCATGAGGCGGCAATGGGTAAACCAGTTCCGCAGGAGTATAAACCTCCCTTACTGTTAGCGGTCAAACCAGTACTCCTACACACTGCTGAACGCATAGCCGCCGCTATTTGTTGTAGGTTTTCATCCCACGTATTTTGTTCGGAGCTTACATAGCAGTGAACGGCATCAATGAGTGTGCAGTTGTACCTTTCGACCTAACCATTAGTGCTAGGTCAATAAGCCGTTGTTTGAGTCTTATTAATGTGCAACAATTTAGGCTTTTTACTTACAGAACAACAGAGACCACTGGATACGTATTTGATTATATCCTGTGACATGGGATGCTAAAAATACTTGGCCTTAACCCTATCAATGGTACGTTGCTAACCCTGATGTCCTGACATAGGAATGTACTGGTTCAAGACCATTATCTCTTGCGGCAATCCCAGTGGTTGAATTGCTGAAGATCTGTCTTTGGATCCAGGCGCCGAAGCAGATCAGCTTCCAATTTTAAACATTGGCGATTAACCCAATAAAACCAAACCCTAAAGGCTTAGCCCGCAAGGGTCAACACCCTGTCGGCCCAGTCATCCACGGACTCATCCAACACCTGCCTAGCACTAGAGAATGTTACCCTTGCCGTTTTCGGCAAGTCGCGGTAACCAAATCGCCTCTCCATTTTGTCCTCTACTTCTAAGTAGCCAAGCTCTACCTCCCTGTCCATGACCAAGGCATAATATTAGCTTGCCTTGTGAGTCAAATAGAGACAAAAGTAGTTCCTTTTCTCCCTGTCTTCCCACTCACAAATACCGGCGTAGTTTTCAAATTTGGTTATTAAAGCCTGCCAACTTCCCCTATCATAAATGAGTGCCTTAGGCAGTGATTGCAGCCTAGACTTTTGCAGACCAGGAGTCAAAGCTTTCTGAACAAAGGGTACCACAGCGTTATCGCTAGCACCACATGCAGCATGTGCTACAGACCGCAAAGCAAGACGAGGTGGTGCTCCACTCCTGTTCACCTCAGGTGCAGGTACCACCGGTGTCGAGGTAACATACCCCGATTGCACAGATGGGAGCATATATGTCAATGTTGGTGGGTTGACTGAATTAATTGGCTATGCCCACCCACTAACATGTAATGAAGCTAGCCATCTTGAGGCCACTGACCAGGCTGTGCCTTCTGCGCCATGGCATGGTATTTGCAGGGTACGTCCCATGTGCCATGGGTTTTTGAGCCATCACCTGCTATGGACCAGATTGCAGAGTTTTATTCATTGGCCTGTATGATGTCACTGACCTGTATTGTACAGGGTGCTCTAAATAGCCCTGCTGAAATCCTATTTACACCTTAGGCTGAGTTGCAGCCTGGAAGTGTACAGGTTTCTGGTCCATTGACATTGGCGAAGGTGCCACAGTCCGATAGTGGACAAACCTTTCCCTTGATACCACCCTTCTTTTGGCGTGTGCTGTGCCACTTTAGGCCTTACCCCCTGATTCCCTGCTTTAGCATCTGCTGATTTAACATATGATGCCAGGAGTCCACTGAGGGATAGCCCCAAATTTGTGTCTGTCACATTGACTGGTCCAATAGCTTGTTCCAAGCCCTCATCTTTCCCCATCTCCTTATCAGTCCCCTCCTCTAAATTTATATTGGTAATGAATAAAGGTTTAGACATACTGAACCGGAGCATAGCCCACATAAGATCAGACGATCTTATATACGATATACCAGTCAAAGCCTCCCGAGAAACACTACCATTAACGTCCCTGTACCTAATAATTGATTAGGCAACATTTGGACCAATACCAGGAACCGTCTGCATTTCCTCTACAGACGCTGTATCTACATCAATGAATTTTGTACGGTTCATGGTATAAATCAAGTCGTTAGTTATGGCAATTATGTTTATGGTTAATGAATTTCCTGACAAAATTGAGATAAAAAATTAAAATAAATAATCAATTACAAATTAATGTAATTTATTGAAGGTAATATATGTTATTGCTTACTGGGCGTCACTGTATATGCTACTATATAAAGACTAATGTAAGACAGGTTTTTCCAAGTAAGGAGACATGGTACTCCGGTTTAAAAATCCTAGTCAGACCCCTGATATTAATTAATACATGTATTACAGATTGTTGTAAGTAACACACCACAAGAAACTTATACAATTTGTACGAGCCACACACTTTCAAGCATGCACACAGAGAGGTCACATTAAAAACCCTTCAAACTTCAAACTGGCATTGAATGTAAAAATCACACAAACACAATGTGGCTGTGGTGAATCTATCATTTTGTTTAGGACTGTAATTGTTCTATTAAAGCCACACTGGAGTGTTTTAAATTATTTTTGTGATGTTTATACAAGAAAAGAACACATACTCAAATCACAAAATTTTATTTATCGTTCTTGCGATTAACAATTTAATTTTCCAATTTATGCACGTTATACCTCCAACAAAATGTAATGTTCTGTAGTATCGTCATGGCAAGTGAGCCCAGAGCAGCCAATCAATCCACTTTATATAGATGACTGTTTCCCGCCAAAACTGCAAGTGGGAGGCACAAGGTTTGATTACTCTGAAGGAATGAAACTCCGCCAGATCCTAACTCTGTTAAAGAATACAAAGGTGAAAATCTCCGCCTGTATAGCGGAGCACAGCACCAAATTAGTACAATATAAATTCGCAAACTTTGCGACACTCCTCAACCAGGGGTAATGAATAAAACAAATTTCAAATATAACATGGTAAAACATACCTATAATTAAAATCAACAGGAAAACAATTACATGTTTACAAATAAAGTCCTGTATGTATTGCTCAGTTCAATCATTATTCCATTGATCTATGTAATTTGCAAACATAATTTGAATGTGGGTGAATATTTCCATTAGATCAGCATTGCTAGGATGGAATCTGTCACTAAATGCAACTGATGCTGTCTGGTGAATAGCACTGACTTCTTTGTTCACATATTTTGTCGTAACCTTTAATGTCATCAATTTCTTCACGGATGTTGTTAGGTGATGTGTCAGATTGCTCATTATCAATACACTGCTGTAAGAAAAATCATTATGTGGAGTAGATAATTGTACAGATGTACAGAGTGGTTGTTCTGGGGCGATGACAACTTTTTCTACCTCTTCATAAACTTCCTCTAACGTCGGCTCTTCTAGGATCGGAGGAGCAGGAGCTGTGCAAGTTGCAGTGCCATATGATTTAGTTTCGTCAATAAAAGTATCAATCCATATGTTGAAATCATCCTCCGAGACATCATCATATTTATTTTCAGCTTCCGAAATGTCCTGATAATTGCAAATTTGTTGAGAGGAGTGCGAGGTCAAGATTGATAACACTTATCATCATCATTCTTCTTCACTGTCTTGATCATAAGATCTTTGACTTTTAATTTTGCTGTTTTCTTGTCTAATCCATGGGTTTTGACGAGAATTTTGTAAGGTAACTCCTTCGAATAAATTATGCTTTGCAGCTAGTAACTGTACATGTAAAATGAAGCAACTTGTAACTGTGTTTTTATGCCCCGAAGGAGGGCAAATACTGATCGGACTGTCTGTCCATCCATCTGTCCGTCCGTCTGTCCATCACACTTTGCGTTTAGGTCTCGAAAGATGCTCATAACTTCTATGTCGCTTCAGACAGCAATTTCATATTTGGCATGCATGTGTATATGGACAAGGCCTTTCCATACGCACAACATTTTGACCCCTGTGACCTTGACCTTGAACTTAGGGTCCGCGTTTAGGTTTCGAAATATGCGTTTAGGTTTCGAAAAATGCTCATAACTTCTATCAAGCGTTTATAGGGGGCATAAGTCATCCTATGGTGACAGCTCTTGTTCCTTTATATGTCTATTCAAATTTTTTTTATTTGAATAATTTTTACCACAAGTGTCACAATTGAAGCACATGTTCTTGTTTCAAATTATTTTGACTGAAAAGTATATAGTCTTTACTCAATGCGTTTCATGGCAAAGTGATTATTTCTTTGTTCAGACTTATGCACTAGGAAATCAAGCATTTATGGTTCAGTAGTTTTTATCTGCCTGCTATTGTTCACCATACAGCTCCTCTCATCTCAGGGTCATTTAAATTTGCACATGGACACAACTACATGCTCTGCTCAAAGATATAAATCTGTATTATATTCACATGGCTTCAATGACCTAGTGGATATCACACCAGACTAAAAATCAAATAATTATGAGACCGATTGTTTGTAGTTTTATTTTCTCTTTAGTATTTTTATTTGATTTTACAAGCAGAAAAACCTAAGTTGTTTCATAGTATTATTATTTAACTTTCTGATGTGCATTGCTGCGTAATTGCGCGCTTGGGGACAATGGCTGCTTTGCGTTTAATCTTTGGAGATCGAATAGCTGGTTCAGTGTTTGGTGGGTTGCTTGTAAAGTCAACGTCTCCTGATGTTTTGATAGGAAACAGTAAATTCAAAGGCAGAATGATCACACGTCCAGATGACAAAAGCACTTTCGCAGAGCGATTTTCCCATCACGACTTGTAACAAGGAACGTTATTCTACCTGTATTATCCAGCCCCAAGGGGAACATTGTCTTTGATAAGGGTAACGTCTCCTACTTTTGGTACAAACTGTGATTTAATACTATGCTCTTTTAATCTTGTTTGTTTTCTTTCACAAAGACTAAGGAGATATTCGTCTTTCAAAATTTTCCAAAATGTATTTAGAATCCACGGTCCTTTCTTCCAGATCTTAAGTAGATTGTGTGCACTACTTGGTTTATCTAGGTATGTACTATCTGTTTCTTCGTCACTGTTCACTTCCGGAATGCCACTATTTGAATTGAGAGTAAAAAAACTAGCAGGTGTCAATGCAATGGTCGAGTTAATGTCGTCATCAACATAAACTGGTGGTCTCGTGTTTATTACGGATTTAACCTCTTTGAGGAGCGTTTGCATTTGTATGTCGGTAAGAAGTGTTTGTCTGATTGCCTTTCTTAAGGATCGTTTGACGAGCCCTACTAGCCTCTCATACATGCCTCCCATCCAGGGAGCGAGTTCAACAATAAATTCCCATCTAATCCTTTTTTCTGAAGCATAATTTTATATTGCTTCGCTTTTGACTAAATTCCGCCATACTAAATAAAGTGTTTCACTGGCTAACTTGAATGTTTTTGCATTGTCACTGATTATTATGTCATTGGACAGCGTGTCATGCGAAAGAATTCAAGAGTTCAAAGGTCAAAATGGCCATAAATGATAATGGCATAATCATTCTTAACAATCTCCATAAATTAGCTTCTCGTAATTGTTTTGTGAATACAGCATGCAAAATATTCTGTGTCAATGCAGCATGTGTGGGTATACTTCACATCTGTGACAAAGCTCTTGTTTTTATTATCCTCGCCAAAATGAAATTTCGGAAGGGGATATAGTAATAGTTTCTGTTCGTCTGTCCGTCCTTCCATTGAAACTTTGTCCAGAGCATAACTCCAAATCTATTTAATGGATTTACTTTAAACTTAGAACATAAACAGATGGCAACTAGGAGAGGTGCAGTGACCAAGAACCATAACTCTATCTATTTTTAGCTCAGCTGTTTTTGGAGAAAACCCGAGGTATTGTCATAGCCAGCTCGTTGTGTCTGCCCTCCAACGTCCGCTGTCCGCCGTCCGCTGTCCGCGTCGTGCTAAAACCTTCACATTTTGCTCTAAAATCAAAAAGCTTCCACCTACAACTTTGAAACTTCATATATGTAGCTGCACCTTCATGAGTTCTACACGCCACACCCATTTTTGGGTCTCTAGGTCAAAGGTCAAGGTCACTGTGACCTTTAAAAAAAAATAAAAAATCTAACAAGTTTTCGCAGCCGAGCGTGGCACCCGTTATGCGGTGCTCTTGTTGAATTATCTCCCCTTATATAATTTCAAAGTAAATTTTTGTCCGGAGCATAACTCTAAATCTACTGAAGGGATTTATTTGAAAATTGAAATATAAACAGATGGCAAGTAGGAAAAGTGCAGTGACTAAGAACCATAACTCCATCTACCTTAGTTTTTTAATTATCTCCCTTAATTTAATTTTAGAGTAAATTTCCAAATCTATTCAAAGGATTTACTTTAAACTAAGAATATAAACAGATGGCAACTTATAGAAGTGCAGTGACCAAGAACCATCACTCTATCTACCTTAATTTTTTAATTATCTCCCTTTATATAATTTCAAAGTAAATTTGTGTCTGGAGCATAACTCTAAATCTACTAAAGGGATTTACTTGAAACTTGAAATATAAACAGATGGCAAGTAGGAGAAGTGCAGTGATTAAGAACCATAACTTTATCTACCTTAGGTTTTGAATTATTTCCCTTAATATAATTACAAAGTAAATGTTTGTCCGGAGCATAACCCTAAATCTACTGAAGTGATTTACTTGAAACTAGAAACATAAACAGATGGCAAGTAGGAGAAGGGCAGTTAACATGAACCATAGCTCTATCGGCCGTAGTTTTTAAATGATCTCCCTTTATTTAATTTCATAGTAAATTTGTATTTGTTTTGTCACAGATGACACAGGTGCCATGTTTTGCAAATATTATTCTACTCTTTACAACAAATGTTCTCATACCAGCAAACACATGTTAACATGGCTCTTGTTAAGAACAAGTACAGAAAGGTGTGATGTCCTTGAGGGGCCTAGACAGAAGCCTTGTCAGATGTCTTTAAAGTACTGGTGTTAAGATGGCCACAATTGTTTTCTATGATACGATTAGATTTCCTTGAATACAATAAAATTCAACATCAGGCAGTGACTGTCATGGTTGTATAATTTCAGTGCCATGAAGCCATAGGTTTGCAGCCTGTCTATGTGTCAAGATGTTCTCTTTTGGGTTCCTGAAGTCATTGTTTTCCTGTTGAAGTCCTCTAAATACATCCTGTTTATGAGTTGATTTGCTGTAGGCCATGGCCTCAGTATACATGTTCTTCACGTATTAGAAGACTTGCATAATAAATATGTTGTTTCTGTTGTAAAACCATCTTTGTCTTATTGATACTTAATGTAAGAGCTAACAGAGATGCTTCCAATCATATGTGGAAATAGATGTAAAACCTTTTGGATAAACTAAGCTTTCTACTACCCTTTAAGATAAAAGCAAACGCTTGCATTTTAGTGACTTCATTTTGTTGTTTTTGCTGGATGTAATTTAATGTTTGTTTTTTTTGTATGTTTTTTTTGCCCTTGCCATTATTATTACTAAGTACATATCACTCATATGGATATTTTGAAAGAACAGAAACATGTTCATCCCAAGAGTTTGTTGTGCATGATAGGATTCAAAAATAAATTTGTTGTTGTATATAATACAGCCATTTTGCTAGTGAAAAGGTCAAGGTCACACTTGACAAATGGAGTTGTACATATTCCCCTCTATGGCAAAAGTCAAGGGACATGATTTTTTTCAGTCAATAACTTTGTCCTGCATTGTGGTATTTCAAAATAAATGGTCAAAAAAAGTTCATCAAATCGATAAGTTGACTGCAACAACAATGTTTCTCGCTTCAAGGTCACATTGTACATAGAGTTTTTGCATAATAAGGATATAGTGACAGTCAACCTTTGTTTCCAACCCATATCTTTGTCCTGTATTGTGGATTTTCAAATTTAATAGAAACACATTGGACAAAATATACACTTTAAGTTTTGACATATTCCTTATATGTATTTAATGAGCAATCATGTTATAGTGATCGACCCATAACTTTCTTTTGCATGATGGGATTTTAAACAAATTGCCATATTAAATGTGTCTTGTTCTGAGAAAATTGGGCATAATGCATGTGCGTAAAGTGTCATCCCAGATTAGCCTGTGCAGTCCGCACAGGCTAATCAGGGACGACACTTTCTGACTTTTATGGTATTTTTAGTTTCAAGGAAGTCCCTCCTTGCAGAAAAACAAGTTTAGACGGAAAGTGTCGTCTCTGATTAGCCTGTGCCGACTGCACAGGCTAATCTGGGACGACACTTTACGCACATGCATTATGCCCAGTTTTCTCAGAACGGGGCTCAAATGATCAACATGTCAAGACAATACATCTTGAACAATTCAGTTGCTTAAAGGTCAAGATCACAGTGGTACTTAACCATTTGCATGCTGGGAAATTTGTCGTCTGTTAAAATGTTGTCTGCTGAATTTCTAAAATTAGCATTTTCTTTGATTTTTTTCAAAGAATACTATCAGAATAGCAAAACAGTTTGGATCCTGATGAGACGACACGTTCTGTGGCGTCTCATCTGGATCCAAACTGTTTGTAAAGGCCTTTGAAATTGGGTTCCAGCACTGAAAGAGTTAAGATTGGCTGATGAAACCAGTGTGTTGATAGAGGGCCATGTAGGGAATATGCAAGTTATTCCAGTTATTTCATTAAACAAAAACTATGGTTGCTATGGTTAAAGAAAAAAGTGAAAATAAAAATCTGAATCCTACAACTCAAAAAGTACTTTAGCTAGGCTGAGGATAGTCCATGTGTGTAAGCTTAAAGATAATTCTGTTAACTCATGTTTTAAATAGCTTTGAAGTGTATGTCAAATTGTGCATATGTATTACAATTTTCAGTAAAAAATTGCAGAGGAAAACTAAATGTAATATTGTCCCAGTCTTAAATGTTTAAGGTGAAATATAATTGGTGGAATCAAGAATCTGTACAATGTAGAACAAAAAATAGCTCGATACTTGACCTGGTTAAAGTGTTTAGGCCGGATTTATGAACAGCTTTATTTTAGTTAGTGTTGAGAGAAGTTTGCACTATTAAGACAAGAATGTTCTTGATTGTTCTCCGCAGTCATTGAGAATTTTTAGACTTTGTGACATTTTTAGAAAGCTATGACCTATCATTACATACATGTTGCAATCAAGTATACACTTAGCAAAAATTAGAACTGCAACATAAACTTCAGGTCTTAACATTTTCAATCATGCTATACATTTTCAGAGACATTTATCAGCTGTGTCTCTTTAATTTTGTTCATCAGCTGTGTCATTTCAATAATGTTTATCAGCTGTGTTATTTCAATAATGTTTATCAGCTGTGTCATTTGAATCATGTTTATCAGCTGTGTCAATTCAATCATCTTAATCAGCTGTGTCAATTCAATCACATTTCTCAGCTGTGTCGTATAAATAATGTTTCTCAGCTGTATCATATCAATCATATTTATCAGCTGTGTCATACCAATCACATTTTTCAGCTGTGTCATATCAAAAATGTTTATAAGCTGTGTCATATCAATCATATTTATAAGCTGTGTCATATCAATCATATTTATCAGCTCTGTCATTTTAATTATATTTATCAGCTCTGTCATTTCAATAATGTTTATTAGCTCTGCCATTTCAATAATATTATCATAAGCTCTGTCATTTCAATAATGATTTTTCCTGTGTCATTTCAATCATATTTATCAACTCTGTCATTTCAATAATGTTTATCTGCTTTGTCATTTCAATAATATTTATCTGCTCTTTCATTTCAATAATGATTATCAGCTGTCAGTTCAATAATGTTTATCAGCCGTGTCATTTCAATGATATCACCTGTGCCATTTTAATACTGTTTTTCAGCTCTGTCATTTTAATCATATTTATCAGCTCTGTCATTTCAACAATGTTTATCAGCTGTGCTTTTCATTATTTCTATAATATTTATCAGCTCTGTCATTTTGTCATTTCAAGAATATCAGATCTGTCATTTCATTAATATCAGCTCTATCATTTCAATAATGTTCATCAGCTGTGTCATTTCAATAATGTTTATCACTTGTGTCATTTCAATACTTTTTTCAGCTTTGTCATTTCAGTCATATGTATCAACTCTGTAATTTCAATAATGTTTATCATCTGTGTCATTTCAATAATATTGATCAGCTCTGTCATTTCTATAATGATTATCAGCTTTCATTTCAATAATGATTATCAGCCATGTCATTTCAATTATGTTTATCAGCTGTGGCATTTCAATAATGTTTATCAGCTGTGTCATTTCAATAATTATTATCAGCTCTGTCATTTCAAAAATGTTTATCAGCTCTGTCATTTCAATAATATAAATCATCTGTACCATTTCAATAATGTTTATCAGCTTTGTCATTTCAATCATATTTATCAACTCTGTAATTTCAATAATGTTTATCAACTGTTTCATTTCAATAATGTTTATCAGCTGTGTCATTTCAATAATGTTTATCAGCTCTGGCATTTCAATAATGTTTATCAGCTGTGGCATTTCAATAATGTTTATCAGCTGTCATTTCAATAATGTTTATCAGCTCTGTCATTTCAATAATGTTATAAGCTCCGTCATTTCAATACTGTTTTTCAGCTCTGGCATTACAATTTTGATTATCAACTATGTCATTTCAATAATGTTTATCAGCCATGTCATTTCAATAATGTTTATCAGCTCTGTCTTTTTAATAATGTTTATCAGCTGTGTCATTTCAATAATGTTTATCAGCTGTGTCATTTCAATAATGTTTGTCAGCTCTGTCATTTCAATAATGTTTATCAGCTGTGTCATTTCAATAATGTTTATCAGCTGTGTCATTTCAATAATGTTTATCAGCTGTGTCATTTCAATAATGTTTATCAGCTCTGTCATTTCAATAATGTTTATCAGCTGTGGCATTTCAATAATGTTTATCAGCTGTGTCATTTCAATAATGATTATCAGCTCTGTCATTTCAATAATG
This sequence comes from Dreissena polymorpha, assembly GCF_020536995.1. NCBI lineage: Eukaryota > Metazoa > Mollusca > Bivalvia > Myida > Dreissenidae > Dreissena > Dreissena polymorpha. The sequence goes on along the minus strand of NC_068367.1, from coordinate 61,060,198 downwards.
TTTATCAGCTCTGTCATTTCAATTATGTAAATCATCTGTACCATTTCAATAATGTTTATCAGCTGTGTCATTTCAATGTGTATCAGCTGAATCATTTCAATCACATTTATCACCTGTGTCATTTCAATACTGTTTCTCAGCTGTGTCACATATCAATAATGTTTCTCAGCTGTGTCATATCAATCACATTATTTAGCTGTTTCATATCAATCACATTAATCAGCTCTGTCATTTCAATAATGTTTATCAGCTGTGTCATTTCAATAATGTTTATCAGCTGTGTCATTTCAATAATGTTTATCAGCTCTGTCATTTCAATAATGTTTATCAGCTGTGGCATTTCAATAATGTTTATCAGCTGTGTCATTTCAATAATGATTATCAGCTCTGTCATTTCAATAATGTTTATCAGCTCTGTCATTTCAATAATGTAAATCATCTGTACCATTTCAATAATGTTTATCAGCTGTGTCATTTCAATGTGTATCAGCGGATTCATTTCAATCACATTTATCACCTGTGTCATTTCAATAACATTTATTAGCAATCACATTATCATATGTGGCATTTCAATCACATTAATCATCGGTGTTATTTCAATCACAATTATCAGCTTTGGCTGTTCAATCATGTTTATCACCCGTATCATTACAATCATGTTTATCACCTGTGCCATTGCAAACATATTTCTCAGCTATGTCATTTCAATCACAGCACACATGTTTCTTGGTTACCTTTATAGTTCAAATCTAGGATAATCGTTGCTGATATTAAAGCCAAATAATTCTTATAAAAACTCACTTTGGTGTATATTTGGTGTTATTTTCTTTTGGAACATAGTTACTTTTTAATTAGTGTAGAATTTTGGTAGATTTCTTCCATGTGACTCCTTAATTAATTTTGTGTGTCAAGAGAGGGCAATTATCTTTGCAATACATGCCAATGAATTGATAACCACACTGGAACACTTTTAAATATTCACTTAGGAACAATTCAAAATGTGCTCTTTTACAGCAGCCGCTACGAGTGAACTAAAGCTCTGTATACAATTTTTCTATACATGTTTTTGAATACATCCATAGATTCACATAAATATGTTTTTGAAAAAACCCATAGATTTTCATAAACACGTTTTTGAATACAACCATAGATTCTCATAAACACGTTTTTGAAAACAACCATAGATTCCCATAAACATGTTTTTGAATACAACCATAGATTCCCATAAATACATATTTGAATACAACCATAAATTCCTATAAACACATTTTTGAATACAACCATAGATTCCCATAAACACATTTTTATGCCCCCGGTAGGATGGCATATAGCAGTTGAACTGTCAGTCCGTCTTTGCGTCCGTCCGAAAACTTTAACAGGCTTTAAAGGGAGATAATTTCTATTTTATGTCATTAAGCAGGTACAGATCATTTTCACAAGGGAAGTAATATTTTTTAAAGGGATATACTGTGAAACCATTATATATCGTCAGGCATTAATTTTTGTATGGTTCGTCAGTCGACTGATTGACAAATTCAAGATCCTAACGAACAATTATGTCCCATATTTGAACAAATTAAGACTGAATTACCAATGGCATGATGCACTAAAATCCAACGTAATCCACGCATACATACTCCGTCTGTTACGTAATCAAGATAAATCCGGTTTTGACACAAAAGGGTGTAGATTACACAGTGTACTTAACTGACACGTGACATTGCTCTAAAACGCGAAAGCAGCACAGCTGTATTGACTGCGTTGACTTCGTTTAGGTAGAATTGTAATGATAAGTAATGTAATGTTAACAACTTTATTACCCATTGTGTGTATTGTGTTTTTCAGTGTTGTTGCAGAAGATTATACATATGCAGCCTCCACGCACCGGATTAGATCTGGATCAAAGATAAAAAACACAATTAAAAGATGGTGATGTATATACTTACCGTATACTTTCTCCGCATTGATTACAAATAAATACAGAACGTTTTGATTTGTGTTTGGTTGTTTGCGTTTAGCTACAATACAGGTGTAAAAATAGCTTGTGCTTCGTTTTATGGGCTATGGATTGTTTAATCATTGACATCTTTTACAAGTTTACGATACATGTTTCAAATACTTGTTACTTGTAGCAATTGAAAACGTAACAGGTAAAGAGAAATTAGCAATCATGACGATTAGTTCCATCCAAACCTAGGGAAATTGTTTTAAAAAATTCACTTTTATTTTTGCGCGATTTCCAGGAAATCCCCAGAAAGCACGTGTTTCGAATTACTGAGTATGACGCAATAAAACATTGCTTTGTATCCTATTGCATTCAATCTTATTTAAACTAACTCGTCCATTGGTTGTTACAATTAAATCTGAATTTTGCCCTATGAAACCGCTGTTCCATAATGCACTGTTAATTTTACACTTCCGAAAATTATTGTACTTAAAGTGATCAAATATTTACGATGCAAAACTCTTGAAACTTTATTGAAAACTGACCCAACAGTTTGCTAACACTAATTTTTACCAATATTCTTCGCACCTTTTCTAATTTTCGCCGATAAAGGTAATATTGTTATTAGTTTGGCCATGATAATAAATGAGTAGGACCAATTGGCAACTGGCTTCACTGTTTCAAAACCGGGTTTCAAACACTCGTTAACGGTTATTCGGTCCCACTAATCCGCTAATCATAATGATGATACACTAATGGGTGCAAATTACTGATCACCTGATAACAAAAGACTAGTATATTGACATGTGACAACAGGCCCCACCTCCTGCAAGTGACTCTCAAGTGTCCTCCCTCTTTCCCCACTACGATTTTTCGCAACCGCGATATATTTCGGACAAACAAATCGGATATTGACTGAAGCATTTTTTTTCAAAGTCAGGAATTGGTGAATTTAAGTGCTGACGAAAATGTCATTTTTATAAAAATGACAAAATTTCGTGCTGGCGAAAATAAATGATTTCACAGTAATCAATTTTTTTTTAATTCAAAGCGGCGCAGTAGGGGGCATTGTGTTTCTGACAAACACATCTCTTGTTGAATACAACCATAGATTCACCTGATTTTTTCCAAGTTTAGGTTGTCATGGATATGCCATATTATATTGAACTGCAAACATTTTATAAGATCATATGTTTTATTTATTGACATCAATAATAATAAATCATTCACTTTAGTGTCAATATGTTCCTCAGCATTTGTACCCTACGGTGCATAAGTATCTTATATTTCAAAATGAGATGTGTTACTCAATATTATTTGTGAAGTTAGAATACAATTGCTAATAAAGGATTGTCCTGTAATATTCGTAACATTTAATTATGTAAAGTAAGAATAGGCTAATATATTTATTTTTATGCCCCCCTTCGAAGAAGAGGGGGTATATTGCTTTGCTCATGTCGGTCTGTCGGTCGGTCTGTCGGTCGGTCTGTCGGTCCGTCCACCAGGTGGTTGTCAGACAATAACTCAAGAACGCTTGGGCCTAGGATCATGAAACTTCATAGGTACATTGATCATAACTCACAGATGACCCCTATTGATTTTGAGGTCACTAGGTCAAAGGTCAAGGTCACAGTGACCAGAAATAGTAAAATGGTTTTTGAATGATAACTCAAGAACGCATACACCTAGGATCCTAAAACTTCATTGGTAGATTGATCATGACTTGCAGATGACCCCTATTGATTTTCAGGTCACTAGGTCAAAGGTCAAGGTCACGGTGACCCGAAATAGTAAAATGGTTTCCGGATGATAACTCAAGAACGCATACGCCTAGGATCATGAAACTTCATGGGTAGATTGATCATGACTCGCAGATGACCCCTATTGATATTGAGGTCACTAGGTCAAAGGCCAAGGTCACGGTGACCCAAAATAGTAAAATGGTTTTCGGATGATTACTCAAGAACGCATTCGCCTATGATCATGAAACTTCATGGGTAGATTGATCATAACTTGCAGAGGACCCCTATTGATTTTGAGGTCACTAGGTCAAAGGTCAAGGTCACGGTGACCCGAAATAGTAAAATGGTTTTAGGATGATAACTCAAGAACGCATACGCCTAGGATCATGAAACTTCATGGGTAGATTGATCATGACTCGCAGATGACCCCTATTGATTTTGAGGTCACTAGGTCAAAGGTCAAGGTCACGGTGACCCGAAATAGTAAAATGGTTTTCGAATGATAACTCAAGAACGCATACGCCTAGGATCATGAAACTTCATAGGTAGATTGATCATGACTTGCAGATGACCCCTATTGATTTTGAGGTCACAAGGTCAAAGGTCAAGGTCATGGTGATCCGAAATAGTAAAATGATTTTTGGATGATAACTCAAGAACGCTTTTGCCTAGGATCATGACACTTCATAGGTACATTGATCGTGACCCGCAGATGACCCCTATCGATTTTCAGGTCACTAGGTCAAAGGTCAAGGTCACAGTGACAAAAATTGTATTCACACAATGGCTGCCACTACAACGGACAGCCCATGTTGAGTTTCTGAAGCTGAGGTATGAGAGTTACGATGTCATTCAAACATTTGTACTACTTTCTTTTTTTAGATGACCACCATAATTAATGTAGTCACAGATGTTAATGTGTGCCTTTGGCATTTCACAGATATACACTAAGTGGTTTCTGTTTGGCGTATATACCCCTCATAACACACTCAAGTGTCAATGTTCTGAGTTTCTGCATAATGATTAAAAAATGCAAACACGACAGGGCTCAACATTAACGGTTGTGCTATTGCCCCTGGCAAGTAAAAGTTGGGTCCGGGCAAGTTATTTTATAATCTAGTCGTCCGCCCGGGTAAGTGCCAAAAAAAACAAAAGTGCATTTAATTTAGACTTTAGATGCTGTAATCATTTTGTTAAATGTGCAAAAATAAAAAAGGTTTTGTGGTGTATCATTTTTACCTTTATTAAAAAATATCAGGTTTACAGTTAATGTGATATTTCATGTTTGGGCAAGTAGCTTTACGTTCAGGGCAAGTAGATTTTCTATGTACTTGCCCGGTAGGGCAAGTTGGTTTTTATGTCCCCCACTATAGTAGTGGGGGACATATTGTTTTTGCCCTGTCTGTTGGTTGGTTGGTTGGTTTGTTCCAACTTTAACATTTGCAATAACTTTTGCAATATTGAAGATAGCAACTTGATATTTGGCATGCATATGTATCTCATGGAGCTGCACATTTTGAGTGGTGAAAAGTCAAGGTCAAGGTCATCCTTCAAGGTCAAAGGTCAAATATATGGGTCAGAATCGCTCATTTAATGTACACTTTTGCAGTATTTCAATATTCAAGATAGCAACTTGATATTTGGCATGCATGTGTATCTCATGGAGCTGCACATTTTGAGTGGTAAAAGGTCAAGGTCAAGGTCATCCTTCAAGGTCAGAGGTCAAATATATGTGGCCCAAATCGCTAATTTTATGAATACTTTTGCAATATTGAAGATAGCAACTATATATTTGGCATGCTTGTGTATCTCATGGAGCTGCAAATTTTTAGTGGTGAAAGGTCAAGGTCATCCTTCAAGGTCAAATATATGGGTCAAAATCGCTCATGTAATGTCACTTCTGCAATATTGAAGCTAGCAATTTTATATTTGAAATGCATGTGTATCTCATGGAGCTGCACATTTTGAGTGGTGAAGGGTCAAGGTCAAGGTCATCCTACAAGGTCAAACGTCATATAGGGGGACATTGTGTTTCACAAACGCATCTTGTTTGGTTAATGTTAAGCCCTGCACGAGTATAAACTTATTATGAAATTGAAGAAAAATTATAAAAGTTTATACTTTCTAGAGTGAATGAGGGTTTCTCACAATCTGATCTTAGTCATCATCCAAACAAATAACTGTGGTACTTGAATGCTCCAAATACTGCAAAATAAATTTCTGGCTAAATTAAATTTTTATGCCCCGGGTAGGGTGGCATATAGCAATTGAACTGTCCGTCAGTCAGTCAGTATGTCTGTCCATCCGTCTGAAAACTTTAATGGTCATAACTTTTTCAATATTTAACATAGCAACTTGATATTTGGCATGCATGTGCATCTCATGGAGCTGCACATTTTGAGTGGTGAAAGGTGAAGGTCAAGGTCATCCTTCAAGGTCAAATGTCTAATATATGGCGTCTGTCTGTCCGTCTGAAAACTTTAACATCGACCATAATTTTTTCACTATTGAAGATAGCAACTTGATATTTGGCATGCATGTGTATCTCCTGGAGCTGAACATTTTGAGTGGTGAAAGGTGAAGGTCAAGGTCATCCTTCAAGGTCAAATGTCAAATATTTCGCCGTCCCAAAACTTTAACATTGGCCATAACTTTTTCACTATAAAAGATAGCAACTTGATATTTGGCATGCTTTTGTATCTCATGGAGCTGAACATTTTGAGTGGTGAAAGTTGAAAATCAAGGTCATTCTTCAAGGTCAAATGTCAAATATTCCGTCTGTTCAAAAACTTTAACATTGGCCATAATTTTTTAATATTGAAAATAGCAACTTGATATTTGGCATGCATGTGTATCTCATGGAGCTGCTCATTTTGAGTGGTGAAAGGTCAAGGTCATCCATCAAGGTCAAAGGTCAAATTTTGCAATATTTAAGATAGCAACTAGATATTTAAAATGCATGCGTATCTCATGGAGCTGCACATTTTTGAGTGGTGAAAGGTCAAGGTCATACTTCAAGGTCAAGTTAAAAGGTCAAATTTTGCAATATTGAATATAGCAATTCCATATTTGGCATGCATGCGTATCTCATGGAGCTGCACATTTTGAGTGGTGAAAGGTCAAGGTCATCCTTCAAGGTCAAAGGTCAAATAATATGGATTCAAAGTGGCGCAATAGGGGGCATTGTGTTTCTGACAAACACATCTCTTGTTTCAAGTTAACTCAATTATGTAACATCAACTTTGATAAACATATGCAAGGAAGAAACATATTATTATTTGTATTTTTATTGACATTTGAGACATACATACTTAATTAAACTTACATATGGTTGATGTCGTACTTATATTCACAAACCAGTGATTGTGTAACATTGACAATTCTGAATTGTGCTAAAAAAATCAATTACCATATAATGATAGGTTTGAATAGGTGATTATCTTATGTTTAATGTAATTTGATGTCATGATTGACTAAAAATGATAAATTTTGTACAGAACACACATGAATACCGAATGATATTATTCTTAACAGAGTTTAAAAGTAGAGAAATATGGATTTAAATGTAATTACACTCATGGTAATGGATAAGATGCATGTATTTACAGTTGGAAGTAAAAGTGCAACAAACAACAACAAATAAGGCAGATGATTCTGTTGTTAAGTTGAGAAGAAAAAACAAAACAACTTTCTGTCTTATTTTTTGATGCAAGAACAAAACAAAATTGATACCCTAGAAGAAAATGTGTGTTCTGAACATATATAAAATACAGTGGAAATCTTTTAACTGTTTGTTGTTGAATGAAAGCTCAATTTAAATATTCTTCTATCACATTGTATCTTTTGTTTAAATTTAAGCATCAGTTAACAAACATAATTTGAGTGAGCCCCATCAGTCAGAAATAAGTCCTATACCATATGTGGCCAGCGTGGCTTCAGACAAGCCTGCGCCTTTGTACAGTCTGATCAGATGTCCTATACCATATGTGGCCAGCGTAGCTTCAGACAAGCCTGCGCCTTTGTACAGTCTGATCAGAAGTCCAATACCATATGTGGCCAGCGTAGCTTCAGACAAGCCTGAAGTCCTATACCATATGTGGCCAGCGTAGCTACAGACAAGCCTGAAGTCCTATACCATATGTGGCCAGCGTAGCTACAGACAAGCCTGAAGTCCTATACCATATGTGGCCAGCGTAGCTACAGACAAGCCTGAAGTCCTATACCATATGTGGCCAGCGTAGCTACAGACAAGCCTGCACCATTGCACAGTCTGATCAGAAGTCCTATACCATATGTGGCCAGCGTAGCTTCAGACAAGCCTGAAGTCCTATACCATATGTGGCCAGCGTAGCTACAGACAAGCCTGAAGTCCTATACCATATGTGGCCAGCATAGCTTCAGACAAGCCTACGCCTTTACACAGTCTGATTAGAAGTCATATACCATATGTGGCCAGCGTAGCTACAGACAAGCCTGAAGTCCTATACCATATATGGCCAGCGTAGCTACAGACAAGCCTACACCTTTGCACAGTCTGATCAGAAGTCCTATACCATATGTGGCCAGTGTAGCTACAGACAAGCCTGCACCTTTGCACAGTCTGATCAGAAGTCCTATACCATATGTGGCCAGCGTAGCTACAGACAAGCCTACACCTTTGCACAGTCTGATCAGAAGTCCTATACCATATGTGGCCAGCGTAGCTACAGACAAGCCTACAACTTTACACAGTCTGATCAGAAGTCCTATACCATATGTGGCCAGCGTAGCTACAGACAAGCCTGCACCTTTGCACAGTCTGATCAGATGTCCTATACCATATGTGGCCAGCGTAGCTACAGACAAGCCTGCACCTTTGCACAGTCTAATCAGAAGTCTATACCATATGTGGCCAGCGTAGCTTCAGACAAGCCTGCACCTTTGCTGTGGCCAGCGTAGCTTCAGACAAGCCTGCACCTTTGCTGTGGCCAGTGTAGCTTCAGACAAGCCTGCACCTTTGCAAAGTCTGATCAGAAGCTACGCTCTCCACTTATGAGACCATTAAACCTTGTTTGACTTTACACCAGACATGATAGCTTCTGCCCAGCCTGCGCAATTTCATCGGCTGGTCTGGAGCTACACTTGCGCCATTTATCATTTACCCATTTTTGCATGATGCAGCCCATTTCAACAACAGCCCTTAACATGGAGTGCATTCATGAATAAGGTTTTAGTGTAAAACTACTGGATATGATAGAGGATATTAAACTAGTATGGTCTTCTGAGAACTTGTATCATTCAAGATCAGGTTGAGTGAAGTCATATTGCATTAGAGACGCAGCATCACGTTCAATTCTAATTTTCTTATCCAGTGTGATTGATGCTGAATGATTGAACACTCAGTCTAGGTGGAAAGTGTCGTCCCTGATAAGCCTGTGCGGACTGCACAGGCTAATCTGTGATGACACTTTACGCACATGCAAAGTTTTCCCAGAACAAAGCTCAAATGTGGCAGCATTGGATTCTTAAAGATAATGTCAAATATCCTGATGTGAAATAAATGTTGCATTATTCATTTCTCAGTTTTATAAAATAACAAATAAGTGGCAGACACAGTGTTCCATAAACAGTTGTCTGACAGTAATTATATATTGAATTGTATCACTTTCTATTAAAGGGGCATGCCAGCTCTATTTCACAGAAATGCACATGTTTACAAACAATTAATCTATTATTTTATATGTACATAACATATTAGCCATTGTATATTAACAGGAAATTTAACCCTTTAAGCGCTGGAACCGAATTTTGAAGGCCTTTGCAAACAGTTTGGATCCAGATGAGACGCCACAGAACGTGGCGTCTCATCAGGATCCAAACTGTTTGCTATTCTGATAATATTCTTTGAAAAAAATCGAAGAAAATGCTAATTTTTGAAATTCAGCAGACGACATTTTAGCAGATGACAAATTTCCCAGCATGCAAAGGGTTAAATGTATTTGCACATGTAGATGCCTGTTTTTATTAGCTTACCTGAGCTCAATGTGGTCAAAGGGGGCTATTTGGATAGTGTGATTTCCATAGTTGGTCCGTGCATGTGTGCGTCTGTTAACTTAAACAAATATATCCTCCTGAACTGTTGGGCAGAATTTCACAAAACTTAAGGGACTGTTTCTTGGTTGATCCACTATGAGCGTTGTTGAAATTGTTCTTGTCTTTTATTTGATAAGAACATGGCTCCCATTAAAGGATTTTTTAAATTATAATTTTTTTTCTGTAAAACCTTAATTCAATTATATTTGGTTGGGAGCATCAAATTGTGGTACCCTGCAAAGTGTATTCAAAATATGTCCTGATAATTCAACTGTCTTGTTACTAGATGCCCCACTTTTAATATAGACTTCTAGCAAAATTAACAACACACATTTTCTTCTTAATAGACAGGGCCCTTGGGTGTAATATTTGTTATGTTACATCAGATAGTCCCTATCAAGTTTATTCAAATTATGCATCTGGGGTCAAAATTAGGCCCACTTGTGTGGATGTATGAATGTTTACATGGACTTTCATAACAAAATATGTTTTAATTATTATGCTGTAATCAAAAGCAGACTCTAACAGGGTCTAGAGTATTAGTATTGCTGTCAACTGAGTTACAGTTTCTCAGGTTAGCATACATAAGACCATCAGGATCCTCTTGTGATGATGTACAAAACAACAAAATGTCACACCCACCCTTGAACTCTTTGCCAGCATATGTAAGCAATGCATTTATATTTTGCTTTACAAATTTATGCTTAAACTATGTTTTAACATTATTTTCTATAAACAAATGTTATGCTTGTGGGGATATTCCATTGAAATGCCCCTTTAATAATGGACTCAAAGAAATACATTTTAGTCTGGCTCTGAGAAAACTGGGCTTAATGCATGTACAAAAGTGATGTCATAGATTAGCCTGGGCAGTCCGCACAGGCTAATCGGGGACAACACTTTGCACTTAAATAGATTTAAAAAAAAAATTGGAGTCTTTAATTGACAAAAATCCATTTTAGATGGAAAGCGTTAACCCTGATAAGCCTGGCAGACTGCACAGGCTAATCTGGGACAATACTTTAGGCACATGCATTGAGCGCAGTTGTCCCAGAGCAAAGCTTTTTAAAATAAATATCAATAAATATTTATTGCACCTTTCAAATGTAATGCATGTAACAATGTGGATATTCTATTGAAATGCCCCTTTATTAGTGGACTCAATATAGCAATACATTTAAATAAATATTCATAAATATTTATTGCACCATTCATCGATAATGTATCACAATACTTTTAAACGTCCGCATGCAGCGCCGACCAGCTGTTACGTCCCTTTAATGCCATGCCAGACCCGCTAGGGGGTGGGGGCGGGGGAGGTATATTGTGCAACAAGCACTTGTGTTCAGGAATAAGCTGCATCGTTGTTGATGATGACGAGTGATGACACCCTTCTTCAGGCACGACTTGGATATGTCTGTGATCGCTAACATTGTTTCCCACTTTGACGACGATCTCACCATAGTGATTCTGATCTGCATGATTGTTCGCAGTTTTATTAGAGTAGTTTGTGTGGTTTGCATGTAGGCTATTTCTTACATTGTTGACCTCATTGCGCTGTTTTGGATCCTTCGTACTGCTCGAAACAACTCGGTATTCTGGTACTTCGTAAATTCTTTTTGAGCTCGTGGAGCTTGAATCGTCTGCAGTTTTATTTGGGTCACACTTGTGACCTCTGTGTTCGATAAGATCCGCTACCATCTTAACATTCTGCGGATTCAGGGAATCCTTGTCAATGCCATGGAGGTCAGTGAATTCACTATAATTTTCTGGTTGTTCATCGTCAAAACTTGAGTAAGCCGATTCCTCTGTATTTGCCAACTTGCCGTTTACTCTACGAGCTACAGGTTGCGGCATGAAAGTGGACACGCCGGTAGCAGTGTCATACACAGCGGTTTCATCCTCGATTGCTTGTCCAGGACAATTAAATTTGAATATCATGGTCTCGTAAGGCGTTAATACGCTTTGTGGGTCGTTCTGGTTTGAGGTAACGTGTGTATGCACAACTGTTTCTTGTTTGTGGTTGGCGTCTTGAAGATTTTGGCCATCAGGCTTGTCGTCAGAGAGTAAATGCAGCTCGGTACTGCGGTTGTCATCTAGAGTGGTCTGCGTTTCACTCTTGATGGTATTTCTTCGTCGTTCTCTGCCAAACGATATATACCTGTCAATATATAAGGGATTTCTTTTGTTTGTTATGTGAAATATTAACACTGGAAAGGTATACGAGCAGTATTTTTTAAAAGCACTTGTGTGTCCAGTTTTTTCTAGTGGGTATTTTGGTTATTTAAAAAAAGGATTCCAAAACATTAACTAATATAAAATTTATCTCAGAGATTTTTATTGTTATTACTTTGCATTAATTGAAAAAAAAGAAAGCAAATACCTTTACTTTATATATATATTGCACTTAACTGCACTGTTAAAACTGTGCTTTTGACTTTTAGTGCATTTCTTTGATATGTGCCGTTTTGTGTTTAAACAAATTATCATCTGTTAAATTTGTTGATCTGTGTGGGGTAAATGTGAGAAAAGTAGAAAATTGAGACAAGAAAATATCACCAAACAAAACAACAACACATCAATTTCCAAATTAGGGGACATTTGCAGACTTATTAACCATCAATAATGTAGAAAGTATTGTAATGACAGCCTTTTTAAAAGAAAAAGTGGGAGCAATTACCGACTTGTCCAATTTGCCCAGCACATATGTTTGAGGTTTTGTATAATATTTCTCCTAGAGCAGTGGTTCATTAGTGCAATCAATTAAGCTGGTACCACCTGATTAAACTCAGAACGCATGTATTATTCATGGCAACCAAAGAATCTACTTTGGCTCCGAGACATTATATGAGTGGAGCAGACAGTTTATAGTCCAAGGGGGTCCATATTTTGCGGTATTTGAGAATTATTGTGACAGCATTGGTGGAAGATTACTTAAACATTAGCCGTAAGACGAATTTTCGGGAAACATTGAGTCCTTTTAGTGTGAAGTATTTTGCAGGGCATGCAAATTGTTGTGACCCTGTTGTTGAAATTTTGGGGAACTGTTGACTTTTTCATTAGTGAAGTTGTTAGGACGAAGTCCTTTTCCAAACTCATGGTATTGATATCTGTATTGGCCAAAGTTTGGTTGCTTTTATATTTTGCCATTCAATTTCAAACAATTTAAATTGCATCTAATTCTCAGTCGATTACTCTAGAATAACTTACTGCATTAAACCATTTATGCCTAGTGGACTCTCCCATCCTTCTAAATTGGATCAATTTATTTCCAAAATTAGGGATTTCTAGTATATTTATTTCTATATTTAGAATATTTCTTACAGAAATTCATTTTAGCAAACAGCAAAGACCCTGATGAGACGCCATATCATGCGGCGTCTCATCTGGGTCTACACTGTTTGCCATTAAGGCCTTTTTTCTAGACGCTAGGCATGAATGGGTGAAATAATATATAATGATATACAGTTGAAGTTTCTTAAAGATACAATTGTACAAACATAAAAGCTTTTTTTCTAAAATGAAATATGACAAAAGCACTTTAAACATTGTATATCAAGTAGAATTCCTGTCATGAGGATTTTTAACCAGGTTTTTAACCAGGTTTCCCGAAGGAAAAAGCAGGTTATTAGATTGGCGAATGCGGGCTGGCTGGCTGGCTGGCTGGCTGGCGGGCGGAACAAGCTTGTCCGGGCCATAACTTTGTCGTTCATTGTGAGATTTTAAAATCATTTGGCACATTGTTAACCATCATTAGACGGTGTGTCGCGCGAAAAAATTACGTCAATATCTCTAAGGTCAAGGTCACACTTTGAGTTCAAAGGTAAAAAATAGCCATAAATGAGCTTGTCTGGGCTATAACTATGTCATTCATTATGAGATTTTAAAATCATTTGGCACATTTGTTCACCATCATGGGACGGTGTGTCGCACAAAAGAATCACGTCAATATCTCCAATGTCAAGGTCGCCACGACTAAAAATAGATTTATTTTAAAACAAACTTACAAAGGGGGTTAATTTTGTTTGTTCATTTCAAAAGTTCAGTTTGATTTGTCTCCCTTTATCAGATTTTTTTTCACAATGAAAACCTGGTTTTGTGACAATTTTGTCCCTTGTTCTTTGATATCCAGTGGAAAGCTTTGACATATAATTAAGAAAAACACTTTTAAATTGCAAGTATTTAATGCCACACTGGTGCATCTGCTTAACGCTTCTGTTTTTAATAGAATAGTGTAGCAATAGGCACAAAATACACAGATTTTCTTCGAAGGTTATTCTGTCACATTTGAGTCATTAAACGGCAGCTGTAATTGTCAGTTTTACAGGGAAGTGACACCGGCAGCAGATGTCAGGGGACTTGGAATGAAAGTGTTTTATCCTCGAGCGTTAATTTGTGCTGATGGTTAAATAATTAATCACTAGCAGAAGTAAAATAATAATGCAATAATAGGGATTATATATAATTATGGTTGTGGCCAAATTGCGCAGAATGTTTTACCAAAAGTAGAAAATGTTGATTATTTGAAAGACGTAAATAAAGGGAGGGAACAAACATTAGTGAGGGAAAAATTGTGTGTATCCAAACATGATCATTTTCCCCTTTGAAAAAGTTGGATATGTTGCGTTGTCAGTCAGAAGGTTTGTCACTCCATAGACTATTGTTTTCGATAAATATTGAGAATTCTTTTACCTAAAATATCAACAAAACACTTTGATACACAGTTATCTAAATTGGTATACTTATTAATGGGAAGGAAAGGAAGACACCTTGCACATGTGTGTAACCAGATAATTATAGGATGCTAAGAAAACTTTGATCAAAGATCTTCCAAAATGATATGTTGATTATTTGTTGGAAAGCGAGCCACATATTTATTCGGAGGTCAAAGGGTCAAGGTTACAGGGACCAGTTTAACGCTTTAATAAAGGATCATACAAATTTGTGTGTTGGTCAGTCTTGATTTGAAGTAAGACACCTACTAGTTCTGAGATATATTTGCACTTGAAATTAAAACAATATTCTTTTCACAATTATTGCACAATCTAATGACTTGCTTTAGATGTTTTAAGAAAGCTCTTGTTATATATTATATGTTGTTTGGACATCGGTCTTTACTCGTGCATTTTTAATAAAGTTTTTTCTGCAACAAATGCTGCCACCACTTGTTTAGAGGATACCCTCAACAATTATTTCATATTATGAAAAACATAAATAAATTAATCACTTTGGGAAAATGGGGCTGAATGCATGTGCGTAAAGTGTTGTCCCAGCTGACTGCACAGGCAATAATCAGGGACTTCACTTTCCCTGCTCAACTGGATTTGGTTATTAAGACACATCCTTTAAAGGGGCCTTTTCACAGATTTTGGCATGTTTTGAAATTTGTCATTAAATGGTTTATATTGATAAATGTTAACATTGAATCTTAAAATCTCCAGTAAAAAATCAAGAATAAAAAAAAAAAAGTAACCCTCAGCAGGGCTCGAACCACTGACCCCTGGAGTCCTGGAATTAAAAGTCTACCACTTAGACCACTCGACCATCCTTCCTCATGCAATGAACGATGTATTTTATACTTTATTTAAGAAATCCTCGTAGATGAAATCCTCGTAGATTCACAAAATATAAGGACAACAACAGAACTCTCCAAATTATTCATTCGTTTCGCGTTGCAACGCGATATAATTTTCAGGTCTTTAAACATGTCAAAAGATGCATATAATGGCTATTTTAGAGCATGGTCAATGTTAAGTATTACTGTTTCCTCACAAATGTCATAACTAAAACAAAAATGTGCGATTCTGAAACAAATTTTTTCAATATTGTCAATTTACCAAAACGTGAAAAGGCCCCTTCAAATAAAAACTCCATAAAATTGTTAAGTGTTGTGCTCAATTAGCCTGTGCAGACTGCACATGCTAATCTGGAATGGCACTTGACTCTCATCCAGTAAGCCCAGTTTTCCCAGCAAGGCTCAAATGCAATCAGTACCTATAGCAGACAAATCCAGTGGCCATCACCCATTATTTTCAGGATATCCTCAACAAGTATTTAATAACACAAAATACTTTTATTAGAAAAACAAAACAAAAATAAATATAAGGATTGGTACCTGTAGCAGACAAATCCGATCGCCATCACACATAATTTTGAGGATATCATCAACAGTATTTTATACCAGGAAATACTTTTATTAGAAAAACAAAACAAAAATAAATATAAGGATTGGTACCTGTAGCAGACAAATCCGATCGCCATCACACATAATTTTGAGGATATCATCAACAGTATTTTATACCAGGAAATACTTTTATTTGAAAAACAAAATAAAAATAAATATAAGGATTGGTACCTGTAGCAAACAAATCCGATGGCCAAGAGCAGGGCAACGATCAGCAGTCCCAGAAAGATGTTCACTATGACCACACCTGGGGAATGAAGAGAAGACCTGTTCATTCGGGGAGGGACAGGGCCCGTTTGCTCAAACTTTTAACGGCCAGTTAAAGTAAATCTGTTAAGTTCAGACCAAAATAAAGTTAATTTTTAAAGCAATAATATTATCAAACAGTGTGCAAATTATTTG
The DNA here is from genome assembly GCF_020536995.1 of Dreissena polymorpha. Lineage (NCBI taxonomy): Eukaryota > Metazoa > Mollusca > Bivalvia > Myida > Dreissenidae > Dreissena > Dreissena polymorpha. Next base: position 61,043,853 of record NC_068367.1, on the reverse strand, counting down.
ACAAAACTATTTTTTACAATTAACACATTATTTTATCAAAGGTTTATTTATTAAGTCACATAAATCACGTTATTAAAAAATTAACTGCTGTAATAATAACTGGCGGTTAAATTATTGAGAAACCAGGGCCTGATTTTAGTAAATGCTGTTTTTGAAATGTCCCTTATTTAAAGCAAAAAGGTCCTTTCAGTTTAACATTATAGTTCTCTATTGTTAGATGTTTACTATGACCACACCTGGTGAAGGCAAAGAATCCCTGTTCAGTCCTGGAGGGACTGGAGTTTAACCCCTTCCTGCTAGGAAGCAAAGTAAAAATGGCTACATGCAACCAGAATAAAAAAATGAACAGCCTGCAAGTAACTCCCAGCCTTTTAAGGTTTTTGTGCTGTTTGATGCTCATGAGTATCTTTGGGTTGGAAATTGAGTGTAGTAAACAAATTATTTTTGTAAAGGACTATAAACGTGCTAAATGCATATAAAATTTCTTAATGGTTGATACAGTGAACAGACCGTTTATGAAGATTTTTGACCTTAAATGTACATTGTCTTTGATGCATGCAATTTTTAGCTCGGCTGTTTTCGGAGAAAACCCGAGGTATTGTCATAGCCAGCTCCTCATGTCAAACAGTTGGTTTGTGAGTAGGTTATTAGTACCTCCAGATGTTGTTTCCGCTCTGTTTCTTTTATGTTTCTGTTGCTCTGGTAGAGTTGTAATATTTTGATCTAATCTGATTAATATTTCCTGTAACCAGATGATGCGTCACTAACAACTACTAGTTCATCCTGTAGTTATTAACTTACTGTCCCTGACAGGCATAAAGGTCTCTGTGAGTTTGTTCGAGGGGGACACGCTTTCACATTTATTGCATAATGACAACACAAACAATTGCTTAAAGGTTTTGCCATTTCTGATTATGTCAATTATAAACTTTCTATGCATCTGTTTGCAGTCCTGAGGGCCGTTTCATAAATGATTGTAGGACACTCTTCTTTACAAAATTTCAGGTATTGCGGAAAGTGTCGTCCCTGATTAGCCTGCACAAAGTGCACAGGCTAATCTGGTAAGACACTTTAGGCACATTCATAAAGCCCTGTTTTTTCATAACCTGGCTCAGTAAGCATACACATGACTACACTTACGTAGTAGAGTGACCAGTTTCCAGGGGTCAGATTTACCAGGACTGGGCTTTGGGTCCGATATGGTTTCTCCTGAAATAGAGCAAATGGATAAAATATTGTTACTAGCCCATTCCATATGCAGTATTCTGTGAAAATGGCTTTGGGTCCGATAGCATTTCTCCTGAAATATAACAAACATGTAAAATAATGGTTGTTTCTGGCCCATTCCAGAATGCTTGGACTTCTCATATGCAGTATTTTGTACACTTGGCTTTGGGTCCGATAGTGTTTCTCCAGAAATATAACAAACAACTAAAATTATGGTTGTTTCTGGCTCATTTCAGAATGTTTGGACTTCTCATATGCAGTATTTTTATGCCCCCGGTACGGTGGCATATAGCAGTTGAACTGTCCTGTCCGTCAGTCAGTCAGTCAGTCAGTCAGTGTGTCAGTCGGTCCGTCCGTCAGAAAACTTTAATGGCCATAACTTTTTCAATTTTGAACATAGCAACTTGATAATTGGCATACATGTGCATCTCATGGAGCTGCACATTTTGAGTGGTGAAAGGTGAAGGTCAAGGTCATCCTTCAAGGTCAAATGTCAAATATATGGGGTCTGTCTGTCCGTCCGAAAACTTTAACATTGGCCATAACTTTTTCAATATTGAAGATAACAACTTGATATTTTGCATGCATGTGTATCTCATGAAGCTGTGCATTTTGAGTGGTGAAGGGTGAAGGTCAAGGTCATCCTTCAAGTCAAATGTCAAATATATGGCGTCTGTCCGTCCGTCCGAAAACTTTAACATTGGTTATATAATTTTTATACGACTGTTTTAAAAAAACGGGACATATTATAGTTTCACCTTGGCGGCGGGCTGTTGGCAGGCGGGCGGGCGGCTTCCACTGCAGAGTGTCCGCTCTCTAATTCAAAGAGTTTTCATCCAATCTTCACCAAACTTGGTCAGAAGTTTTATCTAGACAATATCTAGGTCAAGTTCGATTATGGTTTATGCCGGGTAAAAAACTCGGTCACAGGGTCACTTAGTGCATTTCAAGCATTTAGCATGCTGTCCGCCCTCTAATTGAAGAAGTTTTATCTGATCTCTACCAAACTTGGTCAGAAGTTGTATCTGGACAATATCTAGGTCAAGTTCGAATATGGGTCATGCCGGGTCAAAAACTAGGTCAGGGGGTCACTAAGTGCATTTAAAAGCATTTAGCATGGTGTCCGCTCTGTAATAGAAGTAGTTTTTATCCGATAATCACCATACTTGGTCAGAAGTTGTATCTAGACAATATCTAGGTCAAGTTCGAATATGGGTCATGCAGGGTCAAAAACTAGGTTACAGGGTCACTTATTGCATTTCAAGCATTTAGCATGGTGTCCACTCTCTAATTGAAGTAGTTTTCATCCAATCTTATCCAAATTTGGTCAGAAGTTGTGTCTAGACAATATCTAGGTCAAGTTCAAATATGGGTCATGCCGGGTCAAAAACTCGATCACAAGGTCACTTAGTGCATTTCAAGCATTTAGCATGGTGTACGCTCTCTAATTGAAGTAGTTTTCATCTGATCTTCACCAAATTAGGTCAGAAGTTGTGTCTAGATAATATGTAGGTCAAGTTCAAATATGGGTCATGGTAAAGTTATTAAGTTGTCCAAAACCTTCAAACGGGCGTAACTTGTGACAGTTTGGCACTCTTGTTCAATATTGAAGATAGCAACTTGATATTTAACATGCATGTGTATCTCATGATGCTGCACATTTTGAGTAGTGAAAGGTGAAGGTCAAGGTCATCCTTCAAGGTCAAATGTCAAATATATGGCGTCTGTCCGTCCGTCCGAAAACTTTAACATTGGCCATCACTTTTTCAATATTGAAGATAGCAACTTGATATTTGGCATGCATGTGTATCTCATGGAGCTGCACATTTTGAAAGGTGGAAGGTCAAGGTCATCCTTCAAGGTCAAAGGTCAAATATATGGCATCTGTACATCTGTCCGAAAACTTTAACTTTCGCCATAACTTTTTCATGCCCCTGAAGGGTGGCATATAGTTTTTGAACTGTCCGTCTGTCAGTCCGTCCGTCCTAATACTTTAGCATTGCCCATAACTTTTGCAATATTGAATATAGCAACTTGATATTTGTCATGCATGTGTATCTCATGGAGCTGCACATTTTGAGTGGTGAAAGGTTAAGGTCAAGGTCATCCTTCAAGGTTAAAGGTCAACGTCAAAGGTCAAATTTTGCAATATTAAAGATAGTAACTTGATATTTGGCATGCATGTGTATCTCATGGAGCTGCACATTTTGAGTGGTGAAAGGTCAAGGTCATCCTTCAAGGTCAAAGGTCAAATTTTGCAATATTGAAGATAGCAACTTGATGTTTGGCATTCATGCATATCTCATGGAGTTGCACATTTTGAGTGGTGAAAGGTCAAGGTCATCCTTCAAGGTCAAAGGTCAAATTTTACAATATTGAAGATAGCAACTCAATATTTGGCATGCATGCTTATCTCATAGAGCTGCACATTTTGAGTGGTGAAAGGTCAAGGTCATCCTTCAAGGTCAAAGGTAAAATATATGGCTTCAAAGCGGCGCAATAGGGGGCATTGTGTTTCACGAACACAGCTCTTGTTTTATAAAATTATGGGCGTATACTGGATCTAAATAGTTTAAAGTCCAAAGAATTGAACAAGAACATTCATAAGGAGGCCATTTTGTTTGATTGTTGTACGGAACTGAGATTGAAAAGGTGCATACTTCTTATATGCAGTATTTTGTATAGAATTAGGGCTATATTATATGAGTGATCTTAACAGTATAATATCAGAAAACTACCAAAAGAACATTCATTGAAAGACCATTTGTATGGTTGTCGCATATGGAATTAAGAATAAATTGTCATTGGTTGTCTTTTGTATTTAATATAGTGCTAAGACTTACATTGTAAGAGCCCCATTATTCAAAAATGGGTCTTATGCCCTATGTAGCCAGCAAAACTCCAGACCAGCCTGCACATCCTAGCAGTGCTCAAGACAAAGAGCTACCCAGTCCGCTATAAAGTCAGGCAAGATTTGTTGGTATCGTTAGCAGACAGGATGGCACCAGACAAGACTGTGCAATTGCGCAGACTGTTGTGGATCTATGCTGGCCTCATAACTTGTAAGACCCATTTTTGCCTTGACTGGGCTCATTCAGTGGAACTCCTTAGAATACCGCATTTTTGTCCCTTACCGGTTTCTTTGGAGGGGACTAATGGTTTGCGCTCTGTCTGTCATTCCGTCAGTCAGTCACACTTTTCTGGATCCTGCGATAACTTTAAAAGTTCTTAATATTTTTTTCATGATACTTCTTGAAACATGGATAGATGGCAATATGGTCATTATGCACGTTATTTCAATTTTTCATACATAAAAAATTCTGGTTGCTATGGCAACAAATAGACTAAAAATACTGCTGAAAATGACGGTTTTCTGGATCCTGCGATAACTTTAAAAGTTCTTAATATTTTTTCATGAAACTTGAAACATGGATAGATGTCAATATGGACATTATGCACGTCATTTCATTTTGTTCCTACGTCAAAACTTCTGGTTGCTATGGCAACAACAACATAAAAAAAAATCTGACAATGGTGGAATTTCTGACAATGGTGGAGCCGGTACGGGACTATATTGCTTGGCAATAGTCTTGTTTTGTCATAAATTTAGCAAGAGCCTCAAACAAGGAGCTACGCTGGCCTCTTTAAACTTGTAAGACCCATTTTTGCTTTGACTCAGCCTATTACAGTGGAATTCTTAAGGATACTGCAATTTCTTGTCAAATATTTAGCAAGAGCAGCAGCTGACATCTAGAATTTTATGGCAATAATCATCTGAATTTATTTTCCTGTAATAATTGCTATTATCTGCGGTATTGCGTTGAAGATTTATTGGTTACTGTGAATGATTTTTCAATGGATAATCATTACAGACAGAAGACAGTTGAAGGCTTTGATAATTTTCTCTTGTCAGGAGTATTGAATCCTGTTTGGAACATTTAAATTCACTGAACAGTTTTCTTTCATTTGAGAAAATTCATTTCATGGTGGTTTCTATGAAGGATTTCTGGGAATTTGATGATTTGGAAACAAAACCATGCTCTAGCATTCTGTAGTAAAAAAGTTTTAAAAGTTCCCTTGCCCAGGGTGCAAACGCATTTTTTCCAGATGAAAAGTCTAACAAGCAAATCCCTATCTGCTATCTACGAGACTTTGAATTGACTTACAAAATAATGCTTCAAAATGTTTACTTTGTCAATCAATGATTGTACATTAAGGACATTATTTTGAATAAAACTTGGAACAAGGGGAGTTGTTTCATATTTATAAATATAGAGCTGCATCTTTTTGTTTTATACTCGTTTTGATAGTTTTGAAGATTGTCAGTTTTATCAGGAAGTATGTATTTGCAGAAACAAAGTAGTATGAAAATAAGAAACATTTGTTTCCAGAGTGATAAAATTGGTTGTAAGTGCTATATGAAGAGTCAAACAGGAAAAATAACAGACAATCAATTTAGTTCTTGTCACATCCAAGAATTTGGTTAACATGTTTCTGTTCGAATGTTGCACAATTGTGTAAACCCGTTATAAAATGCCAATCAAGTATCCAGACATTGTTATATAACATAATTATACTTTTGGTGTCTGCTTGAATTCATGAGCAGACGCACTCCCGCACTTGCTAACACCCACCAGACATTCTTGTTCTTGGGATTATTGTGTTTGAAATCAATGTCTTACAATGTTTCATTATGCATAAAACTGTCTGGCAAAGTGATACCACATTACTGCGTTGATATGTCTTTTTGTACCGTGGGGGGCAGTGAATTTGCATCTCCTTTGTCGGTCATATTACCAGACTGCCCTGATTCATGGTTGTCAAAGACAATAAAGTATATGACCAGAAAACTACACATTTCTGTAGAGGAGGCAACTCAAACTATTTGGGTATCAGCCTAAACAGGATTTTTACCTTGAAAAGACTTCCTTGAAACGAAAAAATACAATAAAAGTGTTGTCCTGATTGATTAGCCTGTGTGGACTCTACATGTATATTTGGGACGATACTTTATACACATGCATTAAACCCCTTTTTCCCACGGAGCAGTTCTTATGGACTTTTCCTTTTCTGTCAAATTCAGTGCGTCTTTTTGCTGCATGGACAGTGTGTCAACTCATGTCATTCAGTTTCATTGCTTGAGTAATGGAACTAGGCCCTTTTTCCACTCAAAAGCAAAGTGAAAATGGCTATGTGCAAAAGGTATCTTGCAGTCTGTTCAGATTTTATGCTGTTTGCTGCTCATCAGTATCTAGGATATGGAAATGAAACCATTAAAACTTGAATCTAGTAAGAAAGGTCTTCAATTAAATATAACTTTCTAAGGGACTACAAATGTGTCAATATACGTATCTAATTGGTAAAGGGTTAATAAGGGTTAAAAAGCTTTTGTAGCAGCTTGTGATTTTGAGTTCCTATGTACAGCAAGTGTTTTGGGATGAACAGAGCGTTGTATGTGGAGTACACTGACGTCCCAAAATGTTAACATTGAAAGACATACGAGAATTCTATGAATAATGCAAGCAGAGAACAGTAGTCTAAGCAAGTTTTCCTTAGAGCGGTGTACATTCTTGAGTGCTCTTAAATGAAATTCTATTGCCAAACATTTCTGAGCCTGGTTAAAATTTAATGGAAAAAAATGCCAGTAACAACATTACTTGAGACATTTGCTGGCCCTCCGACGCTGCTGTCATTGATTGGTTGATCCTCTGGTAGAGTCAAAGACGATTCGCTGGTGGGTTTTGGGTATCCAATTTTAGAAGACGTAGTTGTGGTAGACAGTACCTGTAAAAATATTTGTAGAAAAACATTCTTTAATTTAAACCTTATTAGTTTTGCTTGATTGCATCAAAAGTCTAAGGCATATTAGAAAGCTCTTGAGTTTGTTCCGGGAAGAACCAATACTTGGTGTCTTGGTGTCAATTGGCGGTCATCATGTTCACTACATCACAGCTGCCTTTTATATTTTACTATAAATATGAATTCTATGACCCTTCCAGTAGAAGAATGTCACATGACCCTTTCAGTTCAGGAATGTCACCTGGGCATTGTGTTTCACCTCTATCTGTGTGTCTGTGAATGTGTCATATGACAATTCCAGTAGAAGAATGTCACATGACCCTTGCAGTCCAGGAATGTCACCTGGGCATTGTGTTTTACCCCTATCTGTGTGCTAATGTGTCCCATGACCCTTCCAGTAGAGGAATGTCACATGACCCTGGCAGTCCAGGAATGTCACATGGGCATTGTGTTTTACCCCTTTCTGTGTGTCTGTGCCAGTCCATTCCTATTCAGCAGGGCCATACTCATATGAATACATTTGAACTTTTATGTGTAAACTGCTGCATGTAATGCATGTTAGTAGAATTGGTGTTAGTGTCAATAGGGGTTATGAAATGTGAAATGTTTCAAGTCTTAAATATACTCCATTGCTGAAGCAGTTTAATAATGGCTATTATTTAAGATCAAGCAATTGTGTTGATTGCTAAGCCTTACTTTGGCTGGGTGAAAATTATTTAGAGTCTCGGGAGAAAATACAAAATATTCTGTCAAGGTCACTTTTTATTGTCTGACATGGACATGTATTGTTTAAAGATTTTGACATTCAATGTAAAATACAATTTATTACATGATCTTACTAAATGTTGTTATAAATGCAATTTAATTTTGCATACTTGTAATTTAAGTAATAGAAATCTACAGAATATTTATAAACATGTGCCTCGCTGTGGAAAAATGAAACTTAATACATGTGCATAAAGTTTTGTCCCAGATTAGCGTGTGCAATCTACACAGGCCAAGTCAGAAAATAAACCTATCGTCGCTGTCGTTCTCAAACCTGGTAGCTCCAAAATTTTCAATTTGTTTTTCGTCTTTTTCGAATATATGAAACCTGGCGCGTGTTTTGGGCTATATCTTGTAGCTCGACGCCAATTAGAGCCCTTGCAAAAAGCCAAATGATGAAATATTGTAACTTGATTGTTGGCTTTTGTGTCTGGCGAAAAGTCGTAGCGATTATTGCTACGTCTTTTCACCTATAGGTACATCATTTCGTTTGGACAACTATCAGGATGAATTGTCGTACCTCATAAAAATGAAAAAACTGTGGTGACGAAATATTGTAACTACCATTTCTGAATTTCAGTATGACTTATCAGTATGACTTACGCGTCTACGGCTTATACCGTATTTTGCAGCTTCATTTGTTTGGTATTTTTACAGAATTTCACTTTCTAAAATGTTGTTATAAAAAATGTTACGTTTTTTTCTTTCTCCTGAAAAGTTGGCATGTTGTAGGTACAAGGTTTGAGAACGACAGCGACGCTATACTGAATTTTCTTTTAGAGATTCTTTATTAAAACAAAAAAATCTATAAAAGTGGAAAGTGTAGTTACCCTGTGGTGACTGCGCATGCTTATCTAGGACGACACTGCACACGTGCATTAAGCCCCGATTTTCAAGAGTGACACTCAATTTTAGTACCTGGTAGGGTTGGGTGTATCTGGCGGACATGATGACTGGGTCAAACCTCTCGCACTGCGTAGCATAGCTGTCATAGGCAGGTACTGCAGAGTGCCGGGACAAGACTGAAATAAAAGGAGAACAAAACATATCACACACATATTTAAGTCAATTTTCTGACTGAACTTTGATTTTGTCCACAAGTTTGTAGACGAGATCATCATGCTCAATTTGGTACTCACAGATTTGTATCCCCTGCCAGAGATGGAGGGATATAACATTGTTCTTGTGTGTCCTTCCCTCTGTGTGTCTATCACATTTTTTTTTAGGGCTATATCTCAGAAACTATATAAGATATCAACATGAAACTTCATAGGTGTATGTACAAGAACCATAACCATAAACTTTCTTTAATAAAAGTTATTGCCCTTTTTTTGTATGATGAAATTTTTCAGGCTATATCTCAGATACAGGGATCATATTTTCCTGCATCATCAATCAGTCTGGATTATGGATAATGGGGGGAAAAGTGTCCAAAAATGTATATCCAAAATCATGACAAATTACGTTAAAATATAAACCATTCATTTTGCCATTCATGAAGGTGGTTTAATAAATGTACAAATTTAATTCCCTTAGGCATTTTTTTAACGGAACATACGAGTTTTCTCATTTGGTTCTATCATTTGCTATTTCATTGTTGTTTCGTGTGCTGTTTTATCTGACTTTTCATCGTTGTCAATATTATTAATCTGTCATTCTGTGTGATTTGAAATCACGCATCTAAACTTCCAGTCGTGGTTATTCAACAACAAACAATAAAGTACACAAATTATTTTGATGCTAACACGTTTTTTACTAAAGATTTATACAATGTATATTATTTTTCTTGTGTACTAGTTTATGTGAATGTCCGCCCATAAAAATAACTTTCGGCTGTTCTGTCGATCAGATCCGCGACTTTCATTCATTTATTGCCGGATTATTACGCTGGTGGAAAATGTATCAGCATGTTTTGTTTAGTTACAGAGCGTGCTTTCAGGTCCACCCATCATTATTGCAGGATTTCCGATTTTCTTCTTTGTTTATATGAAAGTTTACTGTTTCATGCATTAAATGCACAATGTCCACGTGGATAACATCAAGGTTTTCATCTCCCAAGAAACTGTCAACGATTTTATCGTGGATGAGTACACATTACGGACCGATTAATTAGTGTGCTAGGTATAAGCCATTGAAATAGCGATTGATATTGACACGGGTTATTCACGCATGACTATTACACAACAACGCGAATCTTCGCTGCTTGGGGTCATAGTCCACCTTATCACACCTTATCGAGATAAGAATGTAAATAGGGTGTGTTAGCATGTGCGCTGTATAATCCATTTCATGACATTGGAATTTTAGCAAACACAATCGGACCGACTGTTTGGGATTTTCAATCGGTCTTTCATGACCCCAATCGGTCTAGGACCGACAAAACCGAAAAAAATATGATCCCTGCTCTGCAGATACCATGCAATATTTCAACATGAAACTTTAAAGGTGTATTGATATAAATGAGGAGAAGTGCCATGCTAAAAAAATAATAGTTATTGCCCTTTGTTGTTTTTTATGATTGAAATTTTCTGGGCTATATCTCAGATATGATTCAACATGAAACTTCATGGATGTGTAGAAATCAATTAGAAAAAGTGCCATGCACAAGAACCATAACCCAGCACTTTCCTTACTAAGACTTATTTCCCTTTGTTGTTTTTGTATGATGTAACTTTTTAAGGCTATATTTCAGATACGCTACAAGATCTCAACATGAAACTTCATGGGTGTGTAGATATCAATGAGGAGAATAGCAATTCATAAAAACAATTACCCTATACATAAATATTAAATATTAATAATTAACCCACACTTAATGATTATACTGTATATCAAGGGCTCGGAGTAATAGATATGGACTGTCTGCCTAGCGATTGGGAGGTCAAAGGTTCTAACCCCACTATGGGAACCTTTTTTTAGATCATCCCCAATGATACCAAGTACTTGCCTAGGCCCAGAAAATTTCCCTGTGCATCAAAGGACCTTGAATTAACTTAGAGGAAATGTAACCTTTTATGAGACAGCATGCCACATGCAAGAACAACTTACTTTTAGGTTTAAATCATAAATTCAGCGCTTTATTATAAATGAAGTGTCACACAGCTGTAAACTGTTGTAAAGTAAATAACTGATTCTTTGTACATAATAGCGTAAGTCAGTTGTGTCAAGGTAAATACCAATTATTCCATTTTTGATTACAACAAGCAATAACTATCCTACAGCAAATTTAGGCCCTACATAATGTCTCCCTAATCAATTCCAAGCAATTACCACCACTGATTATATTCTGTCTGGGCCACAAATTCTCATAGCCTGCTCCAACATAAGATGCAGCTGAAACCATAGGATCTTCACCTAATTTGGTGGACATCTGTGATGTACAGCATCCTGTAAGACTGGTTTTGCAGCTAAGCAATCAACTTAACCATCCTTGTATGCTCAGTAACAGTGCCCTATGTTGATCTTGGGATATTAGATGGGAACACTTTACTTCACAAAAATCAAAGTGCTGAAGGCACTGACGTAGGCCAATCTGACGGCCACATAAAATGCAAACACCAATATAATTACTTATAATTAATTGTTTGCAATTGTGATATTGTGCAAGATTTAAACAAATTCCGCTTATTCTTTCAGAGAAGAAACTTAGTTCAAACACATGATATATTTTAAAAGGTATTCAAACTATATACTGACTTTGAGATAAAGTTACACAAATTACATTTTTGAATAGTTAGTGAAAAAGAAAGGTTTAAATTGTTGTTTTTTGTCACTTATTTTTTGCATATTCACCACCTAAAATGTGTGTTATTAAGTGCTCATATATTCAAACCATGTGTAAATGTTCGCAAATAAAAATTATTACATCATATGTGGCCTCCTATGGCTTATTAGGATTTCATTTTTTCACTATCAAAATATATGGAATTTTAAAATTTGATTAACATGCAGTTTTCTTTTGACACATTCAAATCACTCTTTTAGAGCTGCAGCACGCAAAAGATGATCTTATGGAGTTTTGGCCAGCGTAGAGCCCAGTCTGTGCAAATGTGCACTGGTCAGGAGCTCAGAGCTGTACGCTATAAATCACACAAGGTTTTGTGATCACATTAAGTATCTCCAGACCAGACTGCGAGATGCTTAGGCTGGACTATAGTTATGCTGGATGCATATGGAATAAGACCCTTTTTCGCATTATGTCGGTCTTTAAAAATCTTTTTGTTTCTTATAAATGAAAAACCGAAGCACAATACTTGTCCCTGAAACAAAAAAAGTCAATCTGTGTTATTTATATCAAACTGGCACATTTTGGTAGCCTATTCAGTCTTTCAAGAACAATTTCCATAACGACTGAGTACGACAAATATTTGTGGTTTGATAATTAAATGATTTCCGTCTTATCAAGACACTACACTATTTGGGTAGTTTTTGTTTTCTCATCTTGAAAGCTAAACTTTGTTATAAATGTTTATCGATAGTCTATTATGTCTTCCCCTGACAATTTAGTGACTGATTGCCAAGTCAAAATGCAAAGATTGCCATCAATGCAAAACGCTGGTTTTAATATGAATATAAGTAATAATGCTTTTAAGTCCGAATGCTTTTAATTGTAGGCCATTTATTTGATTTTGTGTGTGTGGTCCTGATATAATTTGTTTTTTAATTTAAAGAAAATACCTTAAATTCATAAAATCCCTTATAGCTGAGGCTATTTTAAGTTTTTCGGTTTAAGTTAATATCGCTTTATTGTTGAATATTATATTATTTGTAAGCAGATTACATTGAATTTCACATTGGACAAACACTCCGAGATTTTTATGTATAAAGCACACCCCTCTAGCAAATTTAGGACTTTATTAGTTCTATTAGCCTATAGATTACCATGGCCTGCTCAAATATTGAAGCAGCTGACACCACAGGATCCTTGCCTAATTTGGTGTAAACACATCCCTCTAGCAAATTTAAGAAGACTTCCAGAATCACCCTCATCAATTCCAAGATATACCAATGATGTGTTCTATCTATAAGCCTATAGATTACCATGGCCTGCTCAAATATTAAAGCAGCTGACACCACAGGATCCTTGCCTAATTTGGTGGACATTTGTCATGCATAACAGTGTCTGATGTCTCATCAACAGATTTATCATGGAGCTATAATTATGGTGGTAATTTGACTTCACAAAATTATGCCTAATATTTTGATAATACCCCTGCGAAATGTTTAAGAATGCTTCATGAACTATTCGCATTGTCTTCATGAAGCATTCATGAGGGTACTTCATGAAGACTTCATGAGAAACATGTGAACTCAAAATGAGACTATTCCTGAAAAGTTCATAAAACAGAGTTCATGAACTATTCATGAAGTGGAAAATGCATCAAATCTTCATAATATCATGCATCCTTAATGCACATGGAGATTTCATGAAGAGTTCAAGAAGTTTACACACCTAATATTCATGAGTTATTCATGAAGTTTTATGCATGAAACTGTACTTATCTCATATTCATGAAGAATTCATTAATTTCTTGCTCACTTCATGAAACTTTACTTCATGAAGAGTTCATGCATTTTTTGTTCAATATTTCAATGTCTCATTTTTAGTTCAAGAATATTTACTTCATGAAGTTGAACACTTCATGAATATAATCATTCTTAAAACATGAAAATTTAATTCATGAAGTTTTCATGAAGTGAAACCTCTACATTTAGCCTTGCCAACAGACAAGTTTTAGTCTTATCACTAAAAAAAACTCAAACATCAAATACAGCACAGAAAATAAATTTATTGATCGCATTTATATTAAAATAGTTACTTCATGAACATTTAATTATTCTTGAAACTTTATGAAAATTTACTTCTTGAAGTTTTCATGAAGTAAATTAGTCTTGTCAACAGACAAAAAGTCTGATCACTGAAAGAACTTAAAGATAAAATTCAACATTGTAATAAAATCATTAGAATTGCTGACACTTCATCGGCATGTTGGCGAACAGTTAATGAATTACATGTACATGAAATGATTGGTTATGCTTCTGATTCTGTTGATGACAAAAACATTCATAAAGCAGACAAAAGATTGATATAATGTAGCAAAATTTTGAAAACATATGTAAACAGAGTACCAAAGAAGTTGAAATGGAACCAATCAGTTTAGCCGGTAATTTATTAAAGACTTACATTTCCAAATATAACATAAACCATGTGCCTTCATTCAGCTTGCCTACTGTTTCAACTTCCTGTGCACACAATATTCTTCCTTTGTAAAAACAGCAATGCACATGTTTTGTTCTAAAAAATTTCATAAAACATTCATAAAATAATTTATGAATAGTTCATTGGTGGTTTAAGAATACTAAATTCAACAAATATTCTTCATTTATTCTTAAAACATGTTATGAATAATTCATGGAGGGTTTAAGAATCTTATATTAAAAAAATATTCATAAAACATGCATGAAATAATTTATGAATATTTCATGGGTGGTTTAAGAATATTTAAGTCATGAAATATTCTTAATTTTTTCTTCATTTATTCTTAAAACATTTTATGAATAATTCATGGGTGGTTTAAGAATCTTAAAGTCAAAAAATATTCATAAAACATGCATGAAATAATTTATGAATATTTCATAGGTGGTTTAAGAATATTAAATTCATGAAATATTCTTAATTTATTCTTAAAACATTTTTATGAATAATTCATGCATTTTGGGAATCCTTGAAATATTCTTAATATCTTCATGAATTGGAAAAACCTCACTTCATGAAGAAAACTTCATGAAGTGACGTTAAGAATTAATGAAGAAGAGTTCATGAATAATTCTTTAAAGTATGAAAAATTCATGATTTCATGAATATCATTTCGCAGGGGTACCGCGGTCAAAAAGGTTTTCTCTCCTGCTTTTTGGCAATTTGTAACCAGAACATTATTGAGAAGTTAATTTTGATCATATCCAGTATATACATATACATTATATAAAAAAACACCATACAGAGAACACCTGATACTATAGGGACCTCGCCTAATTAGGTAGCCATGTGTAATGCACTGGCGTTACTGTTTGCTTAGCTGTAAGACCTGTTTTACAGCTAAGCAATCAATGTTACTGTCCAATGCTAAATTACTGCATTTATCATGGGAAATGGGGTGACATTTGGCATCACTAGACTGCTGCCTAATTTTTGTGATGAAAATGAAGTGAAAAAGTTTCGTTTTATTTTTAGGTCAATGTGATATCAGAAAATTATTGATAAATTGTTATCATTGTATATGATACTCTTTTTTTCAATTATTGTGGTAAAGAATATGGAATTAAATAAATGGACTTGACACTTTGTTATTTCTTTTTTTGCCATTGGGGATGACGTCCAAATAATCATGTTCATATGTTGTATGTAGTGTTACATATTGACTTTTCTGACCAAACTGAAACTAACAAGCTTAATTTATTTCCCCAAATCAAGCTTTTCGCTCTGTTTTTTTTTCCCTTTCTTAAATCATCAACGTGATAAATATATCTTTAAAAAATGCCGTGCTGGGTAAAACACTTATATTAAATTGGAGCCGAGCCGTGAAATTTACAAGTGGCCTGTACAAATTTACAAGTGGCCTGTACAAATTTTCTCCTTGTATAGGCCAGTCTGGCCTTTAAATTGTGACAATCTTTTGCCATGTCTGTTGTAATACTGTGTTCCAGGACATGGAAAATAGCTGTTGATTTGAAATGAAGATGAAATAAAATGGTTTCAGTTAACAATAACAAGGCTTTACCAGCAATATGTTTACAACAAAACAGAATTTGATTATTATCATAATTGCACTCAAACAATTATTTTGCTCTTGGGAAGAAGGTAAAATGGCATACTATATAAAAAAAAAAATTCATGTGATATAGGATAGAAATGACAATGACTTTTATGGAATTGGAAGTGGCTATTATGTGGAAATGGGATGACGATACCTTTTATGGAATTGCCATATATAATGTGATGTGCCATATATAGGGACATTACTACTGAACTCTCATTTAATTTTGTCCAATTACTTTTTATTATGGCAATAACCCAGGAAAAGACTTTATTTACATGAAGCAGGCATTGGTAGAAAGCTTATTGAGCAAATTTGTTAGGACAACACTAACTCTGTCATGTCCACTACATTAAGGAAAAGCAATCAAAATCACATTTTTTATGGTCAAGTGTATCAACCTCATTTTCTTCTCACATGAGACTGGCCAGAGAAAAAAAGCTGCCTTTATTACTGACCATCTGTATGTGTGCCATCAAAAGTATCTATTCTCCCAGCTGAATATATTTTATTCATCCTATTTCAGAGTCACCATGAGCGGTCCCCTCCCCGGCCAGTCTGTGAGTCACTGTGTCTGTCTGCAGTTGTTTTTAGCGAGGCTGTTTTCAGGGAAAACCCAAGGTATTGTCATAGCCTGGTCGTCGTCCCCCGTTCGCCGTCGTGCTGAAACCTTTACATTGGCTCTAAAATAAAAGTGCTTCCACCTACAACTTTGAAACTTCATATGTAGATGCACCTTAAGTTCTACATGCCACACCCATTTTGGGTCACTAGGTCAAAGGTCAAGGTCACTGTGACCTTTAAAAAAAATAAAATAAAATCTGACCAGCTTTCACAGCCGAGCGTGGCACCCCTTATGCGGTGCTCTTGTTTTTCCACCATTTTGGGAAAGGGGCAGGCTCGCTTTGAATTGGAAAAATTAATGGCGTTTTGACTAAAATTGGGAAAATAGTGTTGTTGCTGTTTTGCTAAAAAATGCATCAAATTGAGAATATGAGTGTTTTTCAGTATTATTTTTATGTCCCCCACTATAGTAGTGGGGGACATATTGTTTTTGCCCTGTCTGTCGGTTGGTTGGTTGGTCTGATGGTTGGTTGGTCTGTTTGCGCCAACTTTACAATTTTGCAATAACTTTTGCTATATTGAATATAGCAACTTGATATTTGGCATGCATGTGTATCTCATGGAGCTGCACATTTTGAGAGGTGAAAGGTCAAGGTCAAGGTCATCCTTCAAAGTCAGAGGTCAAATATATTTGGCCAAAATCGCTCATTTTATGAATACTTTTGCAATATTGAAGATAGCAACTTGATATTTGGCATGCATGTGTATCTCATGGAGCTGCACATTTTGAGTGGTGAAAGGTCAAGGTCAAGGTCATCCTTCAAGGTGAGAGGTCAAATATATGTGGCCCAAATCGCTTATTTTATGAATACTTTTGCAATTTTGAAGATAGCAACTTGATATTTGGCATGCATGTGTATCTCATGGAGCTGCACATTTTGAGTGGTGAAAAGTCAAGGTCAAGGTCATCCTTCAAGGTCAGAGGTCAAATATATGCGGCCCAAATAGCTTATTTTATGAATACTTTTGCAATTTTGAAGATAGCAACTTGATATTTGGTATGCATGTGTATCTCATGGAGCTGCACATTTTGAGTGGTGAAAGGTCAAGGTCATCCTTCAAGGTCAAATATATGTGGCCCAAATCGCTTATTTTATGAATACTTTTGCATATTGAAGATAGCAACTTGATATTTGGCATGCATGTGTATCTCATGGAGCTGCACATTTTGAGTGGTGAAAGGTTAAGGTCAAGGTCATCCTTCAAGGTCAAATGTCATATAGGGGGACATTGTGTTTCACAAACACATCTTGTTAATAAGGTTGAACTTATATGGATGAATGGGAAATTAACAAAATGTTAAAACCTTCAATTGGTAATTTTTAGGTCCCATTTGGGAAAAAATTATACTTTTCTCAATTGGAAATAGGGCCAAATACTGGATGCGATTTTTAACAAAAAAAACACACTGGTCTGTGTGTTTGAAATCTTGATCCAGAGATAACTCAAAAAGTACTTGGCTAAGGAAACTTTGTATATGGATATAGTGTCATATTAGGAATAAACATTATATTCCTTTTATTCAGCAGATACAAACAAATTTGTGTTTCTATAGTTACAGATAATATGGCTACAGAAATAATTGACCACCAAAAATTTGGATCATGCTATAAATCAAAAAGTTTGTATCTTAGTTTGAAAAAGATGGTTTGTAAGTAGCCATCTGAGGAATATGCAATGCTTTTTAGCGAGGCTGTTTTCGGAGAAAACCCGAGCTATTGTCATAGCCAGCTCGTCGTCCGCCGTAGGCGTTGTGCTAAAACCTTAACATTGGCCATAACTTTTTAAATATTGAAGATAGCACCTTGATATTTGGCATGCATGTGTATCTCATGGAGCTGCACATTTTGAGTGGTAAAATGTCAAGGTGAACATCATCCTTCAAGGTCTAGGGTTGAAAAAACAAAGTCAAGGGAAGTAATAAGCTTTTAATGGACATAGTTATCTGACCTGCTCACATATATATTTTTGTTAAATAAATCAAAGCGGCGCAGTAATAGGCATTGTGTTTCTGACAAACACATTGTGGTAAAAGGTCAAGATCAAGGTCATCCTTTATGGTCTATGGTAAAAAATACAGATTTAAGGGAAGAAATAAGCTTTAAAAAGGGAGAAAATTACTCAATATTGAACATAGCCACTTTATATATTTGGCATGCATGTGTATCTCATGGAGATGCACATGTTGAGTGGTGAATCTAAAGTCACAGTATAGTGGCTTTTAATTGACAATTATTTTCAAGGGAAGTAATTTATATAATTATAAATCTCATATTATATATTTCCTTACCAAGAATTGAAGTTATTTTCTCAGTTACTGTACAGATTTATTATTTTGATTATTTATAACCCAAATGATTGATTTTTCAAAGTTTTTTTTTAAATGATATAATTATTATTTTTTGATACCTGTCGACTTATGTCCATAGATACATGATCAACTCTGGTTATGATTTTATGAAAAAGAAAAAAACTCTGGTTATGAACTCTTTTAAACCACAGGCCTTGGTTGCCAGTGATGTATGACTTGGTCATAATTGACTGTGAGACCCTCCCCCACCCCCCCACGCCCCGGTTGGATTGGACAAAATTCAAGGGAAGTAATAACCTTTAAAGGGAGATGACTTCTATACCTGCCAAATGATAAATAGAAATTTTATTTCAATGCGGCGCAGTAGGGGGCATTGTGTTTCTTGACAAACACATCTCTTGTTGGGTCACTAGGTCAAAGGTCAAGGTCACTGTGACCTCTAAAAAAAAAAAAAAAAAAATTCTGACAAGCTTTCGTAGCCGAGCATGGCACCAGTTATGCCGTGCTCTTGTTCAGCTTTGTTCTTTTGTCTGTCTGTATGTCCATCAGAAAAATCTGGATCCTGCAATTACTCAAATAGTATGTAAGCCAGGTTAATAAAACTTGGTATGATTCACTTCAAATTGATACTGAACCTCTCTTATGACAATACAGTTAATCTCAACTATGTATGGCCCCATAACCAACCCTAGGGCGCCCCGCCCATATAGGCCACGCCCACCCAAAATTGCCTTTTACTATAATTTCTTTATTTCTACACCGATTCACTTCAAATTGATACTGAACCTCTTTAATGACAATACAATCAATCTCAACTATGCATGGCGCCATTACCAACCCTGGGGCGCCCCACCCACATAGGCCACGCCCACCCAAAATTGCCTTTTACTATAATTTATTCATTTCTACATCGATTTACTTCAAATTGATACTGAACATCTCTTATGACAATACAGTCAATCTCAACTATGTAAGGCCCCATTACCAACCCTGGGGCGCCCCGCCCATAATAGGCCACACCCACCCAAAATTGTCTTGCTATAATTTCTTAATTTCTACACCGATTCACTTCTAATTTGATACTGAACTTTTCTTATGACAATACGGTCAATCTCAACTATGTATGGCCCCATTACCAATCCTGGGGCACCCCGCCCATAATAGGCCACACACACATAGGCCACGCCCACCCATAATTGCCTTTTACTATAATTTCTTCATTTGTACACTGATCCACTTCAAATTGATACTGAACCTCTCTTATGACAATACAGTTAATCTCATCTATGCATGGCCCCATTACCAACCCTGGGGCGCCCCGCCCACATAGGCCATGCCCACCCAAAATTGCCTTTTACTATAATATCTTCATTTCTACACCGATTCACTTCCAATTGATACTGAACCTCTTTTATGACAATACAGTCAATCTCAACTATGCATGGCGCCATTACCAACCCAGGGGCACCTCGCCCACATATGCCACGCCCACCCAAAATTGCCTTTTACTATAATTTCTTCATTTCTACACTGATTTACTTCAAATTGATACTGAACATCTCTTATGACAATAAGGTCAATCTCAACTATGTATGGCCCCTTTACCAACCCTGGGGTGCCCCGCCAATAATAGGCCACACCCACCCAAAATTGTCTTTTACTATAATTTCTTCATTTCTACACCGATTCACTTCTTATTGATACTGAACTTCTCTTATGACAATACGGTCAATCTTAACTATGCATGGACCCACTAACAACCATGGGGCCCCCCTGGGTCAAACATGCGGGTGGGGATACGCGCCGGCCTCTGCCGCGCCATTTCTAGTCACATGTTTACTGTAGGTAAGCCACATACATTTTTTCTTTGGTCATCGAAAAAACTCAATTTATATCCAGCTGACAATCATAAAAACTGGCATGAAAGCCAGAGTGATTTTAGGTAACAGACAATGTAATGCACGTCTTATTCTTGTCAAAGTCTACAATCACATCGTTTCCACATGGGATCAACAAACAATCTAGTGAAGGTCACAGTCATTTCAATTGCATTAATTTGGGTCTACTGGCAAGAAAGCTCATCCAACATTCCATTGATCATTTAATCAGGTCAACCCATGCAGTGTTAAAGTCTCGCTTTAAAAAACTTTCAACAAAAAAAAATTCACCGGACAAATGAGACATTGTATTTGGAGCAGCCTAAACTACTGGCTAACTTGCATGGTCAAAAGTCAAAATACAGGATTATAAAGTAGTGTCAAAAAAGGCCGCTTCTTCATTCTATTACTTGACTGTACATGGAAGGGTTTTAAAAAAGTAGACTATAATGAAATTGTGTGATGCGCACAAGTTAGATATGAAAACCACTTTAAGACTTTGACAATGCATTTGTAATGTTGAGTAAAAGAAAAATAAAAGTTGAGTATGTTGATATTAAAAATTCAGTGTCATTTGTCTTGTGCTATCATATAATGTTTGTTTTGATGAGATACATCCTGTGTCATTGGATTTGTTATTTTCGACTTATTGTTCCTTATATAGGATTGGTTGTCAAAATTATGGAAGATTTTAATATTTACTGGTCACAAATCACACAGATTTTAGAGCTCTAGAGTGCATTGAAATTGTAAATCAAGTCATAAAGACATAAGTTATGATTTTCTTGGAGTGGTAAGATATTTCTATCTTAAGTGTATGCTCTCTTTGGAAGGTTTTGAGCACCAAATTACTTGCCTTTAAGATGGCAATGCAAATTAAACATATTAATACTCTTGAAAAGATGAGCCTTGTTCTAGGAAAACAAAACCGGGCTTAATGCACGTGTGGAAAGTGTGATATGTGATCAGTCTGCGGGCTTAATGCATGTGTGGAAAGTGTGGTACATGTATGTGGTCAGTCTGCGGGCTTAATGCATGTGTGGAAAGTGTGGTACATGTATGTGGTCAGTCTGCGGGCTTAATGCATGTGTGGAAAGTGTGGTACATGTATGTGGTCAGTCTGCGGGCTTAATGCATGTGTGGAAAGTGTGGTACATGTATGTGGTCAGTCTGCGGGCTTAATGCATGTGTGGAAAGTGTGGTACATGTATGTGGTCAGTCTGCGGGCTTAATGCATGTGTGGAAAGTGTGGTACATGTATGTGGTCAGTCTGCGGGCTTAATGCATGTGTGGAAAGTGTGGTACATGTATGTGGTCAGTCTGCAGGCTTAATGCATGTGTGGAAAGTGTGGTACATGTATGTGGTCAGTCTGCGGGCTTAATGCATGTGTGGAAAGTGTGGTACATGTATGTGGTCAGTCTGCGGGCTTAATGCATGTGTGGAAAGTGTGGTACATGTATGTGGTCAGTCTGCGGGCTTAATGCATGTGTGGAAAGTGTGGTACATGTATGTGGTCAGTCTGCAGGCTTAATGCATGTGTGGAAAGTGTGGTACATGTATGTGGTCAGTCTGCGGGCTTAATGCATGTGTGGAAAGTGTGGTACATGTATGTGGTCAGTCTGCGGGCTTAATTACTGTGTGGAAAGTGTGGTACATGTATGTGGTCAGTCTGCGGGCTTAATGCATGTGTGGAAAGTGTGGTACATGTATGTGGTCAGTCTGCGGGCTTAATGCATGTGTGGAAAGTGTGGTACATGTATGTGGTCAGTCTGCGGGCTTAATGCATGTGTGGAAAGTGTGGTACATGTATGTGGTCAGTCTGCGGGCTTAATGCATGTGTGGAAAGTGTGGTACATGTATGTGGTCAGTCTGCGGGCTTAATGCATGTGTGGAAAGTGTGGTACATGTATGTGGTCAGTCTGCGGGCTTAATGCATGTGTGGAAAGTGTGATACATGTATGTGGTCAGTCTGCGGGCTTAATGCATGTGTGGAAAGTGTGGTACATGTATGTGGTCAGTCTGCGGGCTTAATGCATGTGTGGAAAGTGTGGTACATGTATGTGGTCAGTCTGCGGGCTTAATGCATGTGTGGAAAGTGTGGTACATGTATGTGGTCAGTCTGCAGGCTTAATGCATGTGTGGAAAGTGTGGTACATGTATGTGGTCAGTCTGCGGGCTTAATGCATGTGTGGAAAGTGTGGTACATGTATGTGGTCAGTCTGCGGGCTTAATGCATGTGTGGAAAGTGTGGTACATGTATGTGGTCAGTCTGCGGGCTTAATGCATGTGTGGAAAGTGTGGTACATGTATGTGGTCAGTCTGCGGGCTTAATGCATGAGTGGAAAGTGTGGTACATGTATGTGGTCAGTCTGCGGGCTTAATGCATGTGTGGAAAGTGTGGTACATGTATGTGGTCAGTCTGCGGGCTTAATGCATGTGTGGAAAGTGTGGTACATGTATGTGGTCAGTCTGCGGGCTTAATGCATGTGTGGAAAGTGTGGTACATGTATGTGGTCAGTCTGCGGGCTTAATGCATGTGTGGAAAGTGTGGTACATGTATGTGGTCAGTCTGCGGGCTTAATGCATGTGTAGAAAGTGTGGTACATGTATGTGGTCAGTCTGCGGGCTTAATGCATGTGTGGAAAGTGTGGTACATGTATGTGGTCAGTCTGCGGGCTTAATGCATGTGTGGAAAGTGTGGTACATGTATGTGGTCAGTCTGCACAGCAGGGTTCGCCAAAACCGTCGGTCCGCCGGTCCTGACGGGCAAATTTTTCTCAGGACCGACAAGTGATTTAAGATAATCGGTCCGACTGACCGACACAATCGGATGAAAAATGGTTTCAAAAAGATCACTTAAAGTGTATAATGTGCTTTTGGATTAATAGAAGGTAAAGGCGTTTTGTTCAATTTCTGTCAAAATCCTTTTTTGTTACCTTCATTTTGATGTTTTGATGTTTAAAGTTGGATTAGAATTGACTATCACATGCGAGTTCAAAATCAACGGTCTTTGTTTAAAAAGCAACCGGGTGCGTCCGCCCTTTTGTTTGTTCCATTTAATTTCTCCGCAACAAAAACCGCATGAAAACTTGTTTCAGCAGGCATTTGTGAGCATTTCTGTTAAATAGTTTCATTATTATATTGTTCTGGGAAAGATATATTTTAATTGAAATACCAACAATTTCTGAAATCAAGAATGGATGGTGGTAATTATCATGAGCCTTTCTATCAAGTAATAGGTGTAAAAGACATCATTTTAATTGAACCTGGAAATCAACCACCTCAGCTAAGAGAAGATATTTTAACAATAGGTGTTGTTTTAGAACTTGGGAAATTGGCTAATAAACAGAAATTGAAGTCATCCAAAGTAGTGTGAAAGAGTGTGTGCAATTAAGTCAAACTTGATTGGATGTCACCCTAACTTTTCAAGAACACGGATTTGTAGACCTGTGGAGGCTAAACACAGTTTGACATGCCTTTGGTTTACATGTGGTTTATTATTAATATAATAATTGTTTCATTATATCGACTTAGGACATGTTTTTATTGTATTTTAATTTGATAAAAACCAATTAACACCTAAAAGGTACTCTCTTTTGTTGTGTTTTGCTGTTATAGTTTAGTCGGACAGTGGGACTGACAGAAACTGATTAGGACTGACAAAGATTTCAAGTCTGTCAGTCCAAATGACTGACAGATTTTTCAAGTTTTGGCAAACCCTGGCACAGGCTAATCAGGGATTACCGTAAAAAGTTGTGTATAACGCGCATTTATGTATAACGCGCATCTACTTTTTAAAGCTAAAAAATCGGGAAAAAAAGTTTTTGAAGCAAAAAAATCGGGGGAAAAATTCCGTACCGCAGGCTAACTGAAAATCGTTATATTTACATTGCCGATCTTACGTATTCTTTTATTGCTTCAATTATAAATTATTTTTAAGACGATAACGATACAACTAGTTGGTGTTTTTTTTTAATCATATTATGCGTAAAAATAAATGTTTGGATTTAAATGAATTATGCATGAAATGCACACTTTCCACGAGGATACCATCAAGGTTTTCATCATATGTCTCTAAAGTAACTGTCCACGATTTTATCGTGGAGTACACATAACGGATGGATTAGTTATAACTTAGAAGAAACTGACATTATTGATTGGTATTGTCACCTGGTTATTCATGCATGACTAATTCACAACCGCGCGTTTTATTTACAATGCCGATATCATGCGTTCTTTTCGAGTGTCTAAAATTGATAGGGGACTTTAACGACTCAAACTTCTCAACACCATCACGACATTACCGGCGATAAACAAACAATGGAGGTGTGAAGCCGTTTGCCGGTTCGCATGTTTTGATAATAGCCCAGCTACACAAAACTTGACAGGTGACGCAAATTGCTCAATAATCACATCCTCAATCTTGACAAGACGTATGAAAACGTGTAAACAAACACAGCATCAATTTTATTAACACATTTGAAAAGCAAGAAAAATAATCTTAAATATATCGGGAAATACCTTGCCGACATACTATTGTAAATCGACAAGTGCCCCCAAATAAATTGTGTAACCCTAGTACAGTAGGGTATAATATTGTGGGAAAAGTAAACAATAACATTTAAATAAAAATGGCTTCCTCGTTTTTCATTCTCTTCTTCAAATTTATTTGATTTCAATGCTCTGTACGTACCTGAAA
The DNA here is from genome assembly GCF_020536995.1 of Dreissena polymorpha. NCBI lineage: Eukaryota > Metazoa > Mollusca > Bivalvia > Myida > Dreissenidae > Dreissena > Dreissena polymorpha. The sequence goes on along the minus strand of NC_068367.1, from coordinate 61,018,736 downwards.
AAGATAGAAAATATATATGTTAACTTTATAATGTTTGTTCATCTTATTCAGATCGTCAATATAACACTATTATCAACATAGTTACAGTTAAAACACCGGAAAACAGAATGATGCGAATTACCGCTACTGGGTAACTGACAGCGAAAAAATGTCTTGGCATGGCTGTAGTTGTGCATAACGCGCATCAAGTTTTTAAAATGAAATTTTGGGGTAAAAAAGTGCGCCTTATACACAACTTTTTACGGTACACTTTTTGCTTTAATGATATTTTTCAGTTAAAGAAAGATTCTTTTTATTGAAATTCCGTTTAGTAGGAAAGTGATGTCCCTGATTAGCCTGTGCAGACTGCACAGGCTTGTTTGAGAGGGCACTTTATGCACATGCATTAAACCCCAGTTTAACAAAGAGTGGCTCATGTAATATAAATTGATAGGTTGGATGCTGGATAGATTTTTGCCAAAACAATTCAATGTTGAAAACTGAAGCACTTTTTATTGTTCTGATGGAAATCAGTCAGTTGACTCTGTGTGTATGTAATTATAATATACACAGAGTCTCATTTTCAAGCAAAAATGTCAAAATAACAAAAACTGAACAATTTTTATAGTAATAATAAAAAATAAATAAATAATAATAATAATATAAGTAATAAAAAAGTATATACTACTACTACTACTTCAAGTTATAATAATAATTAGTGAAAATGGGATCTGTTCAAACTACTTAGTCCAAACAGTGACTTAAGCATGTAATGACTTTAACTAAATAAAATAATTAGCTACAAAAAAAGTTTAATCAAGCAGAGAGTGTTACCAACAGACTACTCTGTACTGATGTAACAAACTGAAATGTGTTTTTAAGATATGCACATAATTAGCTTTTTGCCAGTTGGATGTACTTTTTGTTCCTGTACAGTGTACAAGGCAATTTTGGGTGGGTGTGGCCTATATGGGTGGGGCGCCTCAGGGTTGGTAATGGGGCCATGCATAGTTGAGATTGACTGTATTGTCATGCATAGTTGAGGGTCGCACATATGCTCATAGCTACCATGTGTGTTAGTTTCAAGGTTCTAGTGCTTATAGTTTAGGAGAGGATAGTGGCCAGGACGGACAGACAGACGGACGGACGGACAGACGGACGGCGGAGATAACCACAATATCCCCACGCTTTTCAAAAAGCGTGGGGATAACTATCCGTAAAAAATACTGTCGCGGTCGCCGGATTGTCGAATTTCGGACGCTGCTTGACAATTCTGATGGAAATGTAGGTATTTCACTGATTAATGCGATTTTTAATGTATATACCATGTTTCAATTAATAAATAAAATGTGCATAAATAGTCAGTTTTGTATCCAGTAGGAATAAAATTATAATACATGTAATATTTGGTATTAAATTTGGATGAAGAATGTTGTTTACGCTTATTAATTAATCTAGTTTGAAAGTGTTCATCAATAGTAGTAATGGCATGCTTTGGCACAAATGTCTGAATTAATAACAGCCATGACAGTTACACACTGTGGATTATATCACACTTACTGTTAAACACGTCAGTTGGTATTCCTATACAAGTGCTTGTTTATTTGACCTCGGTATAGACTACAATTGTTTTGTTAATTAACGTGAAGAAAATGTTGTAAATTAATTATAGTAAATTGTAGATGTCATTCCTTTCCAGGAAAAAGGCAAGGCAAGGAGGAAACTATCAGAGCCAGTAACTGTGTAAAACTGTCAGTAGCTCAGGATACTGCATGGCATAAACGGGGTTTTGACAGTCTAAAATGTAAGTTGAATGCAACAAACATGTCATTTCAAGCAATACATTGTCACTGAAGCAAACATATACATTTTATTTTATTAAGACATGTAGGAATATGTATGTCTGTCTGACTGTCTGTCTGTCAGTTTATTTTTAACTTTTAAACTTTTTAAGATATCAACTTCAAACTTCATGCATGAATAGTGCACACACATTACTACATATAAACAATAGCTGCATTTTATATGGATTTATTTCCCCTTTTCAGTTGTCCTTGTTTTACTGTCCAAGTTAGTTGTCAGCGGTGATATTTAGTTCTCCTTAAGCCACAGGTCTAGTTTTATTATAAATTCAAATAATTTGTTTCAGCACACACATTTTTGATATCCAAGCAAAAGTATGGAGGGAAGATAGTGAAGTATGTCATGTCTCATCGTATCTGGAACGTGACAGTGGTGTCGAAGAAGAAACCGGACAGGCCAGGTTGTACGTGCACTTGACTGTGTCCACAATCCCTGTGTCAAGTTACTGAAGTGTCAGTGATGAGAAGGGATTCAAGGAGCTTATTAAAGACGCCCTGTTGAGATTTTAGAGGGTGATGGAGATAATAATTAAGTTATTTGCGTGAAAAGTAACTTAAACCTTACACTACAGAAACATTTTGATAAAAATCATGTTAACAACATTTTCATAATGAAGAACTCAGACTGTCAGCCCAGGGTCACCACTACCAAGCCGGTTTTTACACTTATTCCAAACCTGGTGGAGTTCATAAAAAATCGACCATGAAAATCATGTTTAATAAGTTTATTGTTATTATATTCATTGATGAAGCTATTTTCCTTTTATCTGGTATAATTAAATGATTTAATGTGCCATATTTCTTAATTTTGAATTGTTTTATTTCCCCTGTCACATGTTCAAGTCTTTTATATATTGTAGAACACATTTCATTTGAAATTTCAAACTAGGTTAGCAATATTTTACCAACCATTGTTGGTTCCATGTCACCATGAGATGAGATGTATGTATGTTTATGTGTTTATTATAAGCTTTTACTCATTTTTATCTATTTTTGTACATTTGAACTGCTCAATATGCTCACATGTAAATGTCGAAAATTCAATATGGCTTTTCTGGTAAATGTGGGTACCCTTGATTGTGAAGCAGGAACTTTTCATTTTCACTTGTGACCCTTTTGAATAATTCAGGCTCATGTATAGTTTTAATTATTTTTTTGATAAGCCAAGTCAAAAATATTTCATGAACCCTTTTTGAATTCTTCGGATTCATGAAAAGTTTTTCATAATTAAGTTCTTAAAAAAGGCAAAAATATTCAATATACCTTTTTTGAACCACATACTTAGTTCAAATGCATGAAAAGTTCTAGATCAATTATTTAACCAAATGGGGAATGTTTCACTTTAAAAAAAATCATTTACATTTTTCAGATTCATGAAAAAACCCTAATTAGTTCTTAAAACAAAGTCAAGAATGTCTTATGAACAATGCATGAACCACATAATCTGTTAAGGTGCATGAATCGTTCATCACTAGTTCATGAACCAAATCATGAATCTTTCTTGGATAAATTATTAAACCGTCTTGTTCATGAACCATTCTTCACTGGTGCATGATGTGTGGTCATGAATCATTATGAACTATAGTTCATGAACTTGCTCTCATCAATTTCATGAATTTATCATGAACTGTTCATGAACTGTTTGTAAATACATGAATCATTCATGAATTCATGAATTTGATCATACCTCAGGGGAATAGAGCTCTGAAATACCTCATTCTTATAGATTATTAAAGGAATGTTTACAAATTTCTTACCTTATAAAGGTTTAAGTGTATTAAAACTTTACAGTCTTGGTTATATAAGAGGGCTTGCAATGTTGGAACAACGCATTCTGATATCCCTGCAGATTTTCTTTTTAAATTCTAATACAAACAGTTAAAATCCCAATACTTACGTGCAGAAAAAATTCCTAGCACAATCTGGATGGAGAAGAGTCCAGACTGTATTTTGTATGTGAACATGTTTTGAAGATAGAATTGCAGAAAATAAGGATATTTAATTGTAAAATTCAGATCAATTTTACTAGTGAACAAAATTAATTAATTGTCTTGGACATTTATTGTTGTCAAACACTGCAGGGCCCCAAAACCGGTAAAATTTGGTGTAAAAAAAAATGTTTATATACTATCCAATTGGTTCATGCATTTATTTTGGTATGCTATAGATCACAGTGTCTAAATCTTTGGGAATTTGACTCTATGCCTTCTTAGTCTGGTGTTCTCTTTTTGGCTGCTGCACTCAGAATAGATTATTTCTCAAGTTTGCAGTGTCCTTCAGAAAATATTGTCAACTTGTTTTTGCCATGCGGCATGAAATTCATGAATTCATGAATGATTCATGAACTTAACAAACAGTTCATGAACAGCTCATGATAAATTCACGAAATTGATGCGAGCCACTTCATGAACTAAAGTTCATGAATGATTCATGAACTAACATTCATGCACCAGTGAAGAATGGTTCATGAACAAGACGGTTTAATAATTTATTATAATACAAGCAAACACATTTTGGCTGGGATGGCCATGTTTACATGGCTAAAATTGTTCCCATTAAAAATCATATGGACTGCACAAATACCCTAATGGATTTCAATAGATTGCCAAAAAGTACTTTTTCTCAAGGCAATTTCCAAAATTTATATTGTTGCATGTCATAGCCAGATATTGAATTTCTGTCAAAAGACAAGATGATAATATTGCAGTTTGAAAATGATCTGTTATGTAACTTGTATGATAACGTATTGGAGTTCTGTATGACTCATAAAACATTTAAGAGTGCCAGGAGCCATTTAGTAACAAATGAAACAAACTGTCAATTCACTGCAGTATTTCATCCCATCCCTCCTAAGAAGGCTGCACATCGAGCTGTCCATGTAAGAATTTCCTGATGGCCATCCACAAATTCTTGTTTCAGTTTTGATGGACACTTAAGTAACTTAGTACAAATGTAAACCATTCTATGACAAAAGTTTGCGTATAACAACTGTCTCCATACCTCAAAGGTCAAGGTCACACTTAGTGGTCAAAATCCATATTAGCCCTTTCAGTGCGGGAACTGAATTTTAAAGGCCTTTGCAACAGTTTGGATCCAGATGAGACGCCACAGAACGTGGCGTCTCATCTGGATCCAAACTGTTTGCTATTCTGATAGTATTCTTTGAAAAAAATGAAGAAAATGCTTATTTTACAAATTCAGCAGACGACATTTTAGCAGACGACAAATTTCCCAGCATGCAATTAAGGGTTAAGCTCAAATATTGGAAGCAGCTGATACTGAGCCTTGCCTGTTTTGATGGCCATTTGTCATGCACACAGATTGATCATGAGGCAATGAGGTGTCAACTTTTATTCACAAAACTCTGCCTAATATTTTAATGATATTGGTGTGGAAAGGTCGTCTGTTCTTTTTTGACCTATATAAACAAGTTATCTTGAAGTATTTCTCTGGTAATGATTTTATTTGCATACAAAATTATGGACTATATAAAATTCGTTCAAATAAAAAAATCCTTTTAGTTTTCAGGGTAGTTTTGTCTTGATATTATGATTATCATCATTATCATCACAAGCTATATATATTGATGGCAGATGACAAAATAGGATCCATGCCTGATTTGGTGGTCATTTGTCATGCAGGCATGTTGCGTGTAAGCATTGCTGTAAGAACATTGTAACAGCTAAGCAGTGGATGTTGCTGTCCTCCAGTGCTCAATTTTTTGTGCCCAGTGTTTGATCAAAGTAATTGATGACAAAATTAGATGGAAAAATTAGATGACAACATTTGACGTGACAAACTGTCCGTCTTTCCGTCACACTTTGCTTTTAGGTTTCGAAAAATGCTCATATCTTCTATGTCCCTTGAGATATAACCTTCATATTTGGTATGCATGTGTATATGGACAAGGCCTTTCCACACGCACACAAATTTTGACCCCTGTGACCTTGAACTTAGGGTCAGCGTTAAGGTTTCGAAATCTGCGTTTAGGTTTCAAAAAATGCTCATAACTTCTATGTCCCTTGAGATATAACCTTCATATTTGGTATGCATGTGTATATGGACAAGGCCTTTCCATACGCACACAAATTTTAACCCCTGTGACCTTGACCTTGAACTTAGGGTCCGCGTTTAGGTTTCGAAATCTGCGTTTAGGTTTCGAAAAATGCTCATAACTTCTATGTCTCTTGAGATTTAACCTTCATATTTGGTATGCATGTGTATATGGACAAGGCCTTTCCATACCCACAAAAAAATTTACCCCTGTGACCTTGACCTTGAAGTTAGGGTCCGCGTTTAGGTTTTGAAATCTGCGTTTAGGTTTTGAAAAATGCTCATAACTTCAATGTCCCTTGAGATATAACCTTCATATTTGGTATGCATGTGTATATGGACAAGGCCTTTCCACACGCACACAAATTTTGACCCCTGTGACCTTGACCTTGAACTTAGGGTCTGCGTTAAGGTTTCGAAATCTGCGTTTAGGTTTCGAAAAAAGCTCATAACTTCTATCAAGCGCTTATAGGGGGAATAAGTCATCCTATGGTGACAGCTCTTGTTATTATATATTTTACTGTTTTATCTGTTTTGTGTCAATCATCATGATACAGATAACTGAATTGACCTTTCGACAGCCGATTGATTGACAGGCTTATTAACCAATCAGATTACAGCATAGATTAGGCCCGTTACTATCCGCCATTTTGTCCGTCAAACTCGCCGTTGTCCGACACATAAGCTTATACGTAATTCTGTGTTTTAAACAAAGAAAATGGTTAAAAGGTGCTGTTATGGCACTTGTTATTCAGCCCCAAGGTATCCAGAACGGTTAAAAGATGGAAGTACATTTTTTCCGTTCCCTCAACCGGGTACTAATCTTGAAAAATTCAAACGTTGGATTCGTCTTTGTGGTCGTCCACACGAACAGCTTAATCTCAACATATTAAGCGATCGCCCAAAAGCAAAACACAGTCGTTATAATAAGATACTACGCGAAAATAGAAAATGTAAGTTTTGCAACGGACACGTTATAAAAAAGAGTATAACTTTGTACTTGTTAATCCTCTATGTAGACAAATTAGAAAGGAACATTTAAAACCATTTTTCAAAGGTGGCCAACGTTAAATAAATTTGACATTCTAATGCAGTCGGCAAATAAATAAGACATTAAAAACTTTGCTAGATTTTTTTAATGCTAATGAAATGCGTAATAATAAAGACAATGAGTTATTATTTTTAATAATATCACATAGAATAAAACATTTTTTATTTCTTTCGGTTTAAGTCTTCCAAATTTAATGTAAGTTAAGAAACTATTTTAAAATGCGCAAGTAATTATCAATAGGGGCCAATAAGTGTCATTTTACACCATATGTGGGCTTTCTACTAATCCGTTATCAAAACAGATGCCGCAAACTGTGAATGACCCTTTGAAAACCCGGTCTGATTAGCGAGTTTTTTGTACATGAAAATTCTTTCAACTTTTTATATTTTAAATATTGCAGAAGATAGTTTACGAGGAAATAATAATATATAATAATATATTGTGTATGTTACTTTTTTGACGACTTTGACTATGTTTTACGATTATAACAATGCTCATGGGTCATTTTGACCAAACGCATTGTAGATATGTGTTATATCGGATTTCAATTAAAACGTTCTTCGTCTTCTATTATAATAAATTTACTTACCTGTGCCACATTTGCGATGTTGCCATCGGTTGCAAAAATTAACGGCTTTTAATTAAAAAACTGAAACATCTATTACTCAAGGAAAAATATTGTGACTAACGAACAATTCATACTGTATGCGATAATTGGCGATAATTTTGCCGACTTTGATGATAAATTTAACGGCTTTTAAGTAGACTAATAAAAAAGTTTTGACTATTTAATAGATATGATAATTATATTCAGCACCACTATTCAATGATAATAAAAACTATTGTATGGCCTTTCTGGTATACCATGAGGCCTTTTTGGTTCACTTATGCGGCCGATTCGCGTAGCCATTTTTATGACGGACTTCAGCGGAGTGACCCCCCTTGAAATCGGTGGGCGTGGCTTCACTCTCGCTGTCGAAAGGTCAATTGATAATTGATCTCAACAATTACTTAAAGTTGTATGCAATTGTGGATGACTCTAAAATAATCATATTCATTTATATGATACATAATTTGTGCTTTTTATTATGACGGATTAGGTATAACTATGCATGATAAAATAAAGTAAAACACAAGCAAAAAAAACAAGTTTTTTGCTTGCAAAGTTGGATTAATTTACGAACTCAATCACATGGACACATGGCCTTGAAAATTTAGTTAGACTGTTGTTGCATTTTTGATTCTACTCCAGTCGGTCTATTTTTAACCTAGAAAAAATTGCAAAAGAATTTATTCCGTGTGGGTCGTATTCTCATACGTCTTATTAATTCATAGTGTTTTTTTCAAGTCTCAACTCAATGGGGAAAGTGTTAAAATTCAACGTTGAAAATGGCGAAAAATGCGAAGTTTTATTATGTCCCATGTAGTACACCATACGGTTTCTTCCAATAAATATGACGTCATTAAGTGACGTGAAACAGTTCAATATGGCGGGCAAAGTCAGTTGAAAGTTCTGATCGATGTGGAATCAACTGTGATTTGACGTTATAAAGACAGTAAGTAGAAGTTTTGTTTTTCAAACGATGTGAATTGTAATATTTCAATATAGAGCAATGCTTAATGGTGCCGCTGTTTTAGCATAAATCTAGTTGAAAGAAGATTATAAGAATATCAGAGCCCTCTTAAAAGACATGCATCATCAAGTTATTGAATTGAGGCGTTTGTACATCTTTGTAGACTTTTTTTCATATAAAATACACACGGAGAGTTGATATTTACCAAAGGCATCCTAAATACATGAAAAAAAACTTTTTTTTGACAACTTATAAACCGAGGTCTGCACAATTTTTAAAACTACGGAAGCGTGTTTGTGTCAAAATTCGCAAATTTCGGGGAATATGAGTTCTTAGTTTTTCGCATTTTATGTATATTCTTTGATTTAAACAAGTTCATTAAGTACATGAAATTGCTAAATATTAAATATTATCTATATTAACACCATTTCAGGTCACTGCATCAGTGATATACAGCATGTGAGAAGACCAGCAGATCATGTAGTTTTTGCCATCTTTCTCATTCAGCATGGTATGTTACATTAACTGAACAATCGATTTTATGAAATATTTCATGTATTATAATCAGAAAAAAAGATAAGTTAAAAGCATAATTACCATGATATTTGGATTTTGTCTTTTCACAAGTGGTTATTAACACTATGCCACTCATGCCACCCAGCAGTTTGTACCTATTTACATGTATACTGAAGAATGTTACTATATAAAGAACATAATTTTCACGATCGAGTCGGTCACGAAAAATGCAACCAACACTGATTCAAAATGCCGGGCGGCTTTTATTGGAAGTTACACAAATCATTATTTAACGTTATTCTACTTCAGTTACAGTGGTATGTATTACAATTATATTGAAATATATTTATGCAAACATTATTTTTGTTGCAGGACAAGGTATGATGGATGACCAGGCGAACAGCAGAATATTAAGATCGGACGAGACTTTTGATGTTAAGTCTGACTGCTTATTCTGTGCTAATTATGCTAAATCGGACAAAAAGAAAAGGGGAGGGGATGTATGGGATGTCAAAACTTTTGACTTTCAAGAAACTATAATAAAGAAATGTAAAGAAAGAAATGACCTTTGGGGTATATCAGTGCTTGGAAGAATTGAGCACATCATAGATCTGCCTGCTGCTGATGCAGTTTACCACCAGACATGTAATACAAACTTCCGGACTGGAAAAGACATACCTTTGAAATATCGTTCAAATAAAAGACAAAAAACAAGTTCAAAAAGTCCAGGAAGGCCTGTTGATAAGGACCAATTGTTAGCGTTTCAAGAAGTTGTGAAATATGTAGAAAGTTCGGAAGGTAAAGTCATATCAGTGAGTGACCTCGTCCAAAAAATGACTGAACTCTGTGGTGACAAGTCTTACAGTACAAAACATATGAAAAACAAACTGATAGAACACTTTGGTACTGATATTGTTATAGGAGAATTAGATGGTAAAAGTGACATTATAACCTTAAAGATTACAGCTTCATATATCATTCATAATTTTCACAAGAGTCAGAAAAATGAGGCATCAAATGAACGAGAAAATATCTTGTTAACAGCAGCTAAACTTATCAAAAATGACATCCAATCCATGCAGTATGATAAGTCGTTCTACCCAGCATCAGAAAATGTTAAATCAATTGAAGACAACTTAGCATTTTTGCCAAAGAGTTTACTGATATTTTTGAACAACATATTTGTTGAGAAAGATTGTAAGTTGAAAATCGCTGTTGTCGGGCAAGCAATAATGCAAGCTTGTGCCCCTAGAAATGTTATTTGTCCTTTGCAGTTAGCCTTAGGCTTACAAATGCATCACCAGTTTAGTTCGAGGTTCCTTATTGATACTTTGTTTCAATTAGGCCTATGCTCATCATATGGTGAAGTACAAAAGTTTGAAATCAATGCAGCAGCTTCAAACTCAACATTGTTCAAAAATTACTTCCCTGGACAATTCATGCAATTTGTAGCAGACAATGTCGACCACAATTCGAGGACACTTGATGGACTGAATACTTTTCATGGAATGGGTATAATTTCTTGTAAAACCCCAGGGCAGAAGACCAGTTGGAATATACCAAGGACGGATGCCAACTATAGCCAGTTATCAGATGCCAACATTGAAATTAAGTATTACAAGCCATCCGAGGCTTCAGTCCCGCCCATCAAATTTAATGAACTGACTGAGATTTCCCCAAAGAATAAGAATTTCTTCCATTCTGCCAACTTGTTGATCAAATCTGTTTGGATTGCAAGACAGACAAGACCTAATTGGTCAGGATTTATGCAGACATTTCAGCAAGGAACACATCCAGGGGCAGCAAATGTGACATTTTTGCCAATGATAGACATGGCGCCTAGTGATCTCACATGTATCAACTCTACTTTATGGTTTGTTGCAAACCAAGCAGAGAAATTTAGTGTGACACCTATCATAACCTTTGACCAACCACTGTACCTGAAAGCTCATACAGTAATAAGAGAACAGAATGCCGACAGTCCGTTAAGACGGGTAGTATTGAGACTGGGTGGATTCCATATGCAGATGAGTTTCTTGGGGTGCATAGGGCACATTTTTACTGACACTGGATTGCAAGAAATATTGGAGACAGTCTATGCTTCAAACGCAGTTGTTCACATGTTGACTGGAAAGTCTGTCCATAGAGCTGTTAGAGGTTATTTTATGCTTGACACTGCACTCCATGCTTTGATGTTGTCTGAACTGTATAACAGACCGCTGGACGCACCAATATCTGAGCAGTTGAGTAACCATGGTGTAGAAAATGCGAATGGCTCAACAATCGCTTTTCCAAACACAGGTTTAACAGAGGAATCAGAGTCGTCAAGACAATCGATAGACCATAATGAAAATATCTACGACGCTCCTAATGATGATGTAGAAGCTATCGGTCACTTATACGACGCCATTTCAAGCGACAATGCAACACTAGATGATACCAAAACAAACACACACCTGAAAGCGATTGATGAAAATATATCACATTTCAGACAGAAGTTGAAAGAAAATAGGACAGCTCAGCTTTGGTTCCAATTCATGGACATGGTATCACTTTTGCAGCAGTTCTTGATGGCTGAGAGAACAGGCGATTGGGAAGGTCACTTATCAAGTGTAAAAAGCATGTTACCCTATTTTGCAGCTGCGGGTCATACACACTATCTGAAGTCGTGCTACCTATACCTAATGGATATGATGAATTTGTCCACTGATCATCCAGACGTTAGTGAAGCTTTCTCACAGGGACTCCATGTGGTCAGAAGAACAGATCGGTACTGGGCGGGCTTGTCAACTGATTTGATTATCGAGCAAGTTTTGATGCGTGCGCTTAAGACAAGTGGTGGACTAACACGTGGCCGAGGCATGACTGACAATCAGAGATCGCTATGGGTACTATCCATGCCTGCGTGTTCAGAAATGAACGCTGCAGTACAGGAATTGACAGGAGTATATTATGCCACCAGTGATCAACACAAAGACGTAGGGACAACAAGAAACTCAAAGGACAGTACAGACACTAGAACTATAATCAAGTTTCTGTCAGAGAGAAACCCGTTTGACGAGGCTGTGCAAGATCTAAGAAACATTGAAACCGGTGTATTTGCTGAACTGAACGTAAATATTGACAAAGCAAAGGACGTTGGAAGCAGTGTTTTAAAGGACATGAAAGACAAAAATGTAGATGTGTATACATTTAGAAGAGCAGACCAAGTTGTGAGAATGAATGTCAAGTCCACTCTGAAAGTTGATGATGAACTGATAGAAGTCGATCCACAACTTTTGTTTCAGCGTCTCATAACTGTTGCTGACAGAAACATGCCAAATATGCCAGATATATTCAAGTATGAATTGTGCCAAGTTCCATCGTCTATGTTTGACAAAAGCGGACTTCTAAGAGAGGCTAACAAACCGAATTTATCCGAAGCTATTTGGAATATGAGTGACTGTCAAGCTAACACCTTCCCACAATCACCAACATATGTTTTAGATGGTGGGTCATTGCTGCAACGTGTTCCATGGAAGAAAAACAGTACATTTCAGCAGATATGCCAACAATACCTTCGAAGTATTCAACAACACTATGGCAACAGAGCAAAAGTTGTGTTTGACGGGTATTCCTCCTCACCAAGTCTCAAGGATGTTACACATATGAGGCGAACGAAAGGAAAAATAGGGACAAAGGCATTATTTAACCTTGATACGACGTTCAGGTCAGATAAGGAAAAATTCCTCAACAACACAGAAAACAAGCAGAACTTTCTTACCATCCTGAGCAAATACCTGAGAGACAACAACGTGGATGCAATACAAGCAGTCGATGACGCTGATACGTTGATAGCAAGCACTGCAGTTCAAGAAGCAACATCGCATGATACGGTCGTTGTCGGTGAAGACACTGACGTGCTTGTATTATTGTGTCACCATGGGGACGATTCAAGTCACAATCTGCTTTATAAATCAGATATAAGGCGAGCAAATAAGGCAAATAAAGTCTGGGATATCAAGAAAACGAAAACTGTACTTGGACCAGAGTTATGCAGCATGCTTCCGTTCATACATGCATACACAGGTTGTGATACGACTTCTAGGATACATGGTATCAGCAAGGAAGCCGTACTAAAGTTGTTCAAAACCAGTTCCGAATTCAGACGGACCATTGCGATATTTAATGAAGGGGAACCAGACGTTAACGAAATAACAACTCGTAGTGAAGAGGCAATGATTCTTCTCAACAACGGTGTTCCTTCTGAAGGGCTCGATATCCTGAGATTCCGGAAGTTCACCCAGAAGGTTTGCACAAGTAAAACATCCGTCCAAGTAGAGACATTACCACCGACCACGGCTGCCTTTCGCTTTCACTCACTGCGCACATACCTACAGACACAGATATGGCGAGGAAACAACAATCTGGATGCAGTAGATTGGGGCTGGGAAATATCCAACAACAAATTGATTCCAGTAAGGACACATCTGCTGCCTGCTCCTGAACATCTACTCAAAGTCATACGCTGTAATTGCCGACAAAGTTGTGACTCAAAACGATGCACGTGTAGAAAACATGGACTCGAATGTTCACAAGGCTGTGGGAACTGTCGAGGAAACTGTTCAAACTCCTCCTCCGTCAATGATGATGACGACCTTGTGTCTGAAACCTGAACGTTTCATATGAACGACCTGTATAGAGAGATAAAAAATTGTGAAAGGATTCAATGCATTTAAGATAATATTTTAAACCATTCAGGTATTTCAATAATTATGCACATCATTTATTTGTATATTTCTGTACTAAATAGCATTCGCACGATATAATTGATGCAATATGTATATAAGCAAAGAAGTATAGATTTAAATAATTATATATTGCATTAAGAATGCAGTTAGTTTAGTGTGTGCATATATATTTATTGTTTCAAATTAGACAACGCAAGATTTGCCAATGAGTGTATTTGATTGTGGATGTTTATTTTCTATGATAAGTATCCAAAATAGAGTATCTGTGGAAAATTTTGAAATATAAAATATACTTTATATTCATTTAATAATAATATTATTAAACGACATCAAATCAATATATGATCTTTAATTCCATATTGAACAAATAGAAAATATAAGCTTGTCAAAAATATGTTTTTCGACAATTTATGTACTTTTATTTTAATATGCATTTCATATAAAAGGTGTGAAGTATATATTGTCTTCACATTATATTAACCATGAATATATTAAAAGGAATTTAAGTAAAAAATTAGTTGCTTATTTTTACTTAAATTAGATATTCTTGGGCTGCATAAATGTTTCTGGTTGCAATGAATTATCTTCTTAGAAGAATGATCTTGAATTTACAATGGACCTGTTTGTAAGAAGTGGGTGGGGTAAATTGACCCACGACATACGATAAATATGATCAAAATAAAAAGAGAAGTCAATTTAAGAATCATCACCGGCATCTAGACATGCTTTGTATGTCGTCTATGCTTCAAAAACTATGAAAACTAATACTTACTGGCCAGATGCATTTCATATAAGCAATTTTGTAAATTTCCACTGGTTTCAGCTGAAGTTCTAGGCATGTTGTTTCGTTACAAATTTGAGCACTTTCCGCCAAAGAAAAGTAATTTCTAACCTTGTCATGCAATTCTACGTATATTAAAATACCTAAAAACAAACAAATAAATTCTTTTGCAATTTTTTCTACCTTTAGCCATTTTAAGGCTAGAATGACTGGACTATTCATTTAAAATTCTGTCCTTTCATCAGCATTGTCATTTTCTGTCATGAAGAGATATTGCTAATTATTTTATCCCTGATACTTGCACTCCTTTTGAACACAACTCTGACCATACTACATTGGAGGAGGAGAAACTGATTGACGAGAGACGACGCATTAGGACTGTCTTGATTGGCCATTTTGAGCATCATGGAAATTTACTTTTTTTTTGCCTTACAAAAGACATCATTTGACCTTGTTTCAATAATACTACAATTACCAATTCAGGAAGTGAAACTGATTGATGGGAGTTGCGGGAGTTGAAAATTTGTACTGTCTTGATTAGCATAATAGGAATCATAGTTTAGACCTCGATACAAAATAAATCAATTGACCTTGTTCTAATAATATTTTGGTAGCATCCATTTGTTTCTTTGATGTAAAGCCATCCTTATCTGATGCTGATGGACAAAAATAGATTTTGTTTTTGGACCTGTTGACATCACAATCAGGGACTGTGTTTGAAGACACCACTATTGCTGAATGATTGATATTCTTTGTTCAAGACATTTAGCATTGTTTATGCCCTTGGGAGGCATTATAGCAGTCACTGACTGTCCATCTGTATGTCCACCTGGCATTCCTTTTTCTGGAAGTTTTTACACGCTTTCAGATATTGAGCTGAATTTTGGTAATGAGTCTACATACATGACTTACAGATGAAGTTTGAGTTTTGTTCCAGTCCATTGATTTTTGGCAAAGTTAAGGGCAATGGACTAAGAAAATTTCTCTAGTATAAACATTTTCTGGAGTTTTTTTTTATACAACGCTTTAAGATATTCAGCTGATTTTTTATGCCAGTCAACCTACATGACTTACAGATGAAATGTGAGTTTCTTTCTGGTTCTTTGATTTTTTGTTTGCAATACTATGGGCTTGGACTAAACAATTTCTTTCAAATAGCTGCTGTGCAGCTTCAAAGCGCAGTAGGCAACATTGTGTTTCACAAACACAGGTCTTGTATTATATGCAATGAAGACTCAACTATCAATTTAAAGAATGTTATAAAATGGATTCATTTAACAATGACAAGGCTTTATAAGTAAGCCATATGTGTACAACAAAACATTATGAGAATATAGACATAATTGTCCTCAACAAAAAAATTAAGTCCTTGAAAACCATGTAAAGTTGCTTACTCCAAAACAAATATGCATTATGATAAAAATTACCATGACTTTTATGTAATTGTCAGTGGCTCATATGTGGAAATGGGATGACTTTGCCTTTCATGTGATTGTCATTTATAATTTTGATGTGCCATATAAGAATATTACTGAACTCTCGTTAAATTTTGGTCAAATACACTTAATATTAGCCCAAGAAAATACTTAGAACTTAAGTTACATGAAGTCAGCATACATCCCTAAGAAGATTGAGCATGTTTGTTAAGACACAACTGACTCCTGTCATGTCCACTACATTAACCGAAAGCAATCAAATGCACATTTATTTCCATCAAGCAGATGAACCTCATTTTCTTCTCACAATAGGCTGGTCAGTGAAAAAAACCTGAATTAATTAGTTAGATTGCAGGAAAGTGACTTTAAATGAGATTATTTACTGTGCACAAAAACTACCTAGCAACCTTGTTTGTCATACTTCAAGTCGGAATACAGTACTGATCCTTAATTTCTACTTAACATCTGTATAAAAGTACTATGTAGGCATTTTAATTGCTGTCATTGGTGGCTCAAGTGCTTTCAGTCATTCATTTTCCTTCTTTTTAACGTACATGTAAAATGTACTTTCCAAATTGAGGAAAAACTACACAATTCCCAATTGCTGTCTGAAAAATTCCCAAAAGGAAGGAACATTTTGTCAATTTCTTTCCAAAAAGAGCATTATCTGTAAGTAAACAAACACAATGAGCACTGATACAGAAGATCTCAAGCCAAAATGTATGTAAATGAATATTTGAATTTGTTTGTGCATTTAATACCAAGCAATTTAAAAGACCCATTTTTCCAAAAACAAAATTGTCCCAATATAAGGGTTTTTAATTTAATTTTTTCCCAATTGGTTAGGTACCAGTACTTCTCCCAATTTGGCCAAAAATCGCTGTCTTTTTCAAATTGACACTTATAGACTCTTACAACAGAGTTGTATATGCTTGCGTATGGCGATAATAAAAATTCATCCTCTTTCTCCTAGTTTTATCATATTTTTTTGTTCTTTATAAAACAATATTATGTGTCCTTGAATGTTTTAAACTAGACTGTTTTTTCCTTATATAGGAATCCGTTGTCAAAATTATGAAAGATTTTAGTAAAAACTGGCAACAAATCATAACAATTTAAGAGCTACAGAGTGCATTGAAATTGTAAATCAAGTGGTTGAGACATAAGTTATGATTTTTTTTAGAGCAGTTGGATATTGCTATCTGAAAATGCTCTCCATGGACTGTTTTGAATACCAAATTAGGAGCCTTAAAGAAGGCAATGCATGATAATAATATGGATATTCTTTTAAATATAATATATATTGACTTGTGAGGAGATTCTGGACAGATTTTATGTTGAAAACTGTGGCGCATTTTATTTATTTTATTTTTCTTATGGAAATAAGTGATTTTAGACTGTGTGTATGTAATTATACAAAAAATACACACAGAATGTCATCTTAAAAGGAAAAGAAATCACAAGTGCTTAAAGGTGATTCCTTCCACTGATTAAGTCCAGACACTGACTACTGTGTAATGACCTAAGAACTGGATTAAATGACTATCTACAACACAACACAATGCGCACCCACATGAATAATGCGCATGCGATTTTTTAAAATCCATAAAGGAGAAAAAAGAATGCAAGACCTAAACATAAAAATCGGACTGAAAATAGCCGCCATTTTTATATTGAACAATCAATTATTACGGGTCATTGGAATGTTTATTTATGCACTCTTCAACAAAGAAGTGTTTATTTGATCAGGAGCATGGGTTGCATAGCACTATATTTTTGGCATTGTCTAGAGTGGTCTTCCTTCAATGTCTGATGCGTTGATGCGTCGTTCAGACGATTGCAAACAAATGTTTAAAACACCACTGTTGAATGTTCAATATTTATACACACAAAATGCAATTGCATATTTTCACGTTATCAAGTGTCAATTAGTGTCTCAAAAATCAATTTAGGGTTTCAACAAGTCGTGGCACAAATTACTGAATAAAAGCTGGCAATCAAGTACGCAGTGCAAAAAGACGCCCTTTCACACCTACCGTTACCAGCATAAAAGACGTCGTTCACACCTACCTTTACCTGCTCTCTTCTATGTCGACAACATTTCATCAATGAAGAAGAGTAAAAACACAAACAAAGAAATGTCAGCAACTTAAATAAAACAAATTTATTTTTGCCCCAAACTTCTTTTAACCCGTTCATATCTACCGGTACCGACTTTCTTGTTGTTTTGACAACGGCCCCTTCAGTCTGTAAGATTATAGGGTGTTGTTTTCTGGAAAGAAAACTGGTGGCCATTTTGATTATTTACGATATCATAACAAAGTTTTTGCAATTTAAAAGCCAGGATAGCGTTGTAGCAATGTATAACGAGCACAAGCTTTTTAATTTGAAATTTGGAGGTAAAAAAACTGCGCGTTATACGTGGGAACTTACGGTACTTGCAGTTATTTAGGGCTTTGTTATTGAGCACAGTGTCTTCTTTGTAAATTTTTATCTCGGCTTTCTTAGTCTGATGTTTTTGTTTTGGTTGCTGTCATGTTTCTCAAGTTTGCAGTGTCCTTCAGACAAAAGTGTCAACATTTTATTATTTGAAGAACAACTTTTCAATCACATTTCACATTTTCTTTTCAATTATTCATCTGGTGAATGTGTTAACAATAATGTATTTCAACGGTTTGGCCCGATTTCTTATCGAAGACCATACATAATCTTTACATATTTAAACACAGATATTTAAGTCACAACTTAAATATATATTTGTGAATGTGGCACTAAATTTGTCATCGTTGGCTCATTAGTAACTGACGGTGTATGGGATATACACCCTCAGTAATTTCATACCATACGAGAGTGAAGGATTATAATCTCAACCGACTACTCGATTACACGAGACGGGTGGTATGGAAATAACTCGGGGTGTATGTAAAATACTCCATGGGCACGTGACCGCTCTTAGCAAATCGGATTAGGTCATTTTTGTAGGAGGTGCAATGAGATATACTACAATCTCCCCCAGATACGGAAAATATACTTTAACCTACCAGGAACACTAACGCTAAATTGGTCGTTGCCTGCTAATTTGTTCAAATTGAATTCATATTTCTGTAAATATTCTGCTAAATGGCCTTTATATTATCAAAATAATATTATCTGGTACTATCTAATATTGACTGGGTGCCTTTAAGTGTATTTTCCATAACCGGGGTACATTCTAGTATACCAGTAGTATACTTACTTTTAAGTAGTACCCAACGACAAGGACCAATTGAGCGAATGTGAATAATGTAGGCAAATTTGAAATTTAATATATAATGTACAAAGTTGTAAGATTTATCAGTATTACAAGTTAAAGGGTTTAATAGACGAATCCGGAATTTGTCGCAAAATATTTAACCTTTCTCAATCCACTTATTGTTTATGGATTCATTTCTTTTAAGGACATTCAAAAACAAAATGAAATTGCTCATTTGTCTAAAATAGTTTAAGCGCTTAACATGTGATTTCCAAGTGAGTTGATTGGATAATATGTTAAAGACTAATTTGGATAAAATTTACATTTATGAAAACAGATATAATGTTAATTAGGTAACACTTTACGTGCAAATGTAAGAAAAAACTGTTTTTATTAATGCCTAGCAAGGAGAATTGTATCGATAATTGTGCCATGCCGTTTGGCGTTTACAGGATAAAGTTGTCATAAGAAACGGCGCATTGCTAACTATCAGTGTCTGATCCCTTTGAAAATCATCTAGACTGCTCAAATGCCCAAATGGGTTTCAATTGATTGCCAAAGAGGACTTTTTGCCACAGCAATATCAAAATATTGTTGCAAATAGGACGCAGATATTGAATTTCTGTCAAAAGACAAGATGAGGATATTTCAATTTTAAGTGGATCTGTTATGTAACATATAAGATAATCATATGGGATTTCCATGTGACTTTGATGAAACTTTTAAGACTGTGCCGGGAGCCATTGGCTTTCAATGGGACATAAACTGTCAATTCACTGCTGCCTTTTTTTTAAATCCCCACCCCCCCCCTGCTTCAAAGATGGCTGCATATATCAGTTGGTCACTGTCCAAATGGTCAAATGTGCGGATGTTGGTTTGAAAATTGTAGTTTCAACCATAATTTTGCCATATATTGATGGACTTTAAAATGACTTAGATAAAATGTAAAACCATATAGTCCTAGTAGGAACAGAGGTTTTCTGAAGGAAAAAACAGGTTATTAGATTGGCGAATGTCGGTGGGCGGGCTGGCGGAACAAGCTTGTCCAGGCCATAACTCTGTCGTTCATTGTGAGATTTTAAAATCATTTGGCACATTTGTTCACCATCATTGGACAGTGTGTCGTGCAAAATAATTACGTCAATATCTCCAAGGTCACACTTTGAGTTCAAAGGTCAAAAATGGCCATAAATGAGCTAGTCCGTGCCATAACTATGTCAATCATTGTGAGATTTTATAATCATTTGGCACATTTGATCACCATCATTGGACGGTGTGTCGCGCGAAAGAATTAAGTCAATATCACCAAGGTCAAGGTCACAATTTGAGTTGAAAACCTGGTTTTGTGACAGTTTTGTCCCTTAAGTTTTAAATATGCTGACGATGTTCTACACTGTCTTAGGTAAAAGAAAATTGTTGTTCCGTTAACAATGTAGAACATCATCAGCATATTAAACAAGAAATATCTTTAAAAAAGATATACGGCGTTGATTGTGGTCGATGTTTATAAACGATAAAAAGTTATCTCTATGAGATAAAAATTAGCGGATGCCTTTTTTCTGCGCAGTTCTTAGCTACATCACAAGCAAATCAATTACGGGGTGTTGCGCCAGATTTCGTGGCTTATTTTGCTTTATGTGATATTATTACTCAGATATCTATATTTACAGAATAGAAAAACACAAGAAACATGAAAATAAACGAGTGCATATAGGTCAGCCGGCAATACTCGAATTTTATTTAATTGCATAATTATAGTATAGTGAATTATTGTGCTCATGCTTAATAAACTGGTCTAAATGAATAAATATTTTTAATTAATTTTATCAAAATTCATCCTAATCATGCAAATGTTGAAAACATATTAAAAATCGATGATTGACATACCACAATAATATCGCCGAATATCTTTATTTAGTATCTTTCTGATCAAACAGACTTCAAGTGCACAAAGTTTACGAAAAGCGTTTATATAAAGATTTCTGCAACTGACCGCAAACTGACCTTGATACCTTGCGGATTGGAATGCGATGCATTAAAGTTAGGTAACAATTCTGCTGCTGAAACGACAGCTTGTTTACGTCACCTGTACACGACCAAGGCAACAGCTGTGCCTAAAATATTGATATATCGACAAAGCGACTAAACAAACTATTTACTCCATCAGACAAAAATAGCATAGATTCCAATTTTTTCCTTCAATGAAAAGATCGCAACCCCTTCTGCGAACTCCGTTGATGAACTGTAAATTAACTCTGACTTTCACACACTGGCCGCGAATTGACCCGAAACCTCGCGGGTTGAAATGCAATGCAAGTAAGTACTAAACATGAGAATATAGCCTTTAGTATAAACGCTTTTGCGCTGGTAATTCTCTGAAAATAAAAGGTGAACGCACAAACTGTATTTATGTCGAAAATTGATTGTAAAACTGTTCTATCTATTGAGCCTTTTCATTAGAGATAAAATTGTTTCATGCAGTAAAACAGTGTTACAAAGACGCGGATATGTTTTCAATGTTCTGGTGTTATACTCAAATCAGCCAATGGAATAAATGAAGTGTATTCATTCGTACCTAGCCGCGGGAAATTTTATTTGAATATTATTGGACACTTACAAAGGTCAAGTCAGGGTGAAAAGCTGGCTTAATACAGCTTACGCCGAAAAAAGGTTCCAATCATGCACCGTGGACCTCCATTCCTACTAGACTAAAAATAGTACCAAGACATTGCTGCATGATAGCTAGTGGCTTAATTGTATTAATTCCATACCAGTGTTATGTTCTTTAGTTTCTCTATGTACTTGACCAGTGTACTTGACGTTGAAATGACCTTTTTGTAATCCCACCAGACTGATTAAAAAACAAGTTGAGAGACAAGAATTGTCTTTTAATTAAGCCAATGTTCACACTTTTATTCCATCTTTTAATATGTAATCTTCACCTATATTACTTTGAAGATGGTTTTTTGGGCTTCGTTGATGTGCAGTTTATGTTACAAATGACATATTTATGGTAAAGGTTTGAGGTTTGTAGGATGGTTGCAGTCCTCATAAATAAGCTGTTGATTTGAGACGCCACTAATTTAAATTATAGCGCGCTCAAGAACCCTAGTCGAATCTCTGGTTGTTTGGTTTTAGACCTCGTTAATATTTCTTTCAAATTCAGCGTTATTTACAATTGCTGGCCTGATATACATGCAAATGAAGGATTATTAAGTGGAGACCTTGCTTACTGTATACAAAGAACAAGATCAGGCAGGCAACTCTGACCTCTTACTTTATTAGATAGGTTTGTAGAAATTGGTTTGTTGTAACTTTCATGATTTCCATTGTGTGGATCAAGGACTATGCGGAGCTGATTGTTAATTACTAAGAGATTCTCTAATTGTATTGCACAATTATATATATATATATATATATATATATATATATATGTTCATTAATTGCACAGCCTTAATATTGTAGTGGGATATACTGAATCAGTGGAGCCTGAGTTCAGAAAGTGCATTATAGATTATCTTGGTTTTAATACTTCAGCCTTAGTTTAGTTTAAACCTATTTATTTTAGTTCCATTGCATTGAAGGTCTAAGGCTTGTTGAAACGCTCTCGGGTCTGTTTCCGGGGACTATCACCAGTACTTTGTGTGTTTGTGGGTGATCTAAATAACACCCCTCCAGTCAGGATCGAACCCGTGACCGGTCACTAGGCGGACACAATATATATTACTTCAATCTTGAGTATTGGTTCGGACGTTTAGGCTTTTGAACATTGAATTTGTGAAACAATCCACTGGAATGCCATCTTTTGATCCGCTAGTTTCCGGTCTTACTTGCCATCTTTGTAAAAATAAATGTGTACATAAAATGTTTCCCTACTGACAGATCTTTTTTTCACATTTCGCCTGTTCAGCGCAAAACTGTTGTAACTCAATGTTTTTTAAATTATATTGTTTTATTTTTGTAACTGGTTTGAATAGATACATATATAATAGATATAGATATAGATAAATTTCTTATATTCTTTCTCAGTTGAGCTGTTATGATCATAAGTTTGTACACATTAGCCAAAATGTAAATATCGCTATATGTTATTTGGCATAAGGAATAAACAGTTCCTAAGTATATGACCTGACTTTAGTTTTCCGCCTGATACTCTGACTCCTGAACGTTCAAGTGACATCTTGATTAATGATCCTGTGTTTTGATCAATATCAAATGAATAAAGCTGGTCCTATGGGGGTCGCATAGGAGATGAAATTAATTTGAATAATGTGAAGAAGGTGTCAGTGTAAACTCACTCACTGAGGCATGGAATTCTTTGTAAAGTCACCCACTGACACATGGAATTCTTTGTAAACTGACACTCACTAAGGCATGGAATACTTGTTCCAATCAAGACGGTAGATAAGAATTTACAGTATTTATAAGACATTTCTGTTCTTGAAATTTGATTGATATTGATTTTTTAGATAATTATGTTCCCTGACAGCTTTAAAATGTGCTGCTGGCAGAAAAAAAAGGAGGATATCAGGTGTTATGCAATTTTGTGTAGTCATTTTGGTAGCTTGGCTATTGAGGTTCTGTGAGATTATTAAGAACATGAGTGTGTAATGTGTGTAACCATAATTAACAAAAAATATATTTAAGAAAGATATTTGGCATATAGCCTGACTTTGAAACAAAGGTAGAAAATTGATGTTTCTAAGTTATTAAATTAAAACAAAGGCTTATGTATCTAGTCACATGTCCACCCCATGAAAGATTTGTTATGAAGGCACATTTATTAAACCGCATAATAATAATCATAGATACAAATTTTACTATGCGAGATCACATCATATGTTTCCTGACATGGTTTATCATGAATTTACTTTTTTGTCATCGAATCATATGGTATTTTGATATTTGATCAAGACACAGTTTTTTTCCAAATTTTCAAATTACACTGTTAAATCCGCATGTGAAAATTGGTCTTATGGCATACGCGGTCGGTGTAGCTCAAGCCCAGCCTGCACAGTCTTGTCAGGGGCTACGCTCTCCGCTATAAAAAAACAACAAGCACGGTTTTTGGTATCTCCAGAATAGCCTTATATTCAGTCTGACAAGACTGCACTGATGTGCAGGCTGGTCTGGAGCTACACTGGCAGCATATTGCTTAAGACCCATTTTCACATGACAAAATCTTATTGAGTCTTGTAAATAGAACATCTAGCCACAATACTTTCTGATTGAAAATTGAAGTCACACTGTGTTATTTATAGCAAACTGGCAAATGTTGGTAGCGTATTTTTGCTTGTATATGTCACACATGTGTGGATAGATACTTAAACGATTTCCTTTCTATCATGGACACTACTATTTCGGTAGTTTTTGTCTCCCAATACAAGACAAATGGCATTTACCAATAGTTTTTATGCCCCCCTTCGAAGACGAGGGTCAGGGGGTATATTGTTTTGCAGGATGTCGGACGGTCTGTTTGTCGGTCGGACTGTTTGTTGGTTGGTCTGTCGGTAGATCAGTTTGTTTACGATAAATAACTAGTCAACACATTGACCAATTAACTTGATACTTCACATGTGCATTGGCCTTGGACAGTAGATGACCCCTGTTTAAATTGGGGTCACTAGGTCAAAGATCAAGGTCACTGTCACAATAAGTGTGAAAATCATTTCTGATCAATAACTCATCAATGAATTGATCGGTCGCTGTGGCGTTGTGGATATGGTGTCCACCTAGCGATTGGGAGGTAACGGGTTTGATCCCCACTGACTGGGAGCGTTCTTTAGATCTCCCCCATAGATCCAAGGAAACGGACTCGAGAGCGTTTCATATAAGCCTTAGGCTTGTTAAATGAATAGGTTTAAAAAAAAACAAAAAAACAATTGATCGATTGGCTTGATACTTCACATGAGCATTGGCCTTGGACAGTAGATGACCCCTATTAAATTTGGGGTCACTTGGTCAAAGGTCACTGTCACAATAAGTGTAAAAATAGTTTCCATCAATAACTCATCAACCAATTGACCGATTGGCTTGATACTTCACATGTACATTGGCCATAGACAGTAGATGACCCCTATTGAATTTGGGGGCAATAGGTCAAAGGTCAAGGTCACTGTCGCAATAAGGGTGAAATATTTTTCCGATCAATAACTCATCAACAAATTAACTGATTGGCTTTATACTTCCCATGTGCATTGGACTTGGAGAGTAGATGACTTCTTGTGAAATTGGGGTCACTAGGTCAAAGGTCATGGTTACAGTCACAATAAGTTGGAAAATTGTTTCTGATCAATAACTCATCAACGAATCAACCAGTTGGCTTAATACTTCCCATAAGCATAAGCCTTGCACAGTAGATGGCCCCTATTGAAATTGAGGTCACTAAGTTAAAGGTCAACGTCACTGTCACAATAAGTGTGAAAATTGTTTCCGATCAACAATTTGTCAAGGAATTGAACTTTGGCTTGATACTTCTCATGTGCATTGGACTTGGACAGTAGATGACCCCTATTGAAATTGGAGTCACTAGTTCAAAGCGCTGTTTGGGGGGCAAATGTCTCCAACTGCGGAACTCTTGTTTTTATTAGTTTTTTCCCTATAATTAATGTTTTTTGATATCTTGAAAGTAAAAATGTGTTTTCAATATAAGGAGTTTATTGATAGTACATTCCTAGGACAATTTCATTAATCAGCACTGACCCTGAAAGTCTTAAGTATGGAATTTACCTGCAATGGGTATTTGTATCTGTTAAAAAATGTGTGTCTATATTTCATATAAACATGCAGAGAGAAGACTACATCTCCCTACACTGAGCAATGGTACATCTTATACTATAAAGACATGGTGATGTTCACAATGATCAGGGGGATTTCTCTCCAAGCATCCAATGAAATAAATGTATTAATTCTGGTCTGCTGGCGTTTTGTAAAAGGTCATTTAAGGTGAAATGCAGGGTTAAACATCTACGCCGAACATGGGCAACTCAAAAGCACCGCACAATAACACCCAAGCAATGTAGTGATGATCATTTTTATGCCACCAGAACATAGGTTCTGGGGGCATATTAAATTCGACCCCTCCGTTAGTCAGTTAGTCCGTCCGGATAAGTTTCCGCTCAATAAGTCAAGCAATTGTCATCAGATCTTTACCAAACTTCATGAATATGTGTAAGGCAATAAAATCTAAGTCAAGTTCGATAATTGGCCAAATTGACCCAGACACTCCTGACACTCCTGAGTTAGAGCCCTTGAATCATCGTAAAATTGGGGCTTTCCTCGTTTCCGCTCAATAACTTGAGCAATTTTTATCAGATCTTCACCAAACTTTATGAAAATGTGTAAGGCAATAACGTCTAGGTCATGTTTGATAATCAGCCAAATTGACCAAGACAGTCCTGAGTTGTGGCCCTTGAATCATCGTAAAATTAGGGTCTCGTTTCCGCTCAATTACTCGAGCAAATGTCATAGGATCTCCAACAAACATCATGAAAATGTGTGAGGCATTGAGTGAATAACATCTAGGTCAAGTTTGATAATCGGCCAAATTGACCCAGACACTTCTGAGTTACGGCCCTTGAATCATCGAAAAATTGTGTTTTTTCTTGTGTCCGCTCAATAACTCAAACAAATGTCATAGGATCTTCGCCACACTTTATAAAAATGTGTAAGGTCATAAGATCTAGGTCACGTTCGATAATCAGCCAAATTAACAAAGACACTCCTGAGTTACGGCCCTTGAATCATAGAACAATTGAGTTTTTTTTCGTTTCCGCTCAATAGCTCAAGCTATTGTCATCAGAACTTCAGCAAACTTCATAAAAATGTGTAAGGCAATAAAATCTAGGTTAAGTTCAATAATCAGCCAAATTTACTCAGGCACTTCTGAATACTGGCCCTTGCATTATAAAAAAATTGCGTTTCTGCTTGAAAAAAGCTAATAACTTCTATGTCGCTTCAGATGTAACATTCATATTTGGTATGCATGTGTATATGGACAAGGCCTTTCCATACGCACACAAATTTTGACCCCTTTGACCTTGACCTTGAACTTAGGGTCCGGGTTTAGGTTTCGAAATCTGCGTATAGGTTTTGAAAAAGCGTTTTTCGGGCACATGTTTTCCGATGGAGACAGCTCTTGTTTTGTTCAATCATTGCTAGTATCCTTATGACATTATGAAAGGGTAAAAAAAGAGTTTGATGGTTGCAAATAATTTTATGTAACAGTCAAAACGTCATTTAAGTTAGGTGAAAAAAGGATTTTGCTCAACAATTCATAAGTTATTATATATGTATATTTGTGATGTCATGGGCTTTTAAACATTAATCTGCAACCTTTGTAAAAAATGATACTTCAGTTAAAAAATTGTTACAATTTTAATAGAAGAGGAAGGTATCTATTCTATTTAGATTGTACTTTACTGAATCACTAAAATAATAAATTATTATTAATGTATGTGATTAATGTAAT
The DNA here is from genome assembly GCF_020536995.1 of Dreissena polymorpha. NCBI lineage: Eukaryota > Metazoa > Mollusca > Bivalvia > Myida > Dreissenidae > Dreissena > Dreissena polymorpha. The sequence goes on along the minus strand of NC_068367.1, from coordinate 60,991,052 downwards.
CCCATTGACAAACATTTCCCTGAGATCATACTTTTTATGACTAGTGCAGTTTTTCCTAGTAATAAAAAAGCCCTGCATGACAACATTTTTTTTTCTTTATTTATACATTTTTAGTTCTGGATGAGTGTGTGACAATTTGTCATTCAGTTTTCACACTATCTTTACCAAACTTAACAATATATAAAAGATCATTAATCTAGAAGGGGGGAAGTAAACAGCATCAATATGCATGACATTTTCACAAAACTGTATGCATTTACATTTCTGGTATTAAGACAATAAATACTTAAGTAAATAAATGTGACAAGTAAGGTCAGTTAAGATTATAAAGGACACAATGAAGTTTTATGAAAGGGCATTCGAAAATGCATATTGTAAGAAATATAAGTATAAGTCTTTTTAGCCATGGGTAAGGTACTGTTACATGTGACACTTATTTCATTTGAAAGCTGTCCAACTTAGTGTGTTTCTTTTCTGGAGACACTTTTAATCTAATAATAACCAAACTTGCACATATTGTGAATGGTCATAACATTTTGGATTTGATTTTAAACAGACCTCATCAAATACTGCAGTACATGTACTTACAACCTTATATATTTTACCCTTCTTTAAATCACCCTGACTGCCTTTGCAGATAAGTTTGTATTGTTTTAACCCGTTTCCACTCAGAGGCAAAGTGAAAATGGCTATGTGCAAACAGCATAAAACCAGAACAGCCTGCGAGGAACTCGCCGTCTGTTCAGGTTTTATGCTGTACTTTGCTGCTCATCAGTATCTAAGGGTTGGATATAAGCCTTCAAAATTTGAATCTAGTAAGAAAAGTCTTAAATGAAATTTAACTTTCTAAGGAACTACAAATGCGTAAAAATAGGTATCTACAGTGTCCGACAAATCCATTGCCCGGAGCGCGGGGCTACAGAATTTTTTAATCGGGCTACTGAAAATATCCAGCTCACGCCCACCGGGCTACTATAAATCTATAAGAGCTGTAGCCCGGTTTATTGACAGACATACGTATAATAAACACGCTGATCTTGTGTTTGTACACTGTGTATTGCATATAATCTGATAATAAAGTGCAATCAATTATCTAATCAGTCATCCATCACTTGCCGTTATGTCGATTCCTGTACGGAAATTCTATGCAAATTCTGTATAGAGCATACATGCCAGAAATTTTCGGGTCCAAATCGGGACAGTCCATTAAAAATGTCGGGACATTTGACCAAAAAGCAGGACACCTAAAACGATCAATCATGCCACCTTTACTGAAGTCAGTAATCAGCTAATTATACTTACAAAACCACATAATTTCTGGCAAATATTGATGATAAATGTGTTCAGAATTGCATGAACACAGACGTTATCCATTTTCCGGAAGTAAACAAACATGTGCACTATGCAGATGAACCCATTTGTGACTAAGGCAACGTTCAACGGGATGTGCGCACATCAAGCACTGTTTTTATTCAACCAATCATCCATTAACTCTAAATTTAGATTGATGCAATATGTACAAATTGTTTTCTGAAAATCAGCCAAAAACGAAAGTAAATTTATGTCTCTGGTATCTGTCAGCGCTCGATTTGTTTGACATATAATACACTGAATACTGCATAATAATAGTATCTTTGGACTTGATTTGGGCCATGAAATACAAAAGCAATCTGCTTAATGCACTACGATGCATCTATCCCTAGCAATTAACGACCCTTATCATAAAAATACCCTGGTGTGAGTGAATGCCCGATAAAATCAATAATTTGCCGATATATCGCTGATAATGTGTCAAAAACAACACTGGATCACTCGACTAGTAGATATGGTTTGGTAATAGGGGGCAATAAAGGGATAAGCGTTGGTAATTAAAGCCAGAATCAAGACAGAATTCATTTTTTCTGTACAAAGAGGACACAGACCCAGAATATACCTTGACTTCTGATACAACATTTCAAAATGGGACTTGTATAATTTAAGAAACGGACTTCTGGTTTCAGTTTCTAATTGTTTTTTATTGCAGGAAACATTTCTCTATTCACCAAAAACTAACATTAATGTTCAATTCATACAATAGTTAAAACAAAAAATACAGCATATTATTAGCAGAAAAACAGCAGTATTTTTCATACCATAAGGAACAAAGAAAGTTACAATTTAATCCAACAGGCTTCAAGAAAAATCTACAATGGAGTGAAATAAGGTTTATTTTTTACAAAGTTTTTATTCTTTGCTTATTCTTTGCTTATTGCTGGTTAAATTGTCCAAAATACTGAAAATTGCTAGAAAATGTTGTCTGCTGTATCTCAGCAGTGACATTTTAAATGATATCCAAAGATAGAGAGAGATCCCATTACCCAAGTTTACCCAAACAACAGCTTCAGGTGTGGTAAATTTATTCCTATTTCAACACATTTACTTGCTTGATTCTCTTTTTATGGAAATATTCATTGGAATGCGAGTGCTTTAACCAGGGTCTTCCCCAGGCCATTTAAGCGCCCCTTGCCGGGGCGCTTGAATTTCGAAATCAGAGTCCCCGGGGCGCTTGAAATTTTCCGATCAGTGTATTCTTCAGTAAAAGAAAGTGGAGATTGTCCAAAAAAATCAAGGTTTCCCTATCAGTGTATCAATATTCCCTGTTTTAAAAGAGCACTCGGTACCTACTTTCACAAGTAATCGCCATAAACACCACATGGGGTAATGGATAATCCACTGATAAGAGAATAGCATGACGCGCGTATCGATTATTCTAGCCACATTACACGGTCATTTAAATGCTGACAAGGATGTACTAGTATCTGGTAACTTTCCAGTCGTCAAACTGTGAAGTTCATCGTCCAATCGGTTACGCGAATGCTTATGAGGGCGGGGTTAACTATCGACCATTATTTTTGATTGACGTCGGGCATGAAGTAAGAGTTTATCGCAGCTTAATTAGCAAGAAGTTGTACCATTTGAGTAATATAAAACCGGTAATTAGTACAGTACAGAACATTAAAGACGGTTTCGGGCATCATCATCACACCTTTTTACTGTAAACAAGTGTTACCTATGACTCATAATTGATACGAGAAATTAATTGTAAGAGGTAAACAATTAATTATTATAGCGAGTAAGTTGTGCAAATGACTCCCGGTTACAATTATGTGATAACAATTTATTTAATTCCAGTACATGTATATTTCAACATGTCCATTTATAGAACTGATTCACCTCGTTTTTCTGACATTTATTCGACACGTAATGCGCTTTAACAAATTTTCGTTAAATTAATTACGCACACTTGTAAATGTTTCGTCCGATAATCGATAGTTAGAAGACTCATGATGGCAACCGGCCGTGATCCTCGTGGACAACGTGAATTTCATGCATAATTCCGTCAAAACATTTATTCGACTCGTAAAGTGTGTAAACTAATAATCGTTGAATTTATAACGCAACGGTTAATATTTGTTGAAATCTCAAATGGGAATGATTAAATTTGTAATCCGATACCCATTACCGTAAGTCGATGTTGACGCGTTTTTAATCCGAAACACACTTCCGAATGTAAATGTTACAGCAACGTTAAATATTTTGCTTCAAATTAGCAGTGCAAATTTATTTTGTGTCAAATCTTTTTCTCAATTAAAAAGAGCGCGAAAATTATGCAGCATGTACAACGTCGCGTCTATTGCATACAAATGGCGTGTATTGAGCGTTTTAACAAGCACACAACAGGTCAGGGGATTGACGCATATTCAGAGGCAATATTTCATCAAATCTATAAATAGTCACTTAAAAAATGGCAAGGTTTGTGTTAAAGAAATAACTGAAAGCTTTTATCGTAAATATTTACCAGAAAGAGATTGATAAAAACGGAATAAACGGGATTATCGGGTAATAAATAGAAACTTGAAAAATAGTAAGTATACAGTAATAGAGTCGGGTTGAAACGGATGTATTGGGGAATCGTTCGAGTCGGGATTTTACTATCTGTGCGGAAAAGTTTTAAAACAATTAAACAATATAAAAAAAAGTATATTTTTAAATGACTGGGGGATTTTTTTGAAGAGTCATAGCGCACCAAACGACGTTTTTTGACGCTGTTTTTTTTAGTTATAACGCACCACAGAACGTGAATTGACACGTTAAATTAAAAAAAAAATCTACGTTTTTTAGTTATAACGCACCACAAAACGTGAATTGACACGTTAAATTAAAAAAAAAATCTACGTCGGGAGGGGACACCCACCCCCGGGGCGCCTGAACAAATTCCTGGGGAAGGCACTGCTTTAACATAACACAATTTGTGACAAAAAATAAAAATACCATTATAAATAGGAACAATTAAGAAATTAAGACATAACATTATAAAAGTGTTGTAATAAATATGGTTTAAAGATGTTTGGTTTAGTCTACTTTGAAAAGGTGGTTAAGTCTACTTAGAAGAGGATGGAACACTTGTAAGTGTGCGACAAAATCTCGGAGACTATGAGGGAAGAATTATCATTACCAGAGGTATGTTAAAATTTGCTTTTTCTTTCATCAAAATATGTATTTAATCTGTTGTCACTATTTGGCTTTGTTTTTGAATTTGCTGAAAGTTGAAACTTTGGTTGTGCATTTTCAACTTATTATGCATAAATCATAATTTCCTATTTTTTGTATCAATGACCTTGAAACGACTGGCCACAAATGAACTCCTATGCTAGGTCTGTATTTAAACAATGTTAAGTGGAATGAAGTGTTTTTCATTAATTTTTAAACAGCCATAATTCCGAGGGAGACACAAGAACGGTCAAGAGGTCAGGGTCTGGCGGGGAACAAGCATGACAAGGCCTGTGCTTGATGCCGTCATCATTTCTGCCTGCAAAGGTACTTTTTGTCTTCTTTTTTTTTGCTAGGTATTTATCATAATGAAACAGTGGTAGGAATTTTATTTACATTTACATTTGGTCAATAACTTAAGTTTGCCTAGACTCAATTGATGAGCTTGCCTTGAGGCCTGGCAAGCTTGGGATTGCATACAGAGCCCATTGATGTGTCACTAAAAATTAAATAGGTTACTGCTCGATGACTTGAGCTTGAATGGAGGTATTGGACACCAATTGTGTGTGTAGCTTTATCCTTTTTGCAGCCATTCTCCCCCTTCCTCTGAATGAAGTAGTGCAGTTGTCTGTTACTGTCATATAGGTATTACCACTTGCAGTTAATCAAATCAAAGTCAAAGTAACATTTATGAAATACAGAAAAACTATTGGGATCGCATTTTAACTTTGGGTCTAATTAATACTAGAATCAAACAATGGTTTGAAATGCAATTGGATGTTTTTGCTTTGAGTGACTTTTGTTGGGCTGGCACTTGATGTATGAGGTCTTTAATACAGGTATGGCATTAATGCTGTAAATCACAGAAGTTTTGAAACAGAGTAGTAAGAATAAGTAGTTTCACCATGTATCAGATTTTTAGGAAGGATGTAAATATGTAAATATGTAAACATTTATTTTTTCTTGATAGGTTATGTCCGGATGTGTTGCAAAGACCACAACAAAACAGTGCCAGATGACACCTCCCTCAACAAGGCACACTACACTCCAAATAGACTACTCCAGGAAAAATTAAAAAACAACTTTACCAACTGATGAGTGGAGTACATTTTTATAGAACCTCGTGTTTTAATTGAGACTCAATATAGGTGGTGTTAGATTGTGATTTTTACCCTGGCATAATGTAATAAGATCAACAACAACAAAAATACTGTCAGTATATTTCATTGTGTATATTTTATTGTTTATATTTTATAATCTAATTAAAAAATGTTTTTTATTGATGGTCTGTATATTTTGCTTTTTCTTCCTGCATACATTTTTTGTACAGAAAATTTTCTGTGCAGAATTTAATAGTATACAGATTTTATTCCATACAGAATTATATTTTCACATTTTGGTTCTCCCCAGATTTAATTCTTCCCAGATTTTTTTCTGTCCCCCAAAATAATCCACTTAATTAAAATAATTCGTAAAATCTGTACAGAATTCGTTCTTTGTTTATATTGAAAAAATCTATAAATAGAAATCTGGTTCAACTCATTTTAAACAGACACCAACAATTTTCTGCCCAGATTCTTTACAGATTTTGTGTATTTTATTCTGTACATAATCTGGTTGCAGTCTGCCCCAACTTTTTCGTACAGGTTGTAAACAGTAACAGTGTATTTTAATCATCCAATCAGAATCACCATTTGTCGTCTGCTTATAATATAATGAGAGCCGATTGGATAGTTTACGCACATGATGCATTGTCCTTTCGCAATTTGGAATTCTTTGTTAACTGCAACAATGAGTAATAGCGACAATGTGTTTGATGTCGTTAAATATCCAAGGACGCTGAACATTAAAGAAATCAAAACAACAACCAAAGACCTATCCATATACATGTATATGGATAGGTCTTTGCAATAACGGATTCTTCAAAACAGTCATGAAACCGAAAATGAATATTAATTAGACTGGTGTGAACGCGGTTAACACATGCTAATTAGTTTGCATTGTCAATTAATGGTTGGATTAAATAAGCGACTGTTAATAATTAAGGTAAGTTTGAATTCAATTGAGACAAACAGTGTTTTAATTATTTGATCGAGTTGTATATAAGAGGCACAGATTTTGTATCTTTTATTATAATGCATTTAATTAGTTTTGAAGGTGAAATGCGATATGTGACTGGATTAATTTTAAGTGATTGGATTTATGAGCTATTTAATTTGGATTAATGTGCACATGTGTTTAAACTATATATAATCTAGGATGCTTGTGTAAATAGATCAGTACTTTCCACAGGATTTTCGTGAGGCGCCCCGGGGCTGATAGGGGTCGTTCGGGAGGGGTGTCCCCTCCCGACGTTGATTTTTTTAAAATTTAACGTGTCAATTAACGCTCTGTGGTGCGTTTTAACTCAAAGAAAAACAGCGTCGAAAGACATCATTTGGTGCGCTATGACTCTTCAAAAAATCCCCCTGTCATTTAAAAATATATATATACTTTTTTATATTGTTTAATTGTTTTAAAACTTTCCCATACTGACAGCAAAATCCTGACTCGAACGATTCTCCAATACATCCATTTCAACCCGACTCTATACTGAACATGCGTCAATCCTCTGACTTGTGTTGTGCTTGTTAAAACAGTACACGCGACGTTGTACATGCTGCATAATTTTCGCGCTTTTTTTAATTGAGAAAAAGATTCAACACAAAATATATTTGCACTACTAATTTGAAGCAAGAATATTTAAACGTTGCGGTAACATTTACATTCAGAAGTGTGTTTCAGATTAAAAACGCGTTAATGTCAACATACGGGAAAGGGTTTCGGATTACAAATTTAATTATTCCCATTTGAGATTTTAATACATATTAACAGTTGCGTTATTAATTTAACTATAATTTGTTTAAACACTTAAGTCGAATAAATGTTTTGACGGAATTATGCATGAAATTCACGAGGATTAAGGCCTGTTGCCATCATCAGTCTTCTAAGTATCGATTATCGGACGAAAAATTTACTAGTGTGCGTAATTAATTCATCAAAAATGTGTTAATTTTATTACGTGTCTAATAAATGCCAGAAAAACGTTATAAATGGACATGATGAAATATACATGTACTGGAATTAAATTGTTATCGCATAATCGTAACCGGGAGTTATTTGCACAACTTACTTGCTATAAGTAATTATTTCTTTACCTCTTTCAGTTAAATTCTTGTATTAATTACAAGAGACATAGGTAACACTTGTTTACAGTAAAAAGGTGTGATGATGATGCCCGAAACCGTCTTTAATGTACTTTTTTATTACATAAATGGTACAAATTCTTGCTAATCAAGCTGCGATAAACTTTTACATCGTGCCCGACGTCAATAAAAATAATGGTCGATAGTTAACCCCGCCCTCATAAACATTCGCGTAACCGATTGGACGATGAACATCACAGTTTGACGACTTGAAAGTTACCTGATACATCCTTTTCAGAATTTAAATGACTGTGTAATGTGGCTAGAATAAACTATACGCGCGTCATGCTATTCTCTTATCAGTGGATTATCCATTACCCCATGTGGTGTTTATGGCGATTACTTGTGAAAGTAGGTACCGTGTGCTCTTTAAACAGGGAATATTGATACACTGATAGAGAAACCTTTGTTTTTTTTACAATCTCCACTTTCTTTCACTGAAAAACACACAGGTCGGAAAATTTCAAGCGCCCCGGGGACTATGATTTCGAAATTCAAGCGCCGCGGCAAGGGGCGCTTAAATGGCCTGGGGAAAACCCTGTAGATTGAATTACAATTGGATAGACTGTGGACCTGGGACACCTCGCAGGCCACAATATATCGTCAGATACTGACTAGATAGGAACACGCCACCTTGCAGGCCACAAGATATCTTCAGATACTGACTAGATATTGACTGTGTACTATAACTATAACTGTGAACTGAGTGCAGTTTAATAAGACTATTTGATATTGGACTGAATGAAAACATTGTGTCACTGCGTGATACTGTTGATAAGTGATTTGTTATGTCTACTGCATGTCACATCAGACTACTAACTTGTTGTATTATGTGTATGTAAATGAATAAATAAAATAAAGATGAAAATTTGCCTCATCATTTTGTAGGTAAATGTTATGGGCTACCAAATATTTTTACTGGTAGCCCAGTGGGCTACCTGAAAAATAAGAAATTTTTCAGACACTTAAAGTTGTAAATGGGTTAATGTACCCTAATGTTTAGGCCTGTCATACCAGTATTAGTTGTATCTGTAAAAGATCTTAGGGCCCTTAATTACTGCCCTCTAGTTTCATATTTATATTCAACATATATGTTGAAAACTAAATTTTGTTCTGTACCTGCAAAACATTTTAAATAGACAAATGTTTCTTTTCTTTACTTACTAAGTTTTCTGTAAAAAAGGAAGGTTATTGGCTTTAAACCCCGGAGAAGCAGTATAAAAGGGCCCCAAACTCACAAAATGTCTACGTTTCAGTTGTACACTGGTGTGTTAACAGCAGAAAACAAAAATGATTATTTTCATAATATTTAAGTTTGTATTTAATATATTCCAATTAAATTTGTCATACATACTTTAGAATACAAACAATATGTATGTGTAATTTGGTGGTTGAAAGTTATTTAGTTATTGACTTACAGAAAAAGTTTTTTGTTGTCTGCTTGAAATTCAAATTTCCCTGCAAATGCTAAGCACCGCCCACTTGAAAGGTTATGAACTTCTCTCAGCCAGTCGCTATAGCGAATGACTCAAATCAAGTTTACATGTAGATACAGATTTAACAAAGCTGTCTGCTCAAACACGTGTTTCTATTTATAAACACTTGAATGTTAGCAGCAAATCACAGGCAGATAAACCCAGCCCACTAGTCAATGCAGGTTAACATTTTACCACCCCAAAATCAAGCAATTGAGATCCGGCTTTTAAAATTGTGGTTTCAAACTTCAAGGATGATAATCTTCTTATTTGTTTTATGGGTGGTATCTTCTGTGTTTTATGTAAACCATGCAATGTAGTGAATCAAGTGGTGACATGGGGTAATTTTCATCATTTCTGTACGCGCCTTATAGACATACATAAAAAATTGTTTTGTGATTATAGGATTAGTTTAAACGTATTCATTGCATCAAATATGCATGGGACTGGATTACAAGTTTTTACAAAATTATCTGGATCCTCTCTCAGATACTTATATCACCTACATTGCAAATACATTATTTATCATTCAACAGCACAATCAGTTAGTCTAACATATACAAAGATTAATAAGCATGAAAGTAGGTAGAGTAAGATTATAGGATTGGTGTGTTATCATGGGACAGATTTGAAATTTTACTTCCGTTTGCTTGTATCAGCATAAGCCGAACTGTGGATCTTAAGTGTATCTGGTTTGAGTTATATTGAATTGTTTTAGTAACTTTAAATTGGACACAAGTTTTTAATCTTTTTTTGTTTTGAAAGTATTTCTGTGGTAATTAAAAGTATTTTAATTAAAGTAAGATTGAGGTCTAACGCGATTCTTCTACTAAAACTAAAAATCAAGATGGCAACCTTTTCCGAGTCAACTGTTGGTAAAGATAAAGACTTAGCAGACTTACGTTATTGTTCGGACTGTCAGAAGCTCAAAATTAAACAGCGGGCCAAGTGTTACTGCGAGACCTGTGTTAAATTTTATTGTGCAAAATGTGTTAACAAGCATAGTAGAAAAAGGGGGTTTAAGAAACATGTGACATACGGAACAGAAGACAAAAAAATGTGGCCATTCCCCGATAGGGATCGATTGGCTGAATTCCTTCAGAAATGTGGCCTTCATGAAAACAAAGATCTGGAAATGTTTTGTAATGAAAGGTAATTCAGACATGTATTTGCTTTTAAATATGTATTTTTTCATAAATAGACCATTCACTGTAGAAATATTCAATTATAGACAAATTAATTCTAAAAAATTTGAGCCAACTTGTTGAAAGCTTGATATAGTTAGTCACAATGGTCAAGTGTGTGTGCTTAAATGTGTGCATGCATGCTAGTGCAAGTGTCATATCTTGTCCAGACTGTTATTTTTTCATTTCTCTTGCTATTTTTAGCAAGATTGTGATCGCTTCTTGTCCGTCGTGCATTGTCCGTTGTGGGTTGTGCGATGTCAACATTTGCCTTGTTAACTCACTAGAGGCCACATTTATTGACCAATCTTCATGAAATTTGGTCAGAAGATTGGTCTCAATGATATCTTGGATGAGGGGCAGGGCATTTTTCCTTATATGGCTATATATGGCTATAGTAAAATCTTGTTAACACTCTAGAGGCCACATTTATTGTCTGATCTTCATGAAACTTAGTCAGAAGATTCATCCCAATAACATCTTGGATGAGTTCGAAAATGATGCTGGTTGCAGGTTGAAAAACATGGCCGCCAGGGGGCGGGGCAATTTTCCTTATATGGCTATGGTAAAATCTTGTTAACACTTTAGAGGCTACATTTATTTTCCAATCTTCATGAAACATGCTCAGAAGATTTGTCCTAATAATATTTTGGATGAGTTCAAAAATGGTAACCTTTGCTTGAAAAACATGGCTGCCAACAGGCGGGGCATTTTTCCTTATATAGGCAGCTATATATGGCTATAGTAAAACCTTGTTAACACTCTTGAGGCCACATTTATTGTCCAATTTTCATGAAATTTAGTCAGAAGATTCATCCCAATAATATCTTGGACGAGTTCCAAAATGATGCTGGTTGGTTGAAAAACATGGCCCCCAGGGGGCGGGGCATTTTTCCTTATATGGCTATAGTAAAACCTTGTTAACACTCTAGAGGCCACATTTATTGTCCAATCTTGATGAAAATGGTCAGAAGGTTTGTCTTAATGAATTCTTGGATGAGTTCGAAAATGGTTCCGTTTGCTTGAAAAACATGGCCGCCAAGGGGCGGGGCATTTTTCCTTATATGGCTATAATATAAGGCAATAGGAAAATCTTGTTAACACTCTAGAGGGCACATTTATAGTTCAATCTTCATGAAACTCGGTCAGAAGATTTATCCCAATAATATCTTAGATGAGTTCACAAATGATGCCGGTTGGTTGAAACACATGGCCACCACGGGTGCGGGGCTTTTTTCCATATTTGGCTATAGTAAAACCTTCTTAACACTCGAGATCTAGAGGTCACATTTATTTTCCAATCTTCATGAAATTTGGTCAGAAGATTTGTCCCAATGATATCTTGGATGAGTTTGAAAATGGTTTTGGTTGCTTTAAAAACATGGCCACCAGGGGCGGGGCATTTTTCCTTATATGGCTAAATTTGGCTATAGTAAAACCTTGTTAACACTCTAGAGGCCACATTTATTGTCCAATCTTCATGAAATATGGTCAGAAGATTGGTCTCAATGATATCTTGGATGTGTTCGAAAATAATTATGTTTGCTTGAAAAAAATGGCTTCCAAGTGGCGGGCCATTTTTCCTTATATGGCTATAGTAAAATCTTGTTAACACTCTAGAGGCCAGGTTTACTGTCCGATCTTCATGAAACTTGGTCAGAAGTTATATCCTGATTATATCTTGGACGAGTTGAAAAATGATGCCGGTTGGTCGAAAAACATGGATGCCAGGGGGCCGGGCATTTTTCCTTATATGGCTATTGTAAAACCTTGTTAACACTCTAGAGGCCACATTTATTTTTGGATCTTTATGAAACTTGGTCAGAAGATTTGTCCCAATGTTATCTTAGCTGAGTGACTTTTGGCCTTTCAGGCCCTCTTGTTAAATATATTACCACAATTGTTTTTTTGTTTTTTTTTTAAATCAGAGTTTATTTACAGGTCCTACCGGCCTCTTCACGAGGTCTTTGAGGTTCGACCTGGGGAAGTACCACAATTGTTGACTGTCATGAGACTTTATGTAGCATTAAACTGACCCATCTCCTTACCTAAAAGGTCAAGGTCACATGTAGAGATCTGACGTGAAATTTGGTCATAAGAAAGCTTGACTGGGCTGCAACTGTGTAATTCATCATGCAATTTTAAAATATATTTTTCTAAATGACTTACACGAGGAGAGTGTGTGTCGCATGTAAAACCAGTCTCCCTACCTCTTAGCTAAAGGTCACACTTAAGTTCAAAGATCCAATGTGACCATTAAACAAACTTTCCTGTCCGAAACTTTGTCATTCATAATGTTATTATCATAAATGATCACCATTAGGAATGACCAACTTGAGGAGACAGTGTGTGGCTAGTCACATCCCCTTTACTTCAAAGTTCAAGTTCTATCTTTTATATCAAAGATGGCCATAAAGCAGCTAGTACTAGCTGTAATTTGTCTTTCACCATGCATTTTAAAAATAACTTACTAAAAATGACAACCATACAAAGATGGGGTCTTCGTGTTAGATTCATCTACTTACATCAAAGATCAAGGTCAATCTTTGAGGTTAAACTATAACACAAACACGTTTGTCCTAACTGTTACTTAATTTTTGATCATACACATTATGCATTATTTACCACAAAAGTTCGAAATGTTAAGACTAAGTATGTTTGTATATATTGAATGTCTCCCTACCTAAATGCTTACAGTTTCAAATAAAGAATAAAGGTTACTAAGGTTAAAATTTTGCTATTATTTAAAAATAATTTACCAACAATCTTAACTGTGTGGAGAGATCTCCGGAGAGGTGCCCCCCGGAGAGATGCCCCCTGGAGAGGTGCCCCCCGGAGAGGTGCCCCCTAATTTTAAAGGGGGCGGAGAGGTGCCCTCCCATCAAATCTAGAGGGGCGGATAAGTGCCCTTCTGTCAGAATTAAGTAGGCGGATATCTGCCCCTTCACAATAATTCAAGGGGCGGATTAGTGCCCTCCTGTGTCAGCGTCAAGAACCATGAAACGTACGTGCGTAAATTACGCCCAAAAACGGCATCCGTTGGGCATCATAAACACCTTTTTAACGTCAACAGTTACTCAAACAGCAATTGTTTCTAATAATAAGTTCAATACAAATGGTGAGCAATCAATTAATTATGGCGAGTAAGTTGTGGAAACAATACCTGTTACACATTTTATGCGGTAACAATTTGATTTCAGTAATTTCCATTTAACTTCCATTTATCGAACTGAATAACACACATTTTCTACAGCCAGGTGATGATATTATTTAAGTCCTTTCTACGCATCTGCACCGTTCACTATACATGAATGCCATGTAAAAGTCGTGTTTTAATAAGAAGGCGAAACATAATCGAGTTCCACACAGGAAAAGCGTTCGTGTTAAAACAGACCATGTGTCGTAACTAAATATAGATGTGCAACTCAGTACATGTGGTACATGTAGTACTTATGAATAAAAAATACATCAGAATTAATGCATACAATAACAATTGAACCATTGAAAATATCGAAAAATAGCTATGCAGCGCCTCTCTGACTCTTAACAAACTCAATAATTGATGCAATGATTATGTTGATATTCAACAGTCTATATTGTATTTAATACATTTGACGGAATCAGTTTGCATTTTGAGCGGAGCATGTCGGCATGCATCTTCAAAAATCAAATTCGGTTTCAGTTTGCTTTAATTTGCAGTTAATTAGGATGGGCAGGCTGAGAACTTGTTACCTTTAACCATACGCACCGCCATCTTTTAATCTTTTAATTGGGAGACCGGACCGACTTTAATTATTGAGAACTTGTTACCTTTGAAGAAAGCCGCAGACGGGTTTATTACATGTATATTGAACCGTCGAAATCCGTAATTGGTGAAAACAAACAAATCATTTTAAGTTTACAGCTTGCATAAGATTGTATTAAATTGCATGCTAATTGTTTGTTTGAACTACGGGGAAAATATTAAATAATTCAGCCGCAAAAACTTTTTATATTAGCAAAAAAATGATTTTTTTCTTTGGTCACATAGGGGATAATCATGTGATTATAAAGAGGGGGACAGTTATTAATCGCCGTTTTATACCCTTTATTACTTGAATTGTAAAATTGGCTTTATCCAGAAAAGCGCATTTTTTTACACAGAAGAAACTTCTGGAAGCATATTTAAAGTTTAATGTTGGATTAATTTAAGTATTGTTTTTCTTTCAGACAATATGTTGAAGTATCAGTGCATGGTGACCCTGCAGACCATGTCACTTCTGGTACTGCCCTTTACAAGTATTCAATGAGTGGAACCCTGTTGAATAAGTTGTATGAATATACATCCAGTTTTTCCTCATGTAATATTAATATGCATATTTGCGTATCTTTTGAAATTATTATAAGGAGTGTAAATTATTTTTTTATGCTTTATTAATGTTTACACAAAAGTAAATATTTCAATTTTATGTGTATGTGTGCTCATTCCAGATAAGTTAATTTGAAAATAATTGTTCCAGAACATTCACAATTAGTAAACAAAAACTACCCAAACAATAATTTCCTTTCTTTACCAAGTTTCTTCACTGTATAGGAGTTGGTATGTATTTGTGTAAGAAACATTTGGAAATAATTCAATACAAATACTCATGTTAGCAAACTTTTACCATGTAAGTGACTACATGTACTTACTGAGAGAATGTTCTTATCGTGTATATAATGGGTTTTCATCATAAACAAATTATGAAGTGATACATGTTTCATGGTATGAAAAATCATGCTATTTAAAACAAATAGTTGGTGCGAATAAGATGGGACAGTGTCTTTATTAACGTAATAAGTTTGTAAAGAATTACCTTTATTTATTCTTCTCTATTTTACAGTATATAAGTGTGCAGTGAGTCCTTCAGGTGACAAGATATTTATCACCAACTCTGACGAACACAAGGTTCTCACCCTGGCCAGTGATGGCTCAGTTCTCCATACATTTACAGACCCAGACCTGAAATACCTAACAGATATTCATGTGACGGCTCAGGGACAGGTGCTGTTATTGAATTTGAATGCAAGCACTATCACACAGCTGGATGGTGAAGGCAAGAAGAAGCTGGCAACTATTGCTACCAGGGGTGATGGACTTGAATTCCCACTGTCAGTCTGCTACAGTAGGAGCACATCATCAATAATTGTGGGTCAACCTAACAGCATCATAGTGTTTAAAGTAAAATAGTTGTGTTTCTCAAGTTCTGGTTAAACATATTTGAACAATACTTTCAACATGGATTCTTGCAGGGATGGACTTGATAGTGTATGGTCAGTCTGATCCAATGTTAGTATAGCCTCCATCATTGTGTGGCAACACATGTCTGGTGTTTGAAGAAATGTAAATGTAGTTTTGCAAGTTTTATTAACAACTTTTTGGAACTTGTACTTTCAAAATGCATTCTTTGCAACACCAAAGGCGTATTTAGTGTAACCCCTCATCACATAATGCGCCTTGTTGATTCATTGTGTTGCAGAGTATTGTGAGATCGATCATGAATATGTTTGAAAAAATACATCCACAATACAATAATTTGTTGACAGCATGGATCTCTTATTAAGTATATATAGTACATTCAATTGCATAATTGTCGCTTCATGATTTATTTTGTTGCCACACAATTTAAAAACTTGCTATCCCCTGTTGCACAGAAATCAACTGGATTTCTGTGATCATATTTGTTTCATTTGAATTTTATCAGTGTATTGTTGTAATCTTGATCTATATCTTGAAAATGACTAACATGTACATACATGATTTACTTGTGGTCATTTGTGATGCTCTATGATATGTATGTGTAATTTATATCTAAAGAAAAAAAAAGAATTGGAGGTGACAGTTTAGAAGAAAGGGTTTTATATTTTCATTTCATTATTTAACTGTAACTGTATGTGTGTTCTGTACTAAAAGGTATTTAGAGAGACATAGAGTAACAATTATGTATTGTACAGATTTTTTTCCATCTTTGATTTGATACTTTATTTTGGTTGATGAAAATTTAACATGTATTTATGTCATATGTGTCTTTACCTCACACTATTTTTTACAGAAAAAAAAGCTTACTACAAATGGTCATGTAAGGCACTAATTTGTATTTAAATAAAGTTTAACATATACCGTAACCACGTGATTTTTTGTTGGCCCTTTTAGGCACAGGTTTTGTAACCTTGAAATAGGTTATTTTCACATTGTAAAATCTCCGAACTGGATAAAAATAAAGCTGTGAAAGCGTTTTCCTTACAATTTTGTAAAAATCACACAAACATTATTTTTAATCTACTGTTTTTATTGAGAGTCTACTATTGTATTATTGTGTAATATGTTTGATTGATCATTTGATTAATGATGATACGCTTTGATGTATGATTTTTATAGTATGCATTTTTGGCAGGCGCAATCTTTATATGCACTTAATAATATTACTATGTGCACGCTTTATTTAGTTTGGAGCTGTAGTTGTAAGATTCAGTAATAAAGCTCTCTTTCCCCCCTGGTGGTTGTTGATCGTTTGTTTAAAATTCATTTTGAAGCGTGACTATTTACCAAACTGTCCATGAACTACTATTGCCCCAAATGTCAGGTTTTCCGTCAGTGTAATACTCACATTAAGGTAGATAATCACCGTTGTACTGTTTTACAACATATATTTAATTAAAACTGTAAAAAGGTGTTTGTGGTCATTGTGTGAGGTCACTTAACAAGTTTTATAACTCTGACCAGCAATTGAGCAGAATTATGTCCCCTATTTGTTATTTGTAATTTGGTTAATTTAAACATGCAACATCTTCATAGAGATTTTCATTAAAAACTTCACAATATAATTAAAATATGAACACAAATTGCAAGAGATCTGACAACACACACCGTGAGGTTAAAGGGATCTTTTCACGCTTTGGTAAATTGACAAAATTGAAAAAAGTTGTTTCAGATTCGCACATTTTCGTTTTAGTTATGATATTTGTGAGGAAACAGTAATACTGAACATTTACCATGGTCTAATATAGCCATTATATGCATCTTTTGACAATTTTAAAACCTAAAAATTATAAAGCGTTGCAACGCAAAACGATTGAATAATTTGGAGAGTTCTGTTTTTGTCGTTAAATTTTGTGAAACTACGAAGATTGCTTATATAACGTATAAAATACGTTACGTATGTGTATTCGGCGGAATAGCTCAGTAGGCTAAAGCGTTTTTACTTAAGGACTCTGGCAGGACTCCAGGGGTCACTAGTTCGAAACCTGCTCCGGGCAATGTTCTTTTCCTTTTTTTAATTTTATTCTTGATTTTTTACTGGAGCTTTTACGATCCAATGTTTACATTTATCAATATAAATCATTTAATGAATAAGTTAAAAAATGCCAAAATCTGTGAAAAGGCCCCTTTAAAGCATCACTAAATAATGGTAATGACTTAACTTCAAGAGTAGTTATTTATCATTTTAAAGTTATTATGTACATCTTTAACATATGAAACAAAATCATTAAAAACTTAAAAACCTCCAACTACTTTTATAAAAAATTCCAGATTCCAATGGATGAAGCTAAAACTAGCCTGCATTCAAAATTAAGCCCTTAAAGTTGAGGAAAGAATACCTTTAAAATATCATACCTGGCCTAAATGAATCCAAATCTTAAACAAAATTGTGGCAGCTCTGCTGATTTGTCCTAACATTAGTCAGTAAGTAAGTCAAATGGAGATCTTAAATGTAGAGATAAGAGTCACGGTTTCAAATGCAATAGGCTTCATAAGTCGTAAGTAATCAATGGGAAAAGTTAGTATCTTTCCTGAATATCAATCATGACACCATCAAGTAATTGTTCTGAAGTGATTTCAAGATTTGTTTACAAAGATCAAGATGCGAAGGTATTATTGTATGGCAGGTTTTAAGAACAGCATGAGACGATTTTTCCATAATTTAAAACAAGTTGTTAAAGATTTCATGATGGTGCATTATGGGTAAATATGGCTTTTTCAGGATTTGGATAAGGCTTAAGTCTTGGCCGATGCACTTGAGTTGGTTATAAAAAGTTTTTCCCCCTTGTCTTGTCGGTGTTCCCATACACCATAATCCATCCCACTCTGACAAATCGCAATAGTTAATTAGAACAAAGTTGTCATAGGAATGAACATTAAATACTTTTGAGATTGCAGTGATTACTGATCAATACTATTTTAATATGTTCACAAAAGTCTATTAAACTCACAAATTAATAAGTACTTGTCAATATAATTTCGTTACTTCTTCGCAAATTTTAACTGTGCGAAGAAGTAACTACATTATATTAACTAGTACTTATTAACTTGTGTATTTAATTGACTTGATATACATTGTTTAATCATAAAGTGTACATACATGTTTAGGATAAAGCACAAAAAAATAGTATTAAGGATTTCTCTAGCACAAAAAATTGTCTTCACTGTAACTCGCCACTTCAAATAGGAGCCAATTTTAGTGCATAATAATATAATAATAATAATAATAATAATAGATAGTAATAATAATACTAAATTACAATGACACATATCACGAGTTTAAATAAACTTCATTGGCAAAATGTAGTGGAATAAACTGCATTTCTTGTGCTTAATATGCAACATGATTGACATAACACATATAACAACTACTAATAACTTCAAGTTAAAAAAGAAGAGGAGAATATTGTTTTGCTAGATGTCGGTCATTCTGTATGTCGGTAGACCAGTTCGTTTCCGATCAATAGCTTGTCATCGAATTAAACGATTGGCTTATTACTTCACTTGTGCAATAGCCTTGGACAGTAGATGACCCCTATTGAAATTGGAGTCAATAGGTCAAATGTCAAGGTCACTGTCCCGATAAGTGTGAAAATCTTTTCTGATCAATAACTCATCAACGAATTGACCGATTGGCTTTATACTTCATCTGTGCATTGGCCGTGGACAGTAGATTACCCCTATTGAAATTGGGGTCAATAGGTCAAAGGTCACAAGGTCAAGATCTTGGCCTTGGACAGAAGATGACCCCTAGTTACAAAACTATAATAATATCAACCCATTTACTATAACGATGATTTTACAGAAGTGCATAATTCTTTGTCAACTAAAAACTTATTTAAGTGGCTAAGTCACAATAATATAATAAGATTATCTCTTATGGTCAGTTTTGTTGCATAAAATCCTTTGTCAATGCCCTGTTTGGGGGGGGGGGGGGGCATTTGTCCCTGACCGCGGAACTCTTGTTTTCTTATTGGTAAGATTGTTTATCTTTACTTGGTAAGATTGTTTATCTTCACAGTATATAGGCCAAGTTTGAATCTTGATAATGTACTCCCAAATACTACTTGTCAAGGTCACCATGTCTGTTTTTTTTTAAACATGATTACCATCCTAGAGAGCCAGTCATTTATGATTCACTCCAGACTTGATGAAACATCATAAAGTTTATCTTGAAATTATCAAGGCTGATATCAGAATCTGGGTCACATGTGTCCAAAAACTAGGTCACCAATTCAAATTTTAGAATAAAGGTGATGCCACTCTATACGTCACATGTACAATTCAATCTTTATGAAAGTTGGTCAGAATGTTTTATTATGTTTATCTTGATAATATGAAGGTTGAGTTGTAATCTTGGTCACACGCTTTCAAAAATTAGCTCACCAGATCAAACCTTACCTGTTACCACTCTTGAATACACATTTATGACTTTATCATGATAACAATGATGATGATGATGATAATAATGATGATCATGATCATGATGATCATAGTGATTATCATGACGATAAAACTGTAAACATTGACAATATCAAGACATAGTTTGAAATTGAATTATTTCTAAACACCATAGCATAACCAATTGCCCTTTTAACTTAAACTTTGGCCTACTAAACATACATATTTCAAACTACTGGTACAGAACTACTGGTACAGAACTACAGGTACAGAACTAAAGTACCTTGATAGGAGATGAGGAAACGGTTTCCAAGGTCATTTCCTGCTGGGAACGGATAGTGTGTCACAAACACAGTTCCGCATGAGTGAATCTTGATGTTCGATACTTTTTCTTCGCAGAAGCGGTGGATGGTGAGTGAATTGCTGTTGCACAGAGAATACTGGATCTGAAGCAAGAGAGCGGGCAATTATTTGAACAATTGTTGTTATAGCCAGACAATATGAAGCAGAAAATTACCTTTATACATGAATATATTAACCCTTTCCCAATCATATCAAAGTGAAAATGGCTATGTGCAAATAACATAAAACCAGAACAGCCTGCGAGTATCTGGAAATCTGGTCAGGTTATTTGCTGTTTGCTGCTCATCAGTTTCTAAGGGTTGGAAATTAAGCCTTTAAAACTGGAGTTTAGTAAGAACAGTCTTTAGATAAATTTAACTTTCTAAAGGACTAATACTGTAGCCATTTCAGTGGGTGCTTGATTAAGCCCATTAAGTCTCACTATTGCCACTAGAGCCCCGGTCCATCCCGGTTTGCTAAGGCCGGTCGACATGGAGAACTGGGATGATTCGTAGAAATTTTTTAACGTGGTCACACTATTTCCCTGTGCCGCCCCTGTTGAAGCCGGTCAACAGCCTGGCAGAGTCCCCGTCAACCCGAGACTGGCTACGGTTTATCCCGGTGAAGCCCCAGCAGAGCCCTGGTTGTCGCCGGTAATGCCCCAGTTGAGCCCCGGTAAAAGCCGGAAGTGTCCCAGCAGAGCCGCAGTATACCATAACTCCGCCGGCACTCACCGGTTCTAGTTGGTTAATTTGTTTGATATAAAGTCACCAATATTTGTGTTTATAAATGTAAATAGAGACAGAAAAATAGCCAAAGACCAGAATCTAGTCACCAACATGGGTAAAATGTTGATTGCAGGTAAACTGTGTTCTTAACATTTCTATTGAATTCTTCTACGTGTTTGTTTTTTGCCATTTAAAACATGTCCAAAATTTTATGTTTTTGTCAATTTTGCACTCAACATTTGGCAGTTTTCTTTCAGAAGAATCTTAATCTACAAATTTATCATATACTATATTGTTATGAACATTAAGTGTCTGACTTGTTTTATTTGTTAGGTAATGTCCTTTAAGCATTTGGAGATCTGTGTTGCCTTACCATTGGTAGTATTAACTATACAGTTGTTGAGGTCATCAGGTGTTTCCTGATAACTGTTTAAAAGAAGTGAACGTTTATATATGATAATGCCCTATATTGTTTTTAGACACATATTGAACAATACTTCTATTTCACCATGCCACAGAGTATCAATATTGTGTGTTGGATTGCAAAACATTTTATTTATATCTTTTGTTAAACAATTTTTTGTAAATATTGAACTTTGTTGAACAATTTTCAGTGCAACTTCTTGCTTGTAGATGTATCTTCCAACAGTGCACTGGAAATATTTCAATCATTCCAAATCATCTTGTTTGTGTGGAAAATTCTTCCAATAAGCATTATATGAAACGGCATTAGCTGCTATATGAGAGCAAATGAAAATAAGTTACATATGGTATCAAAGTGCAAAGTAAAAGTTTTAACTATTTTGTTGTGTGAAATATTTTATTATTATTAAATTTGTTTAAAAAATTGGTCTTAAGAGTTCATATGTTTTAGGACAAACTTGCCAATAAAATTGTCAACACTTAGGACAGCTGTCCTGTTAAGTTGGTCGCAGTCTGAATCATTGGGTCTGGTTTTGGAGGCTTGGGTTGGGATAGGATAGTTACTTGTTGGAATGCTTAAGACCAACAGTGTAAAAAAATATCCAACTCTCAGGCCTTTTCACTTAGATTTATTAATGGGGACATGTGAGGGCCAGAAGTCAATATTGTTTACCTCCATATCTGGCAGAGTGTCAAGGAGTGAATATTACCCAGTGATCCAGGAGGGATAGGTCAATACGAAAGTCCACTAAAGATATTAATTTCCTTATTCATTACCTTTACTGTTAACATGTACCCTATCATGGTTTATTAATACATTTAGTACAAGTATTTTGTTTTAAATTAAACACTCAATTGAGCATTGGAAAAACTAGAGCAAAATGATTTGAATGCAAAAAAATTTGATTTAATCTGAAATGAAACCTATCTGCTTTTATCAGAAATATAAGGAGTCATGAATGCAAAGCATGCAAACAAATATGAATGAAAGATGATTGATACTTGGTTGGTAATTGAATTTGCACTATAGCAATTCCAGTAAAATCTAACTGAGAATGTAACATGACATGAAATTAAATTACATATATGGAGATAACAAAACTTGAAATTCAATAAGCCTTCCATGTGAAATACAAGCCAAAAAAACAACCTTTAGCATAAGATGCCAACAACAAATATTATATTCTGATATTGGCGTATAATCAACACAGAACTAGGAGATAAAAAAACAACTTTTTATTAAATATTGTACAACAGATTTACATTATGGCTTTTTTTTGCCAATATATGAAAGTTTCACACCAAAATATAATGAGTTGTTTTTTACAATAAATGTTTAAGTATACTATAATTATGTTGTCATACAAAAACTCATATTCATTCATATCTTTAAGGCGAGTGCCTGCTCAAGGTTATGTGTGTTTTTGACATTTATATTTTGAGAAAGGGGCTGGGGCCCTTTGGAGTGGAAAATATTGTGTTGAAAAAAGTGGAAAACTGTGTATGTTATTTTTGCTAAAAAATACTTTAAAATTGAGAATCAGTGTTTTGAATATTATATAAACTAAGGTTCAATTCAGAGAACTGCATAAGGATATAAACTGAATATTGCATTTTATTAACAAATCTTAATTTTGTGGAGTTGGAAACCTTCAGTTGGAAATTTAGAACATTAGGCAGCCAATTTAGGAAAAATATATACGTTTTGTCATTGGAAATGGTACCAAATTTGACAAAAAACAACACTGGTAACATGCCCCAAAAAACAGTGTACTTTGTAAACCAGCTGCGCTGAAATATCTACCATGATGAAGGCTCTTTATTCTATAGCCTTATTCTGATTTGCAATCAAATCTAAACATCTCACTAAATAAGTACTGACAAGCGTTTTTTGGGGAATAAACTATTCTTCCTTACCATGGCATGTGGAGCATTAATTGAATCTCGTTGCTCATTAAGTCGTTCCTTACAGGGACGGGGGCTAATCCAGGATGATGCATGATGCATATTTTATCATCAACAAGCACTGATTGGCGGAATCCCAAATCTTAAAGTCTTAGGTGCGGCATGGCAACGGAATACTGATGGCTGCTAATGATTGCTTTATTTTCCTGTTTGTGGAATTTCTAGTTTCTTGACGGGTGAACATTGAGTTTTTTTGTATATAAATAAAAGATTGTTTTGTTTTCCTCCAAACATGTTGTTACTTGACAAGTGAAAGATTGTGATTTTTTTTATTTTTTGTTTGTTTCTTTTCCTTTTAAGTTCTAGTTACTTGTTAGTTGAAAGATTGTGTTTTTGTTACTAAAGAATGATTGGTTTCTTTTCCTCCAAAGTTCTAGTTACTTGATAGTTGAAAGATTGTGTTTTTGTTACTAGAGAATGATTGGTTTCTTTTCCTCCAAAGTTCTAGTTACCTGACAGTTGAAAAATTGTTTTTATTATTAAATAAAAAAGCCCTAATCAAGCTAATGGCATATATTACAGGTCATTTCCTGGCGTATCAATGGGACAGTTAAATGGATCCATCCCTAAAGCAAAATTGTTGAAAAAAATCATTTTGAAAAAAAATCCCAATGAAACAAAAACTTTTTTTTTCAAATGTGTGTCTTGTTATATTTGTATCTCAATTTTATTTCAATTTTAACTTACAAATTTTACTACTATAATTTATATGATTTTGTTCTTAAAATTTGAATTATTATAAAGATTTACATTATGACCAGACCTACAGCACACAATTATGGCCAAGATATGCTACTGGTTGGAGTAAATTACAAGTTATCAATAACTAAAGATATTCAGTTGGAAAAAACAAACTGAGACATGCTAATAATTTATATTGCTAGTTTGTCTTGTTTAGTGCAAATCATTTAATATTGAAGTACAAGAACTACATGTAAATCAATTAAGTAGGCATTGGAAAAAGGATTAAAGCCAGCGTGAATCTTTAATTGTTCCTTGTCTTTTAACATCTGAACCAGGTTTCCAAAATTAAATATTCATCCTTAAACATTTAAAAAAGCAACTGTGGATAGAATCTATAGATTTTAATACTGCTGAACACAGAGTTTATGCTTTTACAACATTAATAAAATATATATGAATGTTAGCTGAAAGGAAAAACAACGGTATTTATTACTGTGAAATTGTTAGACCTCTTCTAGTTTATTTAGGGCATCAGTTGATTTCTTGTTCATTCTTTGTCTATTTGTTAACTTGATTAGCAGCTCAATAAATGCCAAAAGTAACCAATTTGTTCTGTGAGAAAATGTGAGCCAGTAATGAGGTTAGATGTATCCAGTTAGTTTGGCTCCAATTCTGGATGTTTCTTTTATTGGGGAGCCATGTTTCACTGTCCATGGATGTTCCATCATATGGTATAGGCTTGACCTCTTAGTTTGGGTGAAGAAGTGTTAACCACAGTAACAATCAAAGCGCTGAAGGCACTGAAGATGTTCGCTATTGCATAATTTAACACGCAATTCATTTTTGAAAATCAATCGCAAGTTTGAAATGAACACACGCCATTCAACTTTATAAAGTGTGTGTCATAGCGCACGGGTCGAGTTTTGTGTGCACTTTTTATCATCCTTATTATTTCATAGAAATTACTAAGACAAAATAAAAACAACATGCTTTTTGGAAGTTCTGAAAGCATAGAAAGTATGATGAAAATGGTAATGATAACTTAATATAAAGAAAATTTGCAGTCACCATCATATAAAAGGAATATTTTTTTCTAATATCAAATGACTATCTCACCAAGAATATAAATTCATAATGAAAGTTCCATGTACAAAACTTTTGATTTTTGACACCATATACAAATTCAAAATATACAACAATCTTCGTATCTTGTATATGGAGGAATAAAAGTATAGCAACATTGCTGTTTATGCTTTACTTATTAGCCGAGCAGTTCACACGGTGTCACCAACGCTAACATAAACATAGGTATAGAGCACTCATGCGCTTTTAGGCGTAGCTGTTTCAGTTTTCATCTTAGTGACTTTTACATAACGCCAAAACATGCATGAATATTTTCGAATATTTAATAAGCTGATTCGAGACACAACCTCTGAATTTTTGCTACATCACTGCGTATGTGCTCAATTCAAAGGATGTAGCACTGTTCAGTGTAAGGAATTCCGGACTACTCTCTGTATGCTCATACGACACAAATTGTGGCCCTGTTACAATTACGCGATACAATCCATCTCGCAGAATTTCACTTTCGCCTCCAAGATGAGAAAACAATCATTAGCGAAATAGTATAGTGTCACGATAAGAGAAAATCGTTTAATTATCATACCACAATGTTTGCCGTACTTGGTCAGCACGTCTGGAAATCATTCCTTAATGTGTGGATAGGCTGCCATTATTAACAAGTTTGCTATTTTCAATTCAATTTTGTATCAAAAAGCATTGTTCTTAAATGTGGCATTTTCAATTCGCAATGAGATTTGTAATGACCCTCGTCACGTGAAAATGGGTCTTATTCCATATGCGCCCATCATATAAATAGCCCACTCAGCTATCACTCCTTCTGGTAAGGAGAAACATAACATATTGAGTGATTTTAAAGCGAACAGCATCGCCTATGGCCTGACTGCGCAAAAGCACATGTTGGGTTTAACAAACGCTTGCCGAAACGCATAAGACCCATTTTCGCATGACGGCGCTATTGACGTGTGATTTACATGTGTCGAAAGAAAACTGCGTTTAAATCAAATATAAACATACGATATATTTCGATAGTGAAGAAAGATACTCATAACAAGACATATGAGGACACATATGAAGTGCTCTCCCGTAGTATATTTTTTATTTTACTCACACTAATGTGTGGTTTGACAATGCTAACACACATTTCATGCGGTGAATATGCAACTTACAAGTGAAAAACACAACACAATAGTTAAACTTTTGTTTAATTGTATTTAATTATTTAGAAAAGTGAATTGCTAACTTTATTTCAAAGTCAGCGTATACGCCGACTACATTTTTAAAAGACATTTATTGTTATAAATATATTTAATATAATATATTAGGTTGTTTTCGGTTTTAGCGATTAAAAAGCATTTTCGAGGTTGCCTATAGTATGCCTGTAGTAATTCATGAACTCATATCCAACTGTCTATGTATTGAGAACTGTGAATATAAACAAGCTTAACCTTCTACTAACCTTCTGCTATTGCATTCGTATTATTATTATAAATTGTTTGTTATATTCGGGTTTAGCAATTATGAAACTTTTTTTTGTCTATTGTATCGCTGAAGTTATTGTCGAACTTATGTTCAACGTTTTATAAATTGAGAATATAAACAAAGACCTATAGATAATATGGGTCTTTGATATAAATAAGCGTCAACTTTTTCCCGAATCTCTCACTTAACGACCTGTACTACGTCATTGAGTTGTATGCGAGAGCGTAACCTATTGCGTTGTTATAACCCGTAAACTTTCCTTTGTTTATCGACAGACGCATCTATTAATAGCCTCATATATCATGAATGCCAAAACAACCGGGAAAAAGAACCACGTGACCAAATAGGACGCAAAACGCAAATACCATGCGACTACGACTTTTATTATGTAAGAAAGCTCCGCAATGCCTTTGAAGTCGGAGCCTTGTGATTGCTATTACTTAAATAATTGACCTCTAACTGAAGTAAGCAAAGGAAACGCAGCACCTAATTGACCCATTCCTTCTATGTGCGAAGGCAGATTTAATTTTACTAATGTATGGTTTGCCTATTATAACACACATTATAATGCGGTAAATATGCGACTAACAAGTAAAAAACACTATAATTAAACTTTTGTTTTAAATTAAGTTATTTAGAAAACAAAATTCCAAACCTTATTTCAAAACAGCAAGACTTCATTTTTTAGAGAATATTATTGTTATATTTTAATGTTTTTTTAACAGTTTCAGCGATAATGAAACATTTTTTTATGTTGTCTATCGTATCCCTGTAATAATTGTTGAACTCGTGGTCAACGTATTATAAATTGAGACCTGTGAATATAAAAAAGCGTAACCTTATACTACTGCGTTATTCTCACACGGACTCCCCTTTGTTTATCGCCAGCCTCAGATTTATGAATGAGCTGAGCGAAAATACTACGTCAAGCACACGCAGCAGAAAGTGGACTATTTTAATCATTCATAAACAATCTCCTCCGCGACATTGTTTATTGATTCTTTTCTATAAAACACCGTTCGAAAATATTGAATGTAACACGATATTAATATAATGTTGCCATTTGTGAATACACATAATTGGAGAACTCAAACCTCTTGCATAAATTATACAACTCTTTCTTGCGCGGATACGCAAGCGGGTATTGGGTTAATCATACCTAGTCGTATCGACCTGAATTTCACACTAAGCACTTTAGACGGGCGCTAAAGCGCCCATCTAAAAATTAAGAATAAGAAGAGAGATAATGTGAGATTCTGTAAATTATTAATCTTTAACATCTATCTGTCAGTATGTATGTACATGTCTATGTACCTACATATATAAACCTACATTTATATGTATGTATTTGTAATGTAAGTGCTACTGATTTCTAAAAAAATATTGTATTCATTGTCTGTTTTGTATATTATTGATCTGTGAAGTTGTGCACTTCATTATATTTAGTCCCGTAGTTGTAATGCTCCCATCAGCAGTGAACTTAATTGGGGAATAATTTTGTTCCTCATTACAAATAACCAGAGTTAAATGTACATGTCCGTTCTAGTTCATCAAAGTTCAAGGTCACAATTCAATGACACAGCAATGTATATTTTCAAAATAGTGTTTATTACAGCATTTCTCCTGCATTTTTAGAATTGAAAGAATCTACATGGTTACTTGAAATTAGCATAAGCAATACAGCAAGTACTGAATTAGTCATAGACACAGTACTATTCCAGGGTGGATAGGTAATTAGATGATTTAGGCAATGAATATTGAGTGATGCTTAAATTATTGTCAGTGACAGCCTCTCATCTTCATAATCCAGTGTTCTTTGCCGAATAAGCATGGTGAGATACTGGGAATATTTTTGGGAGATAATGACCCGGGCAATGGCATGTTAAATCAGAGAAGATTTTGTGAGATTTGCAGATCTTGCCTCCTTATGGCCAGAATCAGCAAAAGTGAAATTTCTTGGTTCTGAAGCAGATTTCTTTGTGACTTGTATACTCAGCTGTGTAGAAAAATCTTGTAGAAGTCATGTTTTGGGCGTTAATATTGCAAAGGAGACTAGTTATTATGGAACAGGTATTGATGCTAAAGTGATTAAACATGTATGTAACTCAAGAGGGCTTCAATAAGCCTTCTGAGGTTTCAATGCAATCAAGCTAAAATAAACAGATTTAACCATTTTCCACTTAGATACGTGTTTTGACACATTTGTAGTCCTTTAGAAAGTTAAATTTAATTTAAGATCTTTTTTGCTAGATTGAAGTTTTTAAGGTTTTATCTCCAAACCTTAGATACTGATGAGCAGCTACCAGCAATAAACCTGAAAAGACTGCGAGTTACTCCCAGTCTGTTCTGGTTTTATGCTGGGTGCAAAAGCAATATGCACTTTGCTTCTTATGGGGGAAAGGGTTAATATTGTAATATTGCAAAAGGAGACTTGTTATTTCGGAACAGGTATTGCTGCTTTAGTGATAAAACATTTATGTAACTCAAGAGAGCTTTCAATGCAATCAATCTAAAATTAACAGATTTAAACAAAAGACATTCCTGCAGGTACTGAGTATCACAAATGTGCGTTCCCTCCAGGACATACCTGCAAGTACTGAGTATCACAAATGTGCGTTCCCTCCAGGACATACCTGCAGGTACTGAGTATCACAAACATGAGTTCCCTCCACAGAGTGCGCCTGGTGTATGGTGATCTCCACCTCCTCCCCTCGGTCCGTGTCCGGGTATATCGCCCAGTAACAGGTGCTCGGGAGCCCATCATGGTTGCCAGGGAAACCGGGGTTGCTGAGCACTCCAAATCGAGGCACTTGGTCGATGAATGATCCAGTACACTTGGAGGAGACTACTGTATCTGTCAAACAAAATGCAAATAGTTATTAAAACACACTATGATGTGAAGTTGGACATCGACCTTGGGATAAATTGTGTTATTTAACAATACAGTATACGGAATTTTCCCTGTTGTAAATACTTCTTTTGACACATTGTGAATAAAATAGACACTTATAAATATATAAATGCAATACGTAAATTAGTTAAACTATAAAACTGGATGTTCCAATTGATTATTTAAATAAAAAAAAGAAGCTGTGTCCATTCATACATGAACACAGTTGAATGCAGTCAAATTGATGAAAAATACAATCACTGTAAATAAAAGTCATCGAAAAATGCTTATTATACCATAAGTACAGACAGAATATTACAAAATTGCATCCAGAACATAAAATGAACTTTTGTTTGAGAGAATCACCTAAATGATGTCCAAGTTTGATACATAATTCCCAATTCACATATACTACAGTGTTTTTATAATAATATTGAAAAATATGTGTTTTATACTTACATCAGCTGAATTTTTATAGTGGGTTCTACCATCATATACAATCCATGTACACGTTAATATAACTTACTGTCTACACATATATGGTCCATATACACATTGATGTAACCTACCATCTACACATATAGTACATATGTATATGGTCTACATACAAATTTATGAAACCTACTGTCTACACATATATGGCAGTGTTCTCATGGAGCATCGGCCGCGGGCCACTAAAAATTGTATACAGAATACTGACATATTGTCCACATACACATTGATCTAACATACCGTCTACACGTGAATGATCAACATACACATTAATGTAACTTACTGTCTACACATATATGGTCTACAAAGATATTGATATAACCTACCATCTACACATATATGGTCTACATAAACATTGATGTAACCTACCACCTAAACATATATGGTCCATATAAACTTTGATCTAACCTACCATCTACACATATATGGTCCATAGACACATTGATGTAACCTACACACGTATATTGTCCAAATACACATTGATGTAACCTACTGTCTACACATATATGGTCTACAAAGATATTGATGTAACCTACCATCTACACATATATGGTCTACATAAACATTGATGTAACCTACCACCTTAACATATATGGTCCATATAAACTTTGATCTAACCTACCATCTACACATATATGGTCCATAGACACATTGATGTAACCTACACACGTATATGGTCCAAATACACATTGATGTAACCTACTGTCTACACATATATGGTCTACAAAGATATTGATGTAACCTACCATCTACACATATATGGTCTACATAAACATTGATGTAACCTACCACCTTAACATTATATGGTCCATATAAACTTTGATCTAACCTACCATCTACACATATATGGTCCATAGACACATTGATGTAACCTACACACGTATATGGTCCAAATACACGTTGATGTAACCTACTGTCTACACATATATTGTCCATTACACATTGATCTAATCTACTGCCTTCACATATATGATCCATATACGCATTGATGTAACCTACTGCCTTCACATATATGGTTCATATACACATTGATTTAACCTACTGCCTTCACATATATGGTCCATATATGCATTGATGCAACTTACTGTCTTCACATATATGGTCCATTATACGCATTGCTGTAACTTACTGTCTACACATATATGGTCCATACACGCATTGATGTCACCAGTACTTCCTTTACATGTATGGTCCATATACCCATTGATGTAACCTACTGCCTTCACATATATGGTCCATATACTCATTGATGTAACTTACTGTCTACACAATGCATTGATGTAACCTACTGCCTTAGCATATATGGTTCATATATGCATTGATGTATCTTACTGTCTATACTTATATGGTCCATATACGCATTGATGTAACTGACTGTCTACACATATATGGTCCATATATGCATTGATGTAACCTACTGCCTACACATATATGGTCCATATACACATTGATGTAACCTACTGCCTTCACATATATGGTCCATATATGCAATGATGTTCTTATTGCCTTCACATATATGGTCAATTGTATGCATTGATTTAACTTACTAAATACAAATATGTGGTCCATATACGTATTGATGTAACCTTCTATCTACACATATATGGTCCATATACACATTGATGTAACCTACTGCCTGCACATATATGGTCCATACATGCATTGATGTAACCTACTGCCTTCACATGTATGGACCATATACACATAGATATAAGTTACTATCTATATATTATGATCTACATACATGTTGATATCAATATATAAATTGATGTAACCTACTATTTCCTTATATATAGTCTTTAAACAGATTTACATAACCTAAAATCTACTGTGAACGCATATACATAAATATAAAATTCATATTACCTACCTTCTATACATATATGGATTATATACTCATTGATGTAACCTTCCATTTACACATATATGGCCCATATACACATTGATGTAACCTACCTTCTATACATATATGGTCCATATACACATTGATTTAATCTACCTTCTATACATATATGGCCCATATACACATTGATGTAACCTACCTTCTATACATATATGGTCCATATACACATTGATGTAACCTACCTTCTATACATATATGGTCCATATACACATTGATGTAACCTACCTTCTATACATGGCCCATATACACATTGATGTAATCTACCTTCTATACATATATGGTCCATATACACATTGATGTAACCTACCTTCTATACATATATGGTCCATATACACATTGATGTAACCTACCTTCTATACATATATGGCCCATATACACATTGATGTAATCTACCTTCTATACATATATGGTCCATATACACATTGATGTAACCTACCTTCTATACATATATGGTCCATATACACATTGATGTACATCTTGCAGGTAAACTGTGGCAGGTTTGCTTGCAGCTCATTGAGGTTACAGTCCCGCTGTGATTGGCACAGCCTGTACACACGGTCATACACATTGCTAGGGCACTGCTGGGTGCCATTGTAGCAGGAGATGTTGACAAGGTGGAATACCTGTAATGTAATAGCACAGTTTTAATTAAGGTAATAGCTCAATTAAAAAAAAAAAGTACGGTAATAGCAAAATTGTAATAAAATATTGAAATAGCATTGATGTATAAAAAGTGGCCAGTGACAAATAAAGTGACAGATGAAATGTTCTTGCCGCCAGGTTTTATTGTCAATCAGTATTCCCCATCCTATAATAGTTTTTTTTACATTTCCAAGTATATAATACCACATGCATAAATTGTCAATATCAGCAACTGAATCTGGCCATAAGACATATTTTGTTAAAGGAAGTGCGCACATCAAGAATTTGATAAACTTTGAAGTTGGATTATTGGTATTGAATTTTTTCTTGATGATATGAAGTTGAAAAGACAGAATTAAAGAGAACTTAAGTAATTTGGTGACTTATTGTGAATTTATATTATATCTTGGTTTTCTCGTCTTAACATGTATCTTTTGTTTGACTTGCACTTCTTACCGAGCCTCTACGACACCTTAGGTTGGGCGTGTCATCCCCGCAGAGGTTTGTTCGACATGATGGCATGAATGTTGCTGGGAAGAAAAAATATGCAATCATTTATAAATGCAGTTGCTTGAAAGGAAGAATATGTTATCATTTATAAAGGCAATCACATTGCAAGCCCATTTTTATTTAGATAAAACCTTCACTAACAAATTACTATATTATCTGTTCAATATCGCCTCCACTATCAAACCACTACATTATGTGTCCAATTACACTTCCAATATCAAACATTGGTATTCTCTGTCCAATCACAGGTAAACTATCAATCATTTCTATTATCTGTCCATTCAGAGCCCTTCTCTTGAACCACAGTATTCTCTCTCTATTCACAATTCAACTACCAAACCACAGTATTCTCTCTCCAATCACAATTCTTCTACCAAAACACAGTATTCTCTCTCCAATCATAGTTCCACCACCAAACCATTATATTTGATGTCCTTTAAGTGGGAACAGTGATAGGCGGGGGGGGGGGGGGGGGGGGGGGGGGGTCTGGTATTTGGGGGTGGGGTGCCCATTTAACTGAAATTACATCTTAACATCAAAAAGACAGTAAATTATTCATCCATCCCTTCATTCATTCATTCATTGAAAAGACTGCCACCCTGACCAACCTGAAAACAAACACATTAATGCTTCATTGGAAAGTGGTGTGGCTAACATGCCTCCATTTCATATAGTTTTTTTTTAATTATTTGTCAAATGTTTCTTGATTTTAAAGGTGGATATAATAATGACAATAATTATTTCAGTTTATAATGGCCTTTTTATTGAGCTGAATAAAGAACATTTATCCTATGTTTGATAAAAAAATATGCAGATCATTAGAGGAAACTTGTACAAAAATGATTCTATACAGTTTCACAGTTTATGAAGGGACTTGCTCATAGATTTTAGTATATTTATGAAAAATATCATTAAATGCTTTTTCCAAATAAAACTATTATATATGGGACAGTCGAACATAATTTTTATAGCAAGAAAAAAGTTTGATAACTGTTTTGCCATTTCTTCGGATTCAACCCCGGGCCCTTAAGAAGCATAATCGCACTAATTATTACTGCCCTTAACACTTTTAAATATTATAAGAGGTGTATTTTACAATTTATTTAAGCACTAGTTATTATAATTATATTGTCAAAAATATTGACAAAAACTAACACAAGGTTTATTATTTACCGCTTATGATTAGTGATTATCTATACACAAACCAATATCTTCAACCTTTTTCCTTGTATGGAGCGTAATTTTACTTGAAAATAATGTACACATTTTGTTAATAAAAAACATTTTGCAAAACTTTTGGCAGTCTTCCAGTTAAATTTTCAAGTGAAGACTTGAAGCATGATGAAAAGGGCAGTGGTTTAGGGTTCCTTAAGTGATGATATGAATGCATTATAGAGATCTTTTTAGTTTAGTTCAATTTAAATCTATTTATTAACTTGATTGTATCAAAAGCCTGAGGCTTATTGAAACACTCTCAAGTCCGTTTTCTGGGTAGACGCAAGTACTAAGTGTCTCTCGGGGAAGATCTATAGAATGCTCCCACTATTGAACTTGACCTCCTTGTCATTAGGCAGACACCATTTCCACTATTCCAGGGTGACAACCCTTGACCTCCCTTTCATTAGGTAGACACCATTTCAACTACCCAACAGTGACAACCCTTGACATGTCTGTCACTAGGCAGACACAATTTTTACTACCCAACTTTGACAACCCTTGACCTCCCTGTCATTAGGCAGACTCTTTTTCCACTACCCCACTGTGACAACAATTGACCTCTCTGTCACTAGGCAGACACAATTTCTACTACCCCATGGTGACAAACCTTGAACTCCCTGTAATTAGGCAGACACAATTTTTTCACTACCCCATAGTGACAACCCTTGATCTAACTGTCAATAGGCAGACACCATTTCTACTACCTCACGGTAACAACCCTTTACCTCCATGTCATTAGACAGACACTATTTCTGCTACCCCACGGTGACAACCCTTTATCTCTTGTCACAAGGCAGACACCATTTCTACTACCCCACGGTGACAACCCTTAACATCCCTGTCATTAGGCAGACACCATTTCTTCTGCCCAACGGTGACAACCCTTGACCTTGCTATCACTAGGCATACATTATTTCTACTACCCCACTATGACAACCCTTGACCTCCCTGTCACTAGGCAGACACTATTTCTACTACCCCACGGTGACAACCCTTGATCTAACTGTCAATAGGCAGACACCATTTCTACTACCCCAAGGTAACAACCCTTAACCTCCATGTCATTAGGCAGACACTATTTCTGCTACACCACGGTGACAACCCTTGATCTCTCTGTCACTAGGCAGACACCATTTCTACTACCCCACTGTGACAACCCTTGACCTTGCTATCACTAAGCAGACACCATTTCTACTACCCCACGGTGACAACCCTTGACCTCTGTCACTAGGCAGACACCATTTCTTCTACCCTATGGTGACAACCCTTGACCTCCCTGTCACTAGGCAGACACTATTTCTACTACCCCACGGTGAAAACCCTTGACCTCCCTGTCACTAGGCAGACACCATTTTTACTACCCCACAATGACAACCCTTTGACCTCCCTGTTACTAGGCAGACACCATTTCCAATACCACATGGTGACAACCCTTGACCTCCCTGTCATAAGGCAGACACCATTTTTACTACCACATGCAGACAACCCTTTACCTCCCTGTCACTAGGCAAACACCAATTCAACTACCCCACAGTGACAACTATTAACCTCCCTGTCATTAGGCAGACACCATTTCCACTACCCCATGGTGACAACCCTTGACCTCCCTGTCATAAGGCAGACACCATTTATACTACCCCATGGTGGCAACCCTAGACCTCCCTGTCACTAGGCAGACACCAATTCAACTACCCCACAGTGACAACCCTTAACCTCCCATCATTTGGCAGACACCATTTCAACTACCCCACGGTGACAACCCATGCCTGTCACTAGGCAGACACCATTTCTACTGCCCCATGGTGAAAACCCTTGACCTCCCTGTCATAAGGCAGACACCATTTCAACTACCCCTCTGTGACAACCCTTGACCTCCCTGTCATAAGGCAGACTCCATTTCCACTACCACACTGTGACAACAATTGACCTCTCTGTCACTAGGCAGACACAATTTCAACTACCCCACTGTGACAACCCTTAACCTCCCTGTCATTTGGCAGACACTATTTCTACTACCCCACAGTGACAACCCTTGACCTCCCTGTCATTAGGCAAACACCATTTTAATTTCCCCTCGGTGACAACCCTTGACCTCCCTGTCACTAGACAGACACCATTTCAACTACCCCACTGTGACAACCCTTAACCTCCCTGTCATTTGGCAGACACTATTTCTACTACCCCACAGTGACAACCCTTGACCTCCCTGTCATTAGGCAGACACCATTTGCACTTCCCCATGGTGACAACCCTTAACCTCCCCATCATTAGGCAGACACTTTTTCTACTACCCCACGGTGACAACCTTGACGTCCCTGTCACTAGGCAGACTCCATTTTCACTACCCCACGGTGACAACCCTTGACCTCCCTGTCATAAGGCAGACATTATTTCAACTACCCCACAGTGACAACCCTTGACCTCTATCAGTAGAAAGACACCAATTCTATTACCCCACAGTGACAACCCTTGACCTCGCTGTCATTAGGCAGACACCATTTCAATAACCCCACTGTGACAACCCTTGACATCTCTGTCACTAGCCAGACACCATTTGTACTACCCCACGGTGACAACTTTTGACCTCTCTGTCACTAGGCAGACACCATTTCAACTACCCCTCTGTGACAACCCTTGACCTCCCTGTCATAAGGCAGACTCCATTTCCACTACCACACTGTGACAACAATTGACCTCTCTGTCACTAGGCAGACACAATTTCAACTACCCCATGGTGACAACCCTTGACCTCCCTGTCATAAGGTAGACTCCATTTCCACTATCCCACCATGACAACCCTTGACCTCCCTGTCATTAGGCAGACACCATTTCTACTACCCCATGGTGACAACCCTTGACCTCGCTGTCACTAGGCAGACACCATATCCACTACTCCACAGTGACAACCCTTGACCTCTGTGTCATTAGGCAGATGCCATTCTCACTTCCCCACGGTGACAACCCTTGACCTCTCTGTCGCTAGGCTGACACCATTTCAACTACCCAACTGTGACAACCCTAGACATCCCTGTCATTAGGCAGACACCATTCCCACTACCCTACTTTGACAACCCTTGACCTCCCTGTCATAAGGCAGACTCCATTTCTACTACCCCACGGTGACAACCCTTGACCTCCCTGTCATAAGGCAGACTCCATTTCCACTACCCCACGGAGATGACCCTTGACCTTCCTGTCATAAGGCAGACACTATTTATACTACCCCATGGTGGCAACCCTAGACCTCCCTGTCATAAGCCAGACTCCATTTCCACCACCCCACTATGACAACCATTGACCTTCCTGTCATAAGGCAGACACCATTTCCACTACCCCACTAGGACAACCCTTGTCCTCCCTGTCATAAGGCAGACACCATTTCCACTACCCCACGGTGATGACCCTTGACCTCCCTGTCATAAGGCAGAAACCATTTCTACTACCCCACGGTGACAACCCTTGACCTCTGTGTCATAAGGCAGACACCATTTCCATTACCCCACTATGACAACCTTGACCTCCCTGTCATAAGGCAGACACCATTTCCACTACCCCACTATGACAACCCTTGACCCTGTCATAAGGCAGACACCATATCCACTACCTCACTATGACAACCCTTGACCTCCCTGTCATAAGGCAGACACCATTTCCACTTCCCCACTATGACAACTCTTGACCTCCCGTCATTAGGCAGACACCATTTCCAATACCCCACTATGATAACCCTAGACTGTCATAAGGCAGACACCATTTCTACTACCTTACGGTGATGACCCTTGACCTCCCTTTCGTTTGGGAAACACCAATTCCACTACAACCATTTTAATTTCCCCTCGGTGACAACCCTTGACCTCCGTGTCATAAGGCAGACACCATTTCCACTATCCAACAGTGACAACCCTTGACCTCCCTGTCACTAGGCAGACACCATTTCCACTACCCCACAGTGTTGACCCTTGATCCCCTGTCATTAGGCAGACACCATTTTCACTGCCCCACTATGACAACCCTTGACCTCCCTGTTTTTAGGCAGACACCATTTCTAATACCCCACTATAACAACCCTAGACCTCCCTGTCATAAGGAAGACTCCATTTCCACGTCCCCACTATGACAACCCTTTACCTCCCTGTTATTAGGCAGACACCATTTCTACTACCCCATGGTGACAACCCTTGATCTTGCTGCCATAAGGCAGACACCATTTTTACTACCCCATGGTGGCAACCCTTGACCTCCCTGTCACTAGGCAGACACCATTCCCAATACCCCACTATGACAACCCTAGACCTCCCTGTCATAAGGCAGACACCATTTTCACTAACCCACGGTGACAACCCTTGATCTCCCTGTCATTTGGCAGATACAATTTCCACTACAACACAGTATCAACCCTTGACCTCCCTGTCATAAGGCAGACACCATTTCCACTACCCGACTGTGACAACCCTTGACCTCCCTGTCATAAGGCAGACACCATTTTTACTACCCCACAGTGACAACCCTAGACCTCGCTTGTCATAAGGCAGACACTATTTCCACTACCCCACAGTGACAACCCTTGACCTCCCTGTCATAAGGCAGACACTTTTTCTACTACCCCATGGTGATGACCCTTGACCTCCCTGTCAGTAGGCAGACACCATTTCTACTTCCCCACGGTGACAACCCTTGACCTCCCTGTCATAAGGCAGACTCCATTTCCACTACCCCACGGTGCTGACCCTTGACCTCCCTGTTATAAGGCATACACATTTTCTACTACCCCACAGTGACACACATTGACCTCCTGTCATTAGGCAGACACCATTTCCACTACCCCACGGTGACAACCTTTGACCTGCCTGTCATTAGGCAGACACCATTTCCACTACCCCACGGTGACAACCGTTGACCTTCCTGTCATTAGGCAGACACCATTTCCACTAACCCACTGTTACAACCCTTGATCTCCCTGTCATTTGGCAGATACAATTTCCACTACAACACAGTGACAACCCTTGACCTCCCTGTCATTATGAGACACCATTTCAACTAACCCACAGTGACAACCCTTGAAGTCCCTGTCACTAGGCAGACACAATTTCCACTACCCCACGGTGTCAACCCTTAACCTCCCTGTCATAAGGCAGAGACTATTTCCACTACCTTTCTGTCACTAGGCAGACACCATTTCAACTAACCCATGGTGACAACCCTTGATCTTCTTGTCACTAGTCAGACACCATTTCCACTACCCCACGGTGACAACCCTTAACCTCCCTGCCATTAGGCAGACACCATTTTCACTACCCGAAGGTGACCTCTAAAGATCTTCTTGGTGTCTACTGTGAACTCCTAATATCCTAGTGTCCCTAATGCTCTTAATGACTTTATGCAGTTATGGATCAGCTGGAAGCACTTCTGCAACTTCTTATTTTCAACATAGTCATTTCTTTTGACAAGTACATTTTATATAAAATAACACAATACACTAGGTATAAAAAAATCAAAGAAGTAATTCTTATAGATTTAATCTTTCCTTGGGGAAGTATTTACACCTAATTGGCAGTGTGTTTAGAAATATATACTTTAGATTATGCCAGTCATAGGAAATATGTTTCCCCCCTTTAGTAGAGCCCTTACATTGGTGGTCTTGTATAAACAATACTGATCATACTAGGGTACCACAAATTGTAGGATATATACTTTTTCTATTTAATTTTGAAACTTAACCCTTTCCCGCGCATAAGCAAAGTGAACATGGCTTTATGCGACCTGCATAAAACCAGAACAGCCTGTGAGCAACTTTCAGACTGTTCAGGTTGTATGCTGTTTATTGCTCATCAGTACCTAAAGGTTGGAAATAAAGCCTTTAAAACGTTAATCCAGTAAGAATGGTTTTTACTTTGATTTTCTAAGGGCGCGGTGAAGGGTTACGGCATAGGGAATGCCTATTGCTTTCAGGTAAGCTAGGAGGAAGCCTTAACCATTACATGTTGCCTCTCTGGTAATATTATACTGTTGTTTTAAACTCTAGATATTAGTGATAACAAAATAAAAGAAAAATGTCAATTCAGTGAAGGCATCTTTTCGATAGACGTTGACACTCTTCCAGCTACCATGAGACTTATCGAGACATATTCTACCACCTTTAATCAAGATGCCATCTTTGCTTATTTGATTGTTTAGACTGAATTTCGCCACCATAGTGCCCTGGGGAGTGTGGCGTGGTATAATTATTTTCATCGAATGAATTTTGTATGGTATATCAAATAACTGCCGGGGATTGTCAATAGTTTGGCTTGATAGAAAGTGACAGGTAGTGTTATTCGCCTGATACTATACTAATACGCAAATTCTCTTACAAAGAAATTTCGCCACTGTCCGTCCCTCCTTTGTTGTTCTCTAGGCTATTTGATGCAATATGGGAATTATTTTTGGAAACAATGCACAGATGATGCCATGTCTGTTTTGGTGATATCTTTCTTATCTGACAGAAAGAATTATTTGGTGAATCTGTTAAAATGATATTCTCTATATTCAATGGCTACATATTGCTATTGAATTTATCTTTCTCAGAATATTTCTAAATAAAGACATAAGCTTATTTTTGTGTTGCTCTGAACATATATGTTCAAGTTTGTATGATAATATTTATCTAAATATCATGATTGTGATAAACAGAATAATGGTTTTCAGAAAGTAAGCACATTATCAAATAGTGTTTTGAGTGTGAAATCAGAAAGTCTGCCATGAACTAACATTTAAGTCAATGAAAATGATTAATAAACATCCAAATAAAATAGTGATAAAAAGATTGAGGGCACATTAAACTCCAAAATGTGTTACTTATTCCATAAAAGCAGTTATATAACAATGTTTCCCTACAAAACACCTTAAAAACCACATAGTCAAGTCAAGTATCACTGCTTTTTAATGCAAAAGATTGATTCCATTTTCACTACTGCTTCAGTATGTATCATTATTGCAAATAACTTACGAAACGATAAGTTACTACAGTAACTGTATAAATTGGTATTGACAGAGTTCAGGGAAAACAGAAATGACTGCTTGGTTACGTGGGACGTAGAAGATGAATAATAACACAAAACATATTAAATACTACTCTACGCATATGTAAGGACAGGGTTCAAAGTAAAGAGAAATGCTTGCAAACTTACATGGAACGCATTTGAAGGATGTATAGACTCGCTGTTTGGGGTAATTTTGGCAATACGAAAACAGATGACGTCGAACATCAACCTGCGCACAGGATGTGATTCCGTTGCAAAGTCTGGAAATGACGTCAAACTCTATACAGGTGTAGTTAGCGGGCATGCAGCGTACATCGACTACTTTGATCACGTAACCCTCCTCGCAAGTGACGGCTTTTCTTCCGCTTTCATCACATGAATCTGTGTGGTACAGTGGGGAAACGTTCAGACCTGAAAATGGATTCAACTTTCTATGATGAAGTTTTTATATTGATTGTTTCCCCCTCATGGTAAATAGTAAAGAGGGAGGGGAATACTGGAATTGCTATGGGCATATGTCTTTCTGTAGACCAAAACTTGTTAGGAGACATTATCCTACATTTTTTCAATGTACAACATTCAAGAATATAGCCATAGTTCATATTGAGTTGTGCACAAGGGATTGTTGTCATTCTATGTTAAAAATTACAAAAAATATTATCTGTTTTCAACTAATAGACTCTATAACAACATGCCCTGTCTCGAGTCACTGTGACCTTGACCTTTGACCTAGTGACCTGAAAATCAATAGGGGTCATCTGCCAGTCATGATCAATGTACCTATGAAGTTTCATGATCCTAGGCATAAGCATTCTTGAGTTATCATCCGGAAACCATTTTACTGTTTTGAGTCACTGTGACCTTGACCTTTGACCTAGTGACCTGAAAATCAATAGGGGTCATCTGCCAGTCATGATCAATGTTCCTATGAAGTTTCATGATCCTAGGCGTTGCATTCTTGAGTAATCATCCGGAAACCATATTACTGTTATGAGTCACTGTGACCTTGACCTTTGACCTAGTGACCTGAAAATCAATAGTGGTCATCTGCCAGTCACGATCAATGTACCTATGAAGTTTCATGATCCTAGGCGTAAGCATTCTTGAGTTATCATCCGGAAACCATTTTACTGTTTTGAGTCACTGTGAACTTGACCTTTGACCTAGTGACCTGAAAATCAATAGGGGTCATCTGCCAGTCATGATCAATGTACCTATGAAGTTTCATGATCCAAGGCTTAAGCATTCTTGAGTTTTCATCCGGAAACCATTTTACTATTTCAAGTCACTTTGACCTTGACCTTTGATCTACTGACTTGAAAATCAATAGGGGTCATCTGCCTGTCATGATTAATGTATCTATGAAGTTTCATGATCCTATTCCTAAGCGTTCTTGAGTTATCATCCGGAAACCATCTGGTGGATGGACCGACCAACCGACGGACCGACTGACCGACCGACTGACTGGCATGAGCAAAACAATATACCCCCTCTTCTTCGAAGGGGGGCATAAATAATGTTGGAAGATATATATTAAAAAAAGAAAGATATTTTGGGTCAAAGCTTGTATGTGCAATTTTTTGGGGGATATAATTTGGTCCATATAATATTCGAACTAATTTAATCTATACTAGGCCTTTTTTTCAGCAAAAAATACATAGACATTTAAGTCTTCATGATGTCAACTTATCAAAACAAATTGAAATGATGTCTGCTTCTTTCTGAAACATTGAGTAAATCGTTAATGAGATGTCATGTTTATTTTAAAATTCAGTGGAAAAAAAGTTTACCTAATGTGCAACATTAAATGACAAATTAACAAAAGGCAAATATTTTTGTAAAATTGTACTACAAAGATCTTTAACTGCGCTGCATATTGCAGGAATTGTTTGTGAAAAGTTTGCTTGTGCATGTGTTTAAAAGACAGGATGTGCGTTTTACACTTTCATGACATTATCACAGCCGTTTTCACAAAATTTGGCCCTGCCCATGGTTTGTTGCAGAATAACACACACTTATTTGCCTTCTTTTTGTGTAGAAAACATGTCACTGGTAATGTCAGGTTTCAAATCAAATTTGAGGAATCAAACAGTAATCTAACTAGTCACAGTTGAACACTTTACTATCTTGTCTCACAGTAGGAATCAAACAGCTTACTATGTAGTCACACTTTAGGAATCAAACAATTAACTATGTAGTCAAACATAAGGAATCAAACAGTTAAGTATGCAGACATGCTTTAGGAAGCAAACAGTTAATTATGTAGACACACTTTAGGAAGCAAACAGTGAGCTATGTAGTCACACTGTATGAATAAAAAATTAACTATGTAGCCACACTTTATCAAACAGTTAACTATGTAGACATGCTTTAGGAATTAAACAGTTAACTATTTAGACATGCTTTAGGTATCAAACAGTTAATTATGTAGGCATGCTTTAGGAACCAAACAGTTAACTATGTAGACATGCTTTAAGAATCAAACAGTTAACTATGTAGACATGCTTTAGGAATCAAACAGTTAACTATGTAGCCTCACTTAAGGAATCAAACAGTTAACTATTTTGAAATGTTTTAAGAATCAAACAGTTAACTATGTAGACATGCTTTAGGAATCAAACAGTTAACTATAATGTAGCCACACTTTAGGAATCAAACAGTTAAAAATGTAGACATGCTTTAGGAATCAAACAGTTATCTACATGTATGTAGAAATGCTTTAGGAATCAAACAGTTAACTACCGGTATGTAGACACACTTTAGAGATCAAATAGTTAACTATGTAGACATGCTTTAGGAATCAAACAGTTAACTATGTAGACACGCTTTAGGAATCAAACAGTCAAGTACGTAGACACACTTTAGGAAGCAAAGATAGTGTATTCAAATTGCTGGGTGACTTTTATGGCTGAGAATACTTATTTCTTATTTTGTTTGTCTATTAGACTTATGTTGGTCTGTCTGTCAGTCTATAAGATAAAAACTTG
Source organism: Dreissena polymorpha (assembly GCF_020536995.1). Classification (NCBI taxonomy): domain Eukaryota; kingdom Metazoa; phylum Mollusca; class Bivalvia; order Myida; family Dreissenidae; genus Dreissena; species Dreissena polymorpha. The sequence continues at coordinate 60,946,574 of NC_068367.1, read as the reverse complement.
TCCTAGTTTGGAGGACTTCTACACTTTTCAACATATAACATTCAAATACATTTTAGGAAAATTGTGGCATCAGGAGATTTTGTCACTTCTTTGAAAAGTTCTAGTTTTTAATTATAGGCTCAATGCTTGGTTTTAAAAATATTTTTGACCTTCACATATCAAATAATGTCATTGACTATGATGATTTTGCAGTATTCATAGTTTGTATGTACGAGCATAAATGTATTGGATTGTGAAATGATTTTACTTGCTATTCAAATGACGAAAATGTAAATAGATTAAAGAGATTTTTGAACTGTATTCCTTATTTCAATTTTATTACAATATTGTACGTGTCTTCTTAGTTCTGTAAGCATTAAAATACATTCTGTCACACTGTAAACATGGCTGACTCCCGAGCGGTTATCTCAAAGATAAAGAAAAATTTGGATACAATTTTGATTACTCTGAACATTTGGAAGGAGAATAATTGATTGCATGCACAGGACACAATTGCAATGGACAGAATGTCTACCGAGAATTTCATCTCTAGGAATTCTGACAAGGTAATCCACTGAATTGATGACAAGTTAACAAGCTCAAAAACTGTGAACAATTGCCTCTCACAGCATTATTGACAATTATCTCCATGCATTGTTTCAACAAAATGGTGCAATTGGAATCCGTTAGTCTGAGTGACGCGAATGCAGGCCCGTGGGAGCATTACCCTGCAGTTATTTAGTATGATTAAATGCCACATACCATACAAAGACTTCTGTAGTTAATATGTTGGCTGGAAGAATGCCGTATTGCCCACGATAATTGGCGCCTTCGATGCAGTGTGTAATGCCATTTTATGCAAGACCAATAAATATACAGTAGCCCAATTGTATGGTGGTGTATAATGATTATTGTGCTCTTATGACAGCGTCGACAGACGGCAACCTACCAGTAATGTATATGGTTAAAATGTGCAATTATGGGTATTTATAATCACCTCTTACTATACAGTAGCAGCGAGTATACAAAAATCATAATGTATGTCTCTCCCTCTCTAAGTATGTCTGTAGGTCGGTCAGTCGGTCGAAGACACAAACTTGTTGAACAAAGCAAACTTACACTTGTAAACATACAATTTTCCAACTTCCTTATGATATGAAGTTTATGTGTGTGCAATTCTAATTATGCCCCCTTGCAGTGGGAGGGATTAAGCAAATAACCTTTCTGTGTATAAGATTGTAAAGAAAGGGATTTTGGCTGTATTTTGGTCAGAATTATGGCACTTTGCCTGTAGTTCCACGATATAATATATTGTTAAAACTGGCGTGTTTCTTAATTCTATGTTACTAACACACCAGCTCAAACTTTCATAATCAAATGACTGTAGTGTTTACATAACCTGTAAAAAGAAATGTTGGCTGTGACAAATTTTGGCAGAATTATGGCCCTTTATTACTGCAGTCTGTTTTTCAATTTAAGTATACCGTACATTCGCGGCCATAAGTCTACCTCGGCCATAAGTCGAGGGGTATAATGTGGCTAGAAAAACTTGGTTTTTTGCCTTGACTCTGCCATAAGTCGGGGGGTAAATTTCCTTTATCTCGGACATGTTAAAGTGACGTTTTAGTCATGGTTCTGAGGGCTTCTGTACCGGCAGTTGACATTTTTTGGGATATTAATAATAAGAATATATTTAAAACGAAACATTCAACGTTTCAATGACTTATTATAACGAAAAATATATTTTATTGTTCAAAATCATAATAACATATCATTGATTATTTCGAACTTAATATATATTTCACAAATCAAAATTAGTATCCCATTTAACGTAATAACTTTCAGTGTTTATATTATGAGCAGATATTTTTGTATTCAAATGTTAGTGCTATTGATGTGAAAAATCGGTAAAATCTTGAACGCAGAAATTCATTATATGGTCAAAATAATTGTAACTTGCTCTCAAATAATCAACAACGCTTTCGCCATTATGCGTGAAACACGTCAATTTACCAACACTCGCATCGCTCGCTATTCGACTGTTATATACATATTCGTAAATCACGAGATACCCGAGGAATATTTTTTGCATTCTGGAAAAACGTCTTATCTGATAATACTAAGCAGATGATCCAAAGTAATTGTGTATTTGATATGTCCAATTACACTTTTTAATAATTCAGGGTGAGTGCGTTATATTATTATAATCATTCAATGAATCAGATAAGATCTATTTATTTACGAAACGATTATGCATAAATTGTGGGACAGTTGTGAATAAATCAACGAAACCACACCTTCATCCAATCAAAAAATATACCATGTGAAGTTGAACAATAGCGATTGGTTAAAGGCGTATCCAACGATCAAGTAATTATTTTTGATTGGTCAGAAGTAGTTTGTAGCAGAACCGTTGTGCATATCATTAACGGATAACTATTTTAGGCGTGACGCAATAAAGACAAATGATCGAAAGGATGCCAACACTATACTTTACACTTTGATCTTAGTCAAAGGCCGAGAAGCGATAATTGGTGGCATAAAGACACCTGCAACTGTTGACAGTTTGTATTTACACGGATTAACTTTAAATGGGTACAAGTGTCAGCAGTCGATTAACTATTGTTCTTAGCAGACAGCGGGCGATGTATCAATAGACAAATTGCTATGTATAATTTTCACCACTTTACCGTATGTCACAAATGTTTAATATTTTCGAAGTTATTTTTACATGTTTTTATTTGGACTTAATTAATGAAGATTAATGAATTAAAAACCAATAAAAACATGAATATTTTGTTAATGGCGGACATATAAGTAAAAGACGAGTCGGCCTTACCGTAAACAGTCATCATTCCTCCGCTTCAGAGATTTATTACTTAAAAAAAACGGTACAGAAATATGTTTTTTTTTTTTTTTTATTTAGTACCTCATCCATAAGTCGAGTTGACTTTTAAAGTCAATTTTGGCAGCGTTTTTAGGTCGACTTATGGCTGCAAATTTACGGTACTAATATGTAGTTCCAAAATTTCCTGAGTTTAACACCGCTAACTGCTTGACGGATAATGCTCAAACTTTACAGTGGAACTAGTATATGATTGTTTTGGAAGGAATTTCTGACAGCAACAAGTTTAGACCATTTCGTTTTGATCCGCTTTTAAATATATTGTGCTTTTGTCTGTACAAACATGTGCTGACACATTTTTAGTTCTCCTCATACAGTGAAAATTGGAAATTGTATGCTCCATTTTCAACTAAGAATTTCTATGTGATTATTTTAATTGACAACTTTCTATGCAATACAACATGGCATATTAAGGGATTCATACTTTTTGTAACAATTTAGCTAATATTCCTATTGAAACTTTCTATGGAAAATGTATGTTTAAGGTTCACGTGTTACATTCCATTGGATAAAATTTAATACAATTTATTCTATTTTATTTGATTATTTCCATTTATTTTATTATGGTTGGCTGAGCATAAATGATGCACATTTAACAACAGCATACAAGTAAAACTATACTCTGTCCAATGTAAAAGATCCTATTAAGCTCAAAGAGCTCTTTCATTTATTTGCCAACACCGAGCTGTAAAAAATTGTCTTGACAGATGTGGTGTCAAGGAATGCAATCTTGTCAACACTTTGAGAGAGAAAGACCTATCTACATAATAGTGTGAGAAGTATCTCCTTTAATAAGGGAAGGTAATTGTCTTTTTATATTATTAAAGTAATTGCCTATTTGTTAGACAGTCTTTTATCCGTCTTTCTGTATATTTTGGTTTTAAGTAATTTGACAAGTAAGGTCCATTGAAGAGTAATTTTGAGATAATGGTATTTTGTTTGAGTGCTTAAGTTGAATGCATAATAATGCAAGGTTTGCTTCGTGCTAGAATATACATGTATAAGTGATCTGGCGATTCCTTTGTTAAACAGGTCACAGTGTCAGCCTAGGGAACGGAATGTCCCCGGTTTGATCCCCATTGTGGGAGTGTCCTTGAGATTTACCCCAAACACATATAGTACTGGTACTGCAGGTGCTTTCGATGAATTCAAGCTTAAATCAAGGGGTTTAAACTAAATCGAACTTAAATGTTTGTCTAAGTTTTGGTTCTTGGAATCATACTCGAAAAAAACTATATAAGCTCAAGGCTAGTATATTTTACTCTAAAGGCTTTTTTTCACTTATGTACAGCGGACAAGATGCGGTCATTTTGAGGTTCAAATAGTAAACATTCATATTGTTGTTGTCGTTTACCTCTGACGTCAAAAAGTTTTTTGTGCATTTGTTTTGCACCAATTGAATCTAATTGCATTAACTGCCTTTGATACATTCTGCCCACTGTGAGAAAACAAAAAAGGGAGTGTTAAAGAGGCATATGGTATCAACAACAACACTTGTTGTTGTTATTAGCAGGCAATAAAATGATTTAGTGATAAATTGTCGATCTTTTTATGGGCAATGTGCTTTGTTCACTTTACTCTGTGTGCAAAAGACTGGTTAGGGTAACAACTAGCAAAACTACTACCTGACCAACCATCTTTAAAGTGGTCACCTGAAAACACTGAGGTCACCTGTCTACAAGGGCCACTTTGATCACATGAGAACAGAGGTTACCTGTCTTAAAGGGCCACTTTTGTCACATGAGAACAGAGTTCACCTGTCTACAAGGGCCACTTTGGTCACCTGTGAACAGAGGTCACCTGTCTGCAAGGGCCACTTTGGTCACCTGAGAACAGAGGTCACCTGTGTATAAAGCCACTTTGGCCATTTCCCGTTACTTACTGCTGTGCTGAACATTTCAAGAAATTCACTGAAGGCACATATATTTTCTGGAATGTGCAGATTCTTTCAGTGCATGTCAATTGATATATTCAGGATATCTAGCGAGATGCATACTAAATGCACAGTCAGTGAGGAGAAATGATGACAAATATTTGGCAAGCTTTGCTTTACAATAAATGCAATACCATTCGTAGCAGAACTAACAAGAATATATTTAAAAAGATATACAGCATTGATAACGGTTGGTGTTGATGGAGGATAAAGAGTTACATCAATGAGATTAACGATAGCGAATGTCTTTTTCTGCATATTTCTTAGCTGCATCACACGCAAATCAATTACAGGCTGTTACGCCAGATTTCGTTACTTATTTTGCATTATAAGATATTTATAACCATATATCTATACATACAGAACAGATGTACAAAATAAAAATGGAAATGAAATAAAAACATTTAAGTCAAATATTGAAATATTTATATGCACGTCCTTTGAACAGATTTGTTTTAGTGGTTTGTTGGACATTGTTATTTGATTTAATTAGCTATAGTATCGGCAATTTTCACTGAGCACTTACAAATGTCAGTTATTTGAACTTACTTCACAATATATTATATGATTATTTAGATTACAACCTACATTTTGAATCAAGGAAATGGACTTGCTAGATGCCTCTGGTAGTCAATATAACATTTAACTTAATAATGTTCTAATGTTTCACTTGCTAAATAAAATGACCTTATTCCAATCAAAGAAGGGCTTGACTTTATACTGTTATTGTAAATTCCCTCTAAAATATTATATGGTGTCTGTATAAATTTACTGGTATACCTTGTTAAGCACTTTTTCATGTCATAATGATTTGAAAACTTCTGCTTAGCTGCTACTGAATCACAGACTTTCCGTTGCAATAAATGTATCAAATATGACATAATATTCCAGACAAGGCTGAGCAGGGGGGGGGGGGGGATGGGAACAAAGTTTTCTGTTGTTCCATATTTTTCACCCCAATAAGTCTTCATATGTTAATAAAACGTCTAATACTTAAAGCCTAGGCAAAACAAAACAAGGAGGCCATAGGCCCTAGGTCGCTTACCTAAGACCAGAAGGAACTGAACTGTTCTGAGCAGTTTGTGTGATGTTTCTGTAACCACTTTAGAAATAAGGAAACAAAGATTAAGAATAAATGCTTTGAGCAAGTTTTAAGATGATTGGGAAAATAGTATTCTCAAGGTTACACTGTAGTATTATAAGGAAACTGCCTTGCTACAAAAAGGTCTTGTTTAATGTCTTAATAAAAAAAAAACACGGCGGTTAATTCTAGAAAGCAGAGACATGATTTTTAAACATTTGGTAGAGGACCATCATATGTCGAAAAACAAACACGAAACATCTTGGCCTTGTCACTCACTATATTCATATAACTTTACGGGAAACAACCCCGGCGAAATGTTGTTCATGATTTCATGAACACTTCAAGCCAATCAAGAACTGTTCATGAACGGTTCTGAAAAAGTTCCTGAGCTTGGTTCATGAACTTTTGGACATGAACTGTTCTTAAGACATGTTCATGAACTGTTTATGAATTATTGTTGAACATTTCAAAGTTCATGAACAGTTCTTCATCTAACCATAAATACTTAGTGATGAACATTTCATGCACAAGTATTTCTAATGACTTTTCTGAGACAGACTTTAAGGATCCGTCATGAATAATTCATGAATTCCTTTGTGCTAATGTTTCATACATATTTTTGAAAGTAATATTGAAATGTCTAGCATACAAATCTTGTAGATTTGTGAAACCTGTGAAGTTAGTATGAATATGCATAGTACTTTCACCACTGTAAGTTAGAGTTCTTGACCTGTTCTAGAGAATTTTAAGAACATTTGTACAATAACTGTTCAAGAACTGCCTTCAGGAACACTTCAATAACTTTTTAAGGACCTTTCTTGTTCTTGAATTATTCTTAAACTATTCTTGAACACTTTAAGAACTTTTTTGAACAACATGTTTCCTTCTGATGTTCTTAAACAGGTCTACACAATGTTTTTGAACGTATGATGGACTTTTTAAGAATCCAATATGTTCTTAAAAGGATTTCTCATTGTTCTTGGAAGACTTAAAAGACAAGTTTAAGAACGTTTTAAGGACATCTGATTTCAAGAACAGTTTAAGATGATATCAAGAACTCAATGTACATTATATTGCTGTTTTTACAAAGAAAGAATATTGTGTGCACAGGAAGTTGAACGGAAGGCACATGGTTTATGTTATATTTGAAAATGTAAGACTTTCATAAATTACCGGCTGAACTGATTAGCCATTGGTTCCATTTCAAGTTCTTTGGCACTGTAAGTGTAACCATTTCAGGGAAACCATTGATTAGTAAATGATTCTTGAACTGAAAATGAGACTATTCATAATCTTTTCAATACATGAATTATTCATGAACATATAGTGCAAAGTTGTATTATGAAATTTAAAGAGTATTATCAAACCACTTGTATCTCAGTTATTAGTGTTATATTTAAATTATTGTTATATGTTGCTATCAATATGTTAAGTGCTAATACAAGACTTGTTTCTTCTTACCCTGACCTGTTTGTTGAGCTTTAGTAACACTTATGATAACCTTTGCATAAATTGACAAATTCTTGTTCATGAATAGTTCATGAACACTTCATGCCACCTCAGTTCATGAATTTTTGAAGAACTATGGTTAATGAACTATTCACTTACAGTTCGTGAACAGAAAATGAGCCATTGAAAAATAGAAGGAAAATGTTCATGAACTGTTCGTGAACAGCAAAACCCTGAAGAATTTTTCAAGAAATGTGTTGTTCATGAACTGTTCAAGAAAACTTCATGCCATTGATGTTCATGAATAGTTCATGAACATTTCATGCCATAATGGTTCAAGAACAGTTCATGAACACTTCATGCCACACGGGTTCAAGAATAGTTCATGAACACTTCATGCCATAAGGGTTCAAGAATAGTTCATGAACACTTCATGCCATTAGGTTTCAAGAATATTTCATGAACACTTCATGCCATTAGTGTTCATGAACAGTTCATGAACTAAAATTTCAAGAACTTTTCACAGACGTGGCTCATTTTCTGTTCACGAACTATTTGTGAACAATTCATGAACTCAGTTCACGAACTGTTCACGAATTATTCGTGAACTGCAGAACAACATTTGGCAGGGGAAGTAACCCCTTGGCCATATTTGACCCCAATAACATGATTCAAACAATCTTGTTACGGGACCACCATATGATAAAACATATCAAATACTAAACCTCCGTAATTTGAAGAAACTTGGTCGATCCCCATCATATGATGTAACAAACAACAAACTTCTTTTCCTTGCATGTTAAAAGAAGATTTTAACAGTTTTTAGTATATTCATGAAAGGTAAACACGTTTTACCAAGGATGGGGCTTCTTTAACCCAAATACACGACTTGAACAAACCATTAAAGAGGATCACAGTATTTTGTTTACTTCCAAATACACAACAAATGGTATTGCATTTTCATTGGAGATTTTTTTTGTTTCCTGTAACCCTTTACAACTTAGAGAAGTATTTTGACGCATTTGTAGTTCCTTAGAAAGTTAAATTTAATCAAAGACCTTTCTTACTAGATTCAAGTTTTTAAGGCTTCATGTCCAACCCTAAGATACTGATAAGCAGCAAACAGCATGAAACATGAACAGACTGCGAGTTACTCTCAGGCTGTTCTGGTTGTATGCTGTTTGCACTGTATAATAAATTTTGGCCATTTTTATTTTGCCTCTGAGTGGGAAAGGGTTATATACATATACTAGATACAGTACTCCTTGGTAATTTAAATCACAAGAGCATTAATTGAACACATTTGGTAAAGGACTATGGTATGATGTTGCATCACAAATGCAAACTCTCAGAGCCTTTATGTTTTAGAGGAGAAGAGTTGAAGGTTTGGGCTATATAACGAAAACCAGATACTCCAAGTGACGGGACACTTTTGGCAACAGGAGTGTGATTTTAACAAACTTGGCAGAGGACCACCAATGTCATATGCCAAATACCAGACCGCTTGGCCTTGCAATTTGTATACCCCCGATTCGAATAATCGGGGGTATATTGTTTTTGGATGTTTGTCTGTCTGGCTGTCTATCGGTGTGTCTGTCTGTCTGTGGGAAATGTTAACCTTGGTTAAAGTTTTGCAATTACTTTTGCAATATTGAATATAGCAACTTGATATTTGGCATGCATGTGTATCTCATGGAGCTGCACATTTTGAGTGGTGAAAGGTCAAGGTCATCCTTCAAAGTCAAAGGTCAAATATATTGCTCCATGCTTCAAAGCGGCGAAGTAGGGGACATTGTGTTTCTAACAAACACATCTCTTGTATAGAGGATTGTTTTTGAAGTTTTAACTATATAAATAATCATAAAGAAAACAAGTAAATCTCAAGGCTGGTTCAATTTCTCATCCAAAAATTATGTCACTAGGTCAAATTGTAGAAAACAACTTGTTACCACTCTAGAAGATGTATTTATGACTCAATCTTGATGATACATAGCTCAAATGTTTAACATGAGAATATCTAGGCTGAGTTCATTCAGTGTCAGACGTGTCCAAAAACTAGATCCCCATGTACAGTCATAGAATTGCCTTGTTACCACCATAGAAATATTCAATGCACTGCCCTGTTACCATCATTAATTTTATACATCAACCTTGATGTACCTTGGTCCGAATGTTTATCTTTACAATATCATGGCCAAGCTTTTTAAATCTGGATCATGTGGGGTCAAAAATACTGGAAGGTAACCTACTGATGATGAAGATGTCATATGATGCTTGGTGTTTCCTGAACTCAGGTGAGCGCATAATGGCAATCAGTACCAGTTTGGTCTAACATTCAATACTGATTCTTTCAAGAAAAACCTTTACATATGTTGGCAAGATATTTTTTTATGCATTTGAAAAGCCAAAATGGATTTACAATATTTGCAGTAGAGCTAAGCTGCCATTGAGTAAACAAGTGGATCTTAATCTATTCAATTGTCACAAACTATTGAACAGAAAATTTCATAAATCTTTAAAAAATTAGAGCCGCAATTTCTTCAGGATTTGTCATGTAAATAGAAACAATAGAAATCCTTTTTCAGATTGCTACTACATTATATCGAGGCTTTTTATGTGGAAAACAATATTTCCGTTTTGACTTTTATGACTTTCCAAGTCCACTTAACTACAATGTTGTACAATGTTTTATGCTTTTAATATGAAATAGGAAACTAAAATATGAAATTTGTTTGTCCTACGACTTTTAGAAATGGAATAAATCTAAAGTGATGGATTATAAGGTGACATGAAAATCACATCAACGTTTGTTTCTTTGAATAAGTTTCTCAAATAATTACTAACCTTGCATTATTTTCTATCATTCAGGCACATTACAACAACTTATATGTTTGCAGGCATTTTTCCAAAGGATTATGAAACATGATATATTGTTTTAACCATTTATCTGGCATGTATAATAGATGAATGGCATTCATTGGCACCTATGACTTATTTCAAGGCCTTTGACACTCTTGAATAACACATTTTTAAATTCTCATTCATCTGATAAATATTATTTCTCTTCTTTCTCCCTTGACATTAACAAAGCTATAAGTTGTGTGATCAGAATGTCATGGATTCCAATTTTACAAATAAAAAAAATATTGAACCCATCTGTCAAATTGTTACCAGCAAGAAAACTGTTTCCTGGAGTATAATTTATTACTTTTTAGGTGTTACATTCTACCACCTGCTCACATGGGTGCCTTTGGAACACTGATGTTATTTACCATGTATTATGTGCAATCATGTACACTACACACCAGATAAAAGGGTGTAGTATATTTGAAAAACAAAAATGCTGTCAATTATGGATATTAACAATAGAGAAATCAATTGTTTACTTTTAAGCAGTCAGAATAGCTTTGTTCCAATGTATAACACACCAACCGGTGAAATAGGAAGGTTATGGTATTAAACTGAGCGTAAAACATGGTAAAGTACAGTACCGGTACTATAGAGAGCCTGATAATTCAAGTTAATATATCTGTTATAAAATTCTGACTTTTGCCGAAATACCGATGCTACTGGAGTACTCCTACCAGTTCGGGTATGATAAGTTCAGTGGAACCCCTCTCAACCGAAGGCTTCTGAGAACCATTTCAGAATTCAGTTTAAAAGCGGTAAGAGAATCATCATAAATTATGCAGAAGGTTAACAGTTAAATGTCTTTAATGCAAAAAGATGCAATCTCAATATTCTTTCAGTTTATCAATAAAATTCAGCCATTTACATTGCAATAAATCTTTTTTTGTCAAACGAAAGTTAAAGCATTACAGTATCACTATTAAAACAATAATGCGAACAATCAACTGGCTGTTTGATCAATCATGTACAATCCCTATTTATACGGCCGTATTAAAGTAATGATGTGTAATCAAAAATCATTTGTCTAATCAAGATTTAACAAGGTTCTTTACACAAAAAGTCCCCCACTAAATTAATTGCATTAAAAATGTATTTTTAAATTGATTTGTGATTTTTAATGATTGTAAAATTGTCAATCATCTTTGTTAATTCAGCACATCTTTAATCTGCAATTTTGAATTTGGTGAATGTTAGGTAATACTATAATGTCTTTTCATCCACTGGTATATAGTCCAGGTGTATGTTGGTTCATCAGACCATCATATATTTTTATTACTGGGGCACGCCTAGGAAACTAAAAGTTTTTAGACATGATTACATGTACATAGGTTTCATTTGCAGGAAATTCTGAGTACGCAAGAGTTATCACTCTTGCTTCCATATTTTTAGAGTTATTACCCTTTGTAAATGTTGATGATTAAATTTTGTCAAGAGCATAATTATATAATATAAAACTAAGAGATCTAGCAATGCCCTCTGACAAAGCATTATGATTCCACATTGGTATTTCCTGCAAGATAGTGTCCCATGCAATACCTGCATCCCTTGGTCTTAGGTCAAGGTCACACTTGGAGCTGAAATGTCTTCTATAACCATATGACAGATTGTCCACTTTAAACTTTATCATTTCCCAGAAAGTTTAAAATTAACCTTTCAAAAGGGCTTCATGAAGTATTTCAGATGTCAATGCATCTTGATAACCTGAGTAATTGGAAATAATAAGTGTCATTGTTTCAGATCTGTCTTTACTTATTAAAATACATGGCTTCACTGCGCATACATTTGATGTCATATAAAGGAAGTAATAATTGACTATTATGTGTCAAGTTATTGAAGAAAAAGCCCTGAATTGTGTGGCAAAAAAATCAACACTGTCTTTGTCTAGCCTATGTATGAAACGGAAGTAATATTGGAGTATAGGGTGTAAAGTAATTGAAGAAAAAGTCCTGAATAATGTGGCAAAAATCAACACTGTCTTTTTCTAGCCTATGTATGAAACGGAAGTAATAACATGTTTCTGATGTAAATAAGCACGACGGTTCTGCAAAATTGTCCAGCATCATGCTAATAGCAAATACATTCTACTGAATTGCTAACCCCTCAGCATACCCTATAATAAGCATGACCCAACAATAATTTACGGAGGTTTTGAACGGATATTATTTGATGTATAATTTGCTGTATATTCAGATAAGTCTAGAAAATAAATGTCACTGTATAAAGTATTTTATATTTAAAGACTGTTATCAAATACAATGAATGTTTGTCCTCCATAATTAATATATAAAATATGAACTGTGTTCTGTGAAAATGGGGTTTAATGCATATGCGCAAAATGTCGTCCCAGATAAGCCTGTGCAGTATACACAGGCTTATCAGGGATGACAATTTTCACCTTAACTGTAAGTTTGCTAGGAAGAGACTATCTGTAAATTAAATCAAAGCGCTGAAGGCACTGAAGATGTTCGCTATTGCATAATTTAACACGCAATTCATTTTTCAAAATCAATCGCAAGTTTGAAATGAACACACGCCATTCAACTTTAAAAAGTGTGTGTCATAGCGCACGGGTCGAGTTTTGTGTGCACTTTTTATCATCCTTATTATTTCATAGAAATAACTAAGACAAAATAAAAACAGCATGCTTTTTTGGAAGTTCTGAAAGCAAAGAAAGTATGATGAAAATGGTAATGAGAACTTAATATAAAGAAAATTTGCAGTCACCATCATATTAAAGGAATATTTTTTCTAATATCAAATGACTATCTCACCAAGAATATAAATTCATAATGAAAGTTCCGTGTACATAACTTTTGATTTTTGACACCATATACAAATTCAAAATATACAATAATCTTCGTATCTTGTATATGGAGGAATAAAAGTATATAAACATTGCTGTTTATGCTTTACTTGTTACCCGAGCAGTTCACACGGTGTCAACAACGCTAACATAAGCATAGGTATAGAGCACTAATGCGCTTTTAGGCGAAGCTGTTTCAGTTTTCATCTTTGTGACTTTAACATAACGCCAACAGACACGCATGAATATTTTCGAATATTTAATAAGCTGATTCGAGATACAACCTCTGAATTTTTGCTACATCACTGCGTATGTGCTCAATTCAAAGGATGTAGCACTGTTCAGTGTAAGGAATTCCGGACTACTCTCTGTATGCTCAAACGACACAAATTGTGGCCCTGTTACAATTACGCGTTACAATCCATCTCGCAGAATTTCAATTTCGCCTCCAAGATGAGAAAACAATCATTAGCGAAATAGTATAGTGTCACGATAAGAGAAAATCATTTAATTATCATACCACAATGTTTGCCGTACTTGGTCAGCACGTCTGGAAATCATTCCTTAATGCGTCGATAGGCTGCCATTATTAACAAGTTTGCTATTTTGAATTCAATTTTGTATCAAAAAGCATTGTTTTTAAATGTGGGATTTTCAATTCGCAATGAGATTTGTAATGACCCTCGTCATGCGAAAATGGGTCTTATTCCATATAAATAGCCCACTCAGCTATCCCTCCTTCTGGTAAGGAGAAACATAACATATTGAGTGATTTTAAAGCGAACAGCGTCGCCTATGGCCTGACTGCGCTAGAGCACATGTTGGGTTTAACAAACGCTTGCCGAAACGCATAAGACCCATTTTCGCATGACGGCGCTATTGACATGTGATTTAAATGTGACGAAAGAAAACTGCGTTTAAATCAAATATAAACATACGATATATTTTGATAATGAAGAAAGATACTCATAACAAGGCATATGAGGACACATATGAAGTGCTCTCCCGTAGTATATTTTTTATTTACTCACACTAATGTGTGGTTTGACAATGCTAACACACATTTCATGCGGTGAATATGCAGCTTACAAGTGAAAAACACAACACAATAGTTTAACTTTTGTTTAATTGTATTCAATTATTTAGAAAAGTAAATTGCTAACTTTATTTCAAAGTCGGCGTATACGCCGACTACATTTTTAAAATTGTTATAAATATATTTAATATAATATATATAGTTGTTTTCGGTTTTAGCGATTATAAAGCATTTTCGAGGTTGCCTATAGTATGCCTGAGTAATTGATGAACTCATATCCAACTGTCAATGTATTGAGAACTGTGAATATAAACAAGCTAAACCTTCTACTAAGCTTCTACTATTGCGTTGCTAGCACCCGTAAATACAAAAGATCGCCGCTAAGTGTAGAGAACCAAGAACGCTTTCCAGAAATACCCGATGTAGTAGCTTCAACGAGGTTATGAAACAGGTCATTCGTATTATTATTATAAATTATTTGTTATATTCGGGTAAAGCGATTATGATTTTTTTTAGTCTATCGTATCGCTGATGTTATTGTTGAACTTATGTTCAACGTTTTATAAATTGAGAATATAAATAAGCGTCAACTTTTTTGCCAAATCTCTCAATTTACGACCTGTACTACGTCATTGAGTTGTATGTGAGAGCGTAACCTATTGCGTTGTTATCGCCCGTAAACTTTCCTTTGTTTATCGACAGGCGCATCTATTAATAGCCTCATATCATGAATGCCAAAACACCCGCGAAAAAGAACCACGTGACCAAATAGGACGCTAAACGCAAATACCATGCGACTACGACTTTAATTATGTAAGAACGCTCCGCAATTCCTCTGAAGCCGGGGCCTTGTGATTGCTATTACGTAAAGAATTGACCTCTAACTGAAGTAAGCAAAGGAAACGCAGCACCTAATTGACCCATTCCTTCTATGTGCGAAGGCAGATTGAATTTTACTTATGTATGGTTTGCCTATTATAACACACATTATAATGCGGTAAATATGCGACTAAAAGTAAAAAACACTATAATTAAACTTTTGTTTTTAATTAAGTTATTTAGAAACCAAAATTCCAAACCTTATTTCAAAACAGCAAGACTACATTTTTTAGAGAATATTCTTGTTATATTTAAATGTTTTTTAACAGTTTCAGCGATAATGAATCATTTTTATGTTGTCTATCGTATCCCTGTAATAATTGTTGAACTCGTGGTCAGCGTGTTATTAATTGAGACCTGTGAATATAAACAAGCGTAACCTTATACTAGTGCGTAATTCTCACCCGGACTCCCCTTTGTTTATCGCCAGCCTCAGATTTATGAATGAGATGAGCGAAAATACTACGTCACGCAGACGCAGCAGAAAGTGGACTATTTTAATCATTCATAAACAATCTCCTCGGCGACACGTGCAATACGATCATTGTTTTTTTATTCTTTTCTATAAAACACCATTCGAAACTATTGCATTTAACACGATATTAATATAATGTTTCCATTTGTGAATAAACATAATTGGAGAACTCAAACCTCTTGCATAAATTATACAACTCTTTCTTCGCGCGTAGTGTAAGCGGGAATTGGGCTAATCATACCCAGGCCGTATCGACCTGAATTTTACATCAAGCACTTTAGACGGTCGCTAAAGCGACCATCTAAAAAACCTAAAAGCAGAAATTGTTATTCCTTATTAGCCTGTGCATACTGGGGAAGGCGATGGCAGGGGGGCTGGAATCTGCATGGATATGGTAATAAGTTAATAACAGCACATATTCATGTTTAAAACATAAAGCTGGAAAATTTATCTGCAGAAATTTATCACCGACTTATTACGTTGCTATTGACAATCATTTGATTTATGATGAAACAATTTTCATAGCGTTTGGCATTCTAGTTTCATAATTGTCATTATCGTCTCAGCTGTCAAAGATATCTTGACGATTCCGTAAAAAAGCTACAGAAAGTTATTGAATTTGGACTCGGCAGGATAGAAAGTGATACAATATCGTTTTTGGCCTGAATGGAATGCCATCTATATCTGTAACAGCACGAAAACGCATTTATAGCATCATTGTATTTGATAGAAAGTCAGTCTTTGTGCACAAAACTATGGGAATTATAAGTACATTTGTTCTGACATGAATGTCTATGTATACGTAAATCTTCCCTAAAAAATTCCATCAAAGAACCTCCATTCTACACTTATGGCAAACTTACACATTTTCTTTAATTGTGAATATAATGGGCAATTGTTTTATACCCATTATGTACAAATATTTATGTACTAATTGTATATAAAACTATGTTGAGAGTTACAGAATTGACCCAGCTGTTTCAGTCCTTTTAGTACCAGATTTCTCATATTATTAGTGCATGTACATGTGGTATAAAGTATTGCTGCCTATGCAAAATATATCACATTTGGGTTTTAAGAAGCTAATAAACAATAAATTTTAATATTATTGAGTCTCTAGAATGATCTGATAGCTTTCTTTCTCATGACGCTCAAGGGTTATAATAGAAAAAAACTTAGCCACTGCTGATTGCATTTTATTCCAGGGAATGTCCAAAAATAACTCTTTGGGGACAATAACAAAACAAACAAAAGCGATAAATTAGATTGGATGGTGTCTGTAACTGATTGTCTGGGTCTCAGGTGGGTTACAAACCACTAACTTTGGGCTACAGACCACTAAGTTCATGGAGTGATGGTAAGAGCCAACAACTATAAAAAAGATTGCCTGTGTCATTAGGATGCAAACACTCTGTTTAAATATGATCTTGTTTGTAGTGTAACAGGAGATGTTTTAGCGTATAAAGATGTTTACTAGGGTGTCCCAAAAGACCAAGTGGTTCCTAGCCTCCTATCCTGTAACACTTAATGTCTCTTAATGTTTGGATTAAATGTCTGAGTATTCCTTCCCAGATGCTTTGAATTAAATGAATATGTGACCATGATTCATTTAAACTTCTTGGAAATAAAGATGTTTTAAGGAAAACAAAAACCTCTAAAGTGCTATTTTTTCAGCAGGAACGTTTTATTTACATGTATACTTATGTACTTGATGTAAAATATGTAATGGTTCCCTATCATGGACCCAACATTTACTTTAAAAGCAAACTGGGGGTTTCCACTGAATAATTTGTTAATCTATTTATTTATTGTTATGAAATGTCAATAAAGAGACTTAATTCTGACACAAATGCTTATTTGTTAAAACTCTCTGAAAGACCACCCCATCATTACGATCAACTCGCTTTATACAAATGGATGATGATGGCCCCCTTTTTTCAGTTCTGAATTTTTCCTTCTATATTTCATTGGTCTTTACACTTACTGATCTGACAAACCCGCTAAAGGATCTTACACATACTTTAATCAGTGGCAATAAATGAAATAGCTCTATAATTGACACCTGCCAATCAACCAGTAATTAAATTACTTTCAAACTTCACTTGGTTGGGGGTTGTGGTTCGATGGGGGTTTCTGTACAAAGCCAAGTGGCCCAATTAACAACAACAGTATTGGCATCAAATATGAGGTGTTAGATTTTCAGCCCTTGTTTTTCTTTTTAACCCTTGATTCTTGATTGATTGTAAGCTAATATGATCAAGTCTTTGATGGGTAAATTGGTTATTGCTTGGTACACTGAACTTTAAATATTAAACATGGTAAATAATTTAAAAGTTGCGATAATTGAGTAAGATGGTTTTGTTTGTGATGTATATAAAAACGACTTGTATGCTGTTTTGTAATGTAAAATAAAAAAATAAAAATGGAAAGAGTTGTGTTTAAAAGAAAAGATTGATTTAATTAAGCCATGACAGAAATTGGAAATCTCAATGGCAGTTGGTCAATTTACTCCGCATTTAAATGACGCAGGTGTCACAGTTACTTGTTAAATGTTTCTGTCCCTCCTAAACAGTATTTAATTTTTTGGCTCTGTTCTGTAATTTGATAATTTGACATTTATCTGCTTTATCAGATTTTTGTATGCAGCTGATTAGCATTGACAATATTAAAAAATATGTTCATGAAAGTGTATCTCCGTTTGTTTCATAATTTTCTATGAATTTATGGTTGTGTAAGCTGGATGGATGACTTTTTTATCAGCATGTCTGATTTGTAATTTTTCTCCAGCAAAATTCATGAGAACTCAGCATTAAGACCACCACGATATAAAGACCACTTTTTAAAAGTCCCACAGTTGGTCTTAATAGGGAGGTTTCACTGTACTGGTGTAAAAAGATAATTTACCTTATATCAATACCTTTCTTGTGATTGCAAATGGGGTAGGTCACCATTTTTTGAAACGTCAACATAGATATCAACTCGGCATCTTCCAAACATACTTTCAAGATAATTTACTAGTTAACCTCATAATTATGTAGGAAAAAATAATGCACTTCATAGTTTGTGCACCAGAAGAAAGCCTTTTTACTGCCCTTGACATCATGCGCAGTAACCAATGCCATGCACATTAATAAACAGCTTATCATATTCCTCTGGTCTTGTTCTCAGTTGGTATATTGTGTATCCTTGTCAAAATAATGTGTAGCCAATGTTAATAAAAATAAGGTGGCATGGGAGGGGGTATTAGTGTCTTATGGGCACATCTCCAGTTCAAATTATGCTAATAAAGTTTATGCATGTCATGTAAAATTGTCTAACTTCTAATCATTAGTGTATATATATATATATATAATTGTTAAGTGAAAATTATACTTTTGATGTATTGCTGAGTCCAATTAAAGATGACAAGCCAGATCTTCTGGGGAGATATTATTAGTGTACTACTGTTTGACAGTTATCTTCACTGCAAAATGCTTGGCTTTGTTGCACTTAAATTTTGTTGGGAAAAAAGAAACAATAATGGAATAGGGGTTTTGCTTTTTGACAGTTTGTTTCTCTGCGAAATTCTTGACTTTGTTGCACTTAAATTTTGTTGCAAACAAAGAAACAATAATGGGAAATGGTTTCAGTAAAGTCAACATAATAGAGTCTGAAGTGATGATAATAAAAATATTTGTTTCTAAATTGCAAACACACAATGTTTCAGCATTTGGCATCATGAAACACCAGACCATACCGCCCTCCATATTCATCAATCATTCGTAGACTAAACAATAATGAATAGACATTGAACCAAGAAAAAGTACATTAAAGTTTTAATTTATAGGGGTTAAAACAATTCTTTTGTCAAACTGTTGAAAATGAAGCATGTTGTAATTATTTGAGAACAAATACCATGGTAGACTTCATTTCTAAGTAGTTTTAAGACGTAATTCTATAATTTGTTGATTTAAGTTTAAACCTATTTATTTAATATTAATTGCATAGAAAGCATATGGCTTATTTGAAACGCTCGCAAGTCTGTTTCCTGGGACTAGAACCAGTACTTTTGTCTCTAGGGGAGTTTAAAAGAACGCTCCCACAGTGGGGATCGAACCTGTGACCTCCTGGTTGCTAGGCGGACACCATTTCCAGTTCGCCACGGAGAACTCAAACATGCCTGCAATGAAGTGGTGAACTTGGTAGCGGAATACAGGCCCTGGCCATGACCTTCCACTTGATGGCACGCACAGTAATTTTACAATTACTTGACTGAATAATTTCTGGAGAATTTTCATTGACAATAATGTGTGCGATAATTATCATCAAAATTATGATAATTATTCATAAATTTCTTTTTAAGTGAGTATATTAAAGGTTGGAATGTCACCTAGTGTCTAGGATGTTATTTATTGAGCTCATGATGATCTTTCAATATGACTATTCTTTGAAGAACAAACACAGCAAATTGGTACAATTAACAAAATGTGTGCATAATATATAGAATAACATTAACACGTCATCACATACGTGAATATCATAGGTTCAAATAATATTTATGGTATAAGTGAATTACCATACAAATTGCCTGCAAATAACACAAAACAAATGATAACAGGTGATGATATTCATGAAGTCTCTATAAATCGAGACTAACCTTATATGTAGACATTTTTGAGAAACTAGTATAATTTAATTGAAACAGGTATTTCTTCACTGGTTTCCATCATGCAATAAATTACCATTCACAATAACACCATACAAAGATTTGTGAAAAACATGTAAATGGGCTGTTTCATAAATTTGCCAAATTATCTTCTTAAAACATTTTTACAAAAACATTTCACAGACACTTGTATTTTGAGTTACATCTGATAATATATTTGGTTTTGGTTTCCTTCAACACAATCCAATTTTTTATATGATATTTTGTGGAACATTTAAAACACTCATAAAGCTTTTTTTAAAAGTAAAAAAATTTGGTGAGAAACCTCCAGACATTAGCTTCATGTCTTGATATTATTTCTGTAAGTTTCATCATGTTGTGACAGACTGCTACCTTGAAGCAGCGTTTTATTTGAATGGCTTCAAAAAGATCTGATATTGAGTTATATTTTGATTTTAATGTGCATGTGGAAGTAAAAAGTTTCTCCAGTAAAACACTCATGGAAAATGAGAACAGAAATAAAAAAAAGTAACATCATGTGACATTTCTGTATGTACAAATACCAAGCGTTACTGAAACTCAGTGTTTAAGACAAAATGTCAAGTGACGTTATTATTTTACAATTGAACGCACATAGTATTTCATGTTAACATTGTAATTTTGTTGTAATACCCAACAGATTTGTTAACACCCATTTAAAAATATAATAATGATTGATTCATTTGAATATTTTGTATGCCTGCATGGCATGTATAGCCCATATTTTATCATTTATGCTGATAACAACACTGTGAACACCATTCTTCACATAGTATCCCCAGGCAAAACGATGACCATGGTAGACCATGGTCATCATGGTTTTTGATGGTTGACCATGGTATTTGATTGACAGCCATCAAAAACCGTGGTGGAACCTGATCAGGAAGATGGTTGGCCATGGTCACAAAAAACAAGCACCACATTATAGTGGCGCTTAATGTGCATAAAAAGTAACAAGTTGCAGGCTAGTATTCTTAAACTGTTTGTATTTTGCCATTAAATATGTGAAATTCTTTCAGTAGATATTTCATTATAATATCTCAATATTTGTAACATTCTCTTCAGGCATTCTGACAGACTCTTTAGGGATTCTATTATTAACAATTTGTTGATTTATGACAGCATTCTAATTTCGTAATTGCCATTATCATCTGCCTTCAAAGAAATCCCTGAGATTTCCTAAAAAAGTGTAAAGAATTGTGGAATTTGTACAGAACACAACATATAGAGCTACCATAAATATCTTGGTTTCAATAGAATGTCATTTATATCTGTCACTAGGGAACACAAAAACTCATTTGCATCATACCAATTGATATAAAGTAGCCTTTATGTACACATTGATTCGTATCATTTATAAATTTGTTCGAACCTAAACAGTCTATGTCTAAATTCTAAGCCCCAAAAAAGCTATTGAACAAAAATATCTTCCTAAAATGCTTAGCTGCAGTTTATATGCTTAACAAACCTGTGATATAATAACTGTGTAATTATTTTGTTACAGTAAATGGTATCAAATAGTGAGAGTCGTGTGTAAAGCTATTGTATCAAATATATTACGTGAATTTTACAAGCACCATTTAATACATGGACAAAAAGCTGCAAACCAGCTGAAACTGAAACTTGTTGAAATAAGGAAATAAAATAAAGCAAGTATTTTGCATGTAATTAATTTTGTTTATTATTTGCAGTTTCAGAATTTAGATTGGCATATTACAATTTTTTAAATGCTTCTACATTTCATGAATAATTTTATGTCCCAAGAAGAGTGCCAGCCTTGTATTAAAATGCCTGACAGAAGGTCAAAAAGCTGTTGCGTAGTGGACATGTAGTCCGCCCTAGGGAATGAGATGTAAAGGGTTTTATACTTACTATCAAATAGTTCTTGAGATCTGTCATAGATATGCCTGGTACTGGTTCTACTAAAAAAAACACTGGCTTTAGAGCGTCTGAAAAAGCCTTATTCATTCCATGCAATTGAGCTAAAATAAGTATGTTTAAAATAATTGCGTGTCTGTCAGTCATTTTTGTCAAATCTGCTCATAGGACAGCTCAATAAAGGTACTTTATAGTTTTCTTATACTTATTTGTAGTCTCAGTCATAACAACTCTAAAATGGTGTTTGGTTTGTTTCCAGTTGTTTGCATTATCAGTGTGTTCAAGCCAGCTCCAAACCCAGACCCAGCCAGGCCAAGACTGAAGCTCAAGGAACAGGGTGTAGTGCCACCATAGTAGTACCTATCAGAGTATGTTTCTGTTGGTACGTTTTTGGTTTGATATATTTTATTATCCTTTCAAAAAATAGGTGTTTGAGATTTGAGGGCATCACACTCCACACCATTAAGAGTTTACAAGCAATATGTGCATATTAAAAACCCATTTTACACATTTAATCGTGAATAGCTTTTACATGACAATATAGACAATATTTGTATAACTAAGAACTGACAACACATAACTTTGAAAGTTCCCTTTTATATGATGGTACAGTGGAGTGAACAGTTGCTGCCTGTAAACACATCACTCTCGGTTTTTTGTTTGCTGATGAAACTTGAAATTAAAATCTTCAGGGACCATACAATTTCTTGTGAAATGTAAAAAACAAACATTCTCTCTCATAATGTGAAAAGCTTTTGGAAAGTAAAAATAAATGTAGCCACTGCTAGCTTTTTTTGCCAGTGGGATCAGAAACTATTTATGTCCCCAAACAAATTCTTGCAGGTAGAAAACATATCAAAGGCGGACAATCAGATTGAAGGGAGCCTTGCTATTGAAAGATTGGATCTTAGGTGGTTTACAAGTCACCATTTTCATGAAGTGATGGTTAAACATAATAATTAAAAGCAACCCCTCTGTCATGAGTTAGCAAACACTCAGTCCCGTGTGCCCTGTTTCAATGTAAAATGAGATGTTTTAGCCAAAAAAGCATTTGGTTATTTTATTTCCCAAAAGACTATGTTGGCTCTAGCCTCTTATCTCGTAACCTCTAATGCCTCGCAATGTTTGATGAGTTATCATCAGCTAAATTGTTCAGCTAATAGTTCAATATATGTTGCTGATCCAAATGTTAGAGTCAGTATTGACATGGGATTCCTGGTAATGCACTGGTTAAGGTAAGGTAATGCTCTGGTTAAGGTGATGCTCAGATTAAGGTAAGGTGATGCTCTGGTTAAGGTAAGGTAATGCTCTGGTTAAAGTAAGGTAATGCTCTGGTTAAGGTACGGTAATGTTCTTGTTAAGGTAAGGTAATGCTCAGGTTAAGGTTAGGTAATGCTCCGGCTAAGGTAATGCCCTGGTTAGGTACTGCTCTGGTTAAGGTAAGGCAATGCTCTCGTTAAGTCAATTTTATGCTCTGGTTAAGGTAAGGTAATGTTATTGTAAAGGTAAGGTAAAGTAATGCACTGGTTAAAGAAAGGTACTGTTCTGATTAAGATAAGGTAATACTCTGGTTAAGGTAAGGTACAACTCTGGTTAGGGCAAGGTAATGCTCTGGTTAAGGGAAGGTAATGCTCTGGTCAAGGTGAGGTAATGCTCTGGTTAAGGTAAGGTGATGCTCTGGTGAAGGTAAGGAATTGCTCTAATTTAGGTAATGCTATGGTAAAGGTAAGGTAATGCTCTAGTCAAGGTAAGGTTATGCTCTGTTTAAGGTAAGGTAATGCTCATGTTAAGGTAAGGTAATGCTCTTGTTAAGGTAAGGTAATACTCCAGTTAAGGTAAGGTAATGCTCCAGTTCAAGTAAGGTAATGCTCTTGTTAAAGTAAGGTTATGTTCTGATTAAGGTAAGGTAATACTCTGTTGAAGGTAAGATAAAGCTCTGGTTAAGGTAAGGTATTGCTCTGGTAAAGGTTATGCAATGCTCTGGTTAAGGTAAGTTAATTATGTGGTTTAGGTAAACGTGCAACTTCTCAATATCACTGTTTCTACTACAGGGTTCATAACTCTGACCAGCAATTAAGCAGAGTTTTGCTCCCTGTTTGTACTTCTGAAATGTGGCTAAGTTTAACTTGCATTATCTCCATTTATCTATCATTTAACATGCAACTGTCCCATAGGCCACCGTGGTGTAATGGATATAGTGTCTTTGAGCGTTGTTTAGGTCTCCACCAAAGACACTAAATGCTGGCTCTAAAGCCTAGGAAACAAGCTTTTGAGCCTTTCAAAAAAGTAGTAAGTACTTTCAATGCAATCAAGCCATTTTAACTTTGCCTCTAAGTGGGGAAGGGTTAAGCATCATTATGCCCCGAGCCTTTAATGCTTAAAAATAGTCAGCTCAACTTAAGGTTTGCGTGCCAGTTGAAATGTTGAAGTTTGCATGCAATAAGTACATATCTCTAAAACTATACTACACCTAATGGAAACTTCCCATATAACTTTGGGATCATCAGGGGTGCAAACATTGAACAGCATCTTCTCTTTATATGCAATTTATTTAATTGCATTTGAATATAAAACCTATTAAATGTAAACAAATCTTTCAAATGGCCACTCCTGAAATCAATTAAATTCTTAAATGAATTAATAATTCAAAAATATATGCATGACATTCAGTTGGAATTGTTTGTTTTTTTCCTATTTTCCATTTATCATTTTGTGATATTTTCCCCAGGGTAAGCTTTATTTCATTTGATAAGGCCACGTTTTTTTACATCAATAATTTTAGTACTTCATTCTCCACAAATTTGATAATTTATCCAATCAATCTTAATTCGCTGATATTTAGCTGTGCACCATAACTGAGAGGGATGTTCTCAAGACTTGCTTTGAAGTTAAGCTGTGGTTTGTATTCTCTGTAATACATGTAGAGATCTGTACTTTATCAGTTTTTCATCTTGTTCACTTTGCATGTAATTGAAATTTTTGTGGAAAAGCAATCTGTTGAATGCATTAACCAATCGATGGAGTAGATACATTGACAGAACATGAAATATTTGTAGAAACTGATATTTAATTATTTCATGTAAAGATTATGCAGTTTATCAGTTTATCATCTCTAACAGTTTATCATCTCCTTTTTAGCTCACCTGATTGCTCAGATGAGCTTTTGTGACCGGTCTTTGTCCGTCGTCTGTACGTCCGTCCACATTTGTTCGTAAACACTATAGAAGCCACATTTATTGTCCGATCTTCATGAAACCTGGTCAGGAGCTTCGTCCCAATGAAATCTCGGTCAAGTTCGAAACTGGGGCGTGCTAGGTCAAAAACTAGGTCACTATGGGTCAAAAAAAAGGAATAAACTTGTAAACACTGTAGAAGTCACATTTCATGCCCAATCTTCATGTAACTTTGTCAAAATGTTTGTCTTAATGATATGTTGGTTGAGTTCAAAAGTGGTTCCGGTCCGTTGAAAAACATGGCCGCCAGTGGGCGGGCAGTTTTCCTTATTTGGCTATAGAGATACCTTGTAAACACTCTAGAAGTCACAATTTTTGCCCAATCATCATGAAAGTTGGTCACAACATTGGTTTTATTGATTTCTTGGACGAGTTTGAAAATGGTCCAGATCTGTGAAAAAACATGGCCACCAGTGGGTGGGGCATTTTTCTCTATATGTATATAGTGAAAACATATGAACACTCTAGAAGCCACATTTTTGGCCCAATTTTCATGAAATTTGGTCAGAACATTTGTTTCCTTGATATGAGAGTTGAGTTCGAAAATGCATGGTTCCGGTCCGTTGAAAAACATGGTTGCCAGGGGGACGGGCAGTTTTCCTTATATTTATATAGTAAAAAGGCTTGTAAACAATCATGAATTAAGGTCATGTAACATGCGAGACAACTCTTCTAAATATTGCATTTAAGTTTACAGTAGTTACTCCCCTTTGACTTTTAATGTTTTAATAATAATAATGTGTATTTTCTAGAGGCCACATTTTTTGTACCATCTTCATGAAACTTTTTTCAGAAGATTTGTCTCAATGATATCTTGATGAAGTTGGAAACTGGGTCAAAAACTAGGTCACAAGGTTGGTTTTATTGATATCTCGGATACGAGAGTTGAGTTAAAAAATTGTTCCGGTCAGTTGAATAACATGGCTGCCGGGGGGGGGGGGCCATTTTCTTATATTTATATAGTAAAAAAAGCTTGTGAACACTCTAGAAGTCACATTTTTTGCCCATTCATCATGAAAATTGGTGCTTCCATGCAAATATATGCACTTTAAACGTATATGATCTCCTTTACTTTGCATGTAATCAAATTTTTGTTTGAAATACAATTAGTTAAATGCGTTTACAAATCAATGGAGAAGATACATTGACAGAACATGAAACATTGGTAGAAACTGCTATATTTTATAATAATCATCTTTAATTGTCTTGGTAATTGAATAAAATATATTGTAAAAAAAAAAGATAGAAAATAAAAAAAAAATGCAGAAACTACTATTTTATCATAACTATAATCGCTTTCTTTTTTAGTTAATTTAAAAAACTATACCATAAAAACACATTAGTTTTGTTAATTCTAATGTCTTAAATACTAAACATGTTTCGGCCATAGCCGTTATAAATTATAACTTTATAATAAAGATATGAATTATTTTATTATTTTAAAATCTTTATAACATTAGACAATATCACATTTAATTATTTGTTGTATCTTTGTAAAAAATATTATCATGTTATTTTATTTGAGGTATTTTGTATTACTGTCTATTTTTTATTTACCACTTTATTTTAAAGTTGATATTTATTTTAGATTTCCTGTTGTTTATCTTTTCATGAACAATTAATGAATATTTGATGCTTTAAATAACATATTATATTTGCAGAGCCCATATTCATCTGTACAAATGTTTTCTTTCCATACTGGAAGAAGTGAGGCTTCCAATTGGACACTGTGAGAGCAGACATTGAATTCTCCATAGGCAATTGATTGACCGTGCAAGATATACATGTATATGCTGGACAGGAAATTAAAGTGAGAAGTAGGATTTTGACATTCCATTCAAGGTTGTGTTTTCTGAATGAAAGATTACTCTTACTGAAGTAGTTTTGGGTCTGCCATGAATTCCAGAATTATTCTTTCATATTTCCCTTACCATTGTGGATAAAAAAAAGATTCTGAAATTTCTGTGTTGGTTTTGATAACAATGTGATTTTGTTTCGTACACAGCTCCTTTTTATTTCTAAGGAAAGACATAGGGTCAAACATGTGAGCTATTTTTGTCCATCAAAGGTCAAGGTTAAAACTCAAGGTCGTAGATTAATATGGGTAGTAATGAAAATAAGCCTTGCTTAAGCACAGACTAACTTGTGCTTATGTTGAACTTTTTGAGACCATTTTTCTCTTGCTACAACCTGATGATTACCTTAGAGTTCAAGTTTATATGCGTATAAGAGGTCATCATGTATTGAATGATTTTGAGAAAATTTATCAACTGTTTTTCACTTTATAAAACAATGTCACTGTCATGGTGAAAGTGAAGGTCAAAGGTCAAACAAGAGCACATTCAATTGTCAAAGTCCTATACATCATATTTAGCAGTTAACCAGGATAAAATTTAACTCAAGTAAAGTGATCATTCTTGTGTTTACAGAATGGACGAAAATGTTTGTCGTTTGTCAAACCTCCTGAGTCTGTATAGAAGACTGTAATATTGGAAAAAAATCAGAGGCTTAGACAAATGTGAAGGATCATCTAAAAATTAGCACATTGTATGCCAACACTGCTGCACATTGATAATCTTAATCAGGAATATGTATTTTTATTTTCGGGAATAATGTGAATCATACTTTAATGGAGCACACAATTATATAATAGAAAAAACAATTGCCTTGCAGAAAAAGTAAACACTAACTAAAGTTGTACCCGTAAATTGATTTTTAACAAACAAATTAAAGATGCCATCAGAATCTTGCAAAATGGTTTTACATGCAGGCAAAGGTTTTGGGCCTAATTGAATTATTACCCAGTTGATGAATAGAAAGCATTTGTTGTTTCGATTGTTTTACATGTAATGACTGCATTTTAATTGAGTTTCCTGTGTGGAAATTGTGTTTGAGCAAGTGAAGTTGTGAATAATGTTATTTGTGATTCTATTTGTTTGTTTACCTGTCTGGTTTAATTGCAGAATAGTTTCAGCCTACTTGTACTCAAATATGTTAGATATTGAATGAGACAGCTGGCC
Organism: Dreissena polymorpha; assembly: GCF_020536995.1. NCBI lineage: Eukaryota > Metazoa > Mollusca > Bivalvia > Myida > Dreissenidae > Dreissena > Dreissena polymorpha. The sequence goes on along the minus strand of NC_068367.1, from coordinate 60,918,306 downwards.
AAGGTTCAATAGTTAACAATTTGAGCCAAAAAAGTAGGCAACAAGTTGAATTTCTATTAAGCATGCTAAAGCTTTTTAAGAATTACTGCCCACCAGTAATGTTGTGACAACATTATATTCGGGGCAAATTTACTTCTAACCTTAAATAGCATCCCCCCCCCCAACTTAGCAAGATTTAGATGGTTGTTTTTAGATGGCCGCTTTAGCGACTGTCTAAAGTGCTTAATGTGAAAATCAGGTCGATACGGCCTAGGTATGATTAACCCAATACCCGCTTGCGTATCTGCGCAAGAAAGAGTTGTATAATTTATGCAAGAGGTTTGAGTTCTCCAATTATGTGTATTCACAAATGGAAACATTATATTAATATCGTGTTACATTCAATATTTTCGAACGGTGTTTTATAGAAAAGAATCAATAAACAATGATCGTATTGTACGTGTCGCGGAGGAGATTGTTTATGAATGATTAAAATAGTCCACTTTCTGCTGCGTGTGCGTGACGTAGTATTTTCGCTCAGCTCATTCATAAATCTGAGGCTGGCGATAAACAAAGGGGAGTCCGTGTCAGAATAACGCAATAGTATAAGGTTACGCTTGTTTATATTCACAGGTCTCAATTAATAATACGTTGACCACGAGTTCAACAATTATTACAGGGATACGATAGACAACATAAAAAATGTTTCATTATCGCTGAAACTGTTAAAAAACATTTAAATATAACAATAATATTATCTAAAAAATGTAGTCTTGCTGTTTTGAAATAAGGTTTGGAATTTTGTTTTCTAAATAACTTAATTCAAAACAAAAGTTTAATTATAGTGTTTTTTACTTGTTAGTCGCATATTTACCGCATTATAATGTGTGTTATAATAGGCAAACCATACATTAGTAAAATACAATCTGCCTTCGCACATAGAAGGAATGGGTCAATTAGGTACTGAGTTTCCTTTGCTTACTTCAGTTAGAGGTCAATTATTTACGTAATAGCAATCACAAGGCTCCGGCTTCAAAGGAATTGCGGAGCGTTCTTACATAATAAAAGTCGTAGTCGCATGGTATTTGCGTTTTGCGTCCTATTTGGTCACGTGGTTCTTTTTCGCGGGTGTTATGGCATTCATGATATGAGGCTATTAATAGATGCGCCTGTCGATAAACAAAGGAAAGTTTACGGGTTATAACAACGCAATAGGTTACGCTCTCGCATACAACTCAATGACGTAGTACAGGTCGTAAATTGAGAGAATCGGAAAAAAGTTTACGCTTATTTATATTCTCAATTTATAAAACGTTGAACATAAGTTCAACAATAACTTTAGCGATACATTAGACAAAAAAAAAGTTTCATAATTGCTAAACCCGAATATAACAAACAATTTATTATAATAATAAGAAGAAGGTTAGTAGAAGGTTAAGCTTGTTTATATTCACAGTTCTCAATACATAGACAGTTGGATATGAGTTCATCAATTACTACAGGCATACTATAGGCAACCTCGAAAATGCTTTTTCATCGCTTAAACCGAAAACAACTTAATATATTATATTAAATATATTTATAACAATAAATGTCTTTTAAAAATGTAGTCGGCGTATACGCTGATTTTGAAATAAAGTTAGCAATTTACTTTTCTAAATAATTAAATACAATTAAACAAAAGTTAAACTATTGTGTTGCGTTTTTCACTTGTAAGCTGCATATTCACCGCATGAAATGTGTGTTAGCATTGTCAAACCACACATTAGAAATTCTGCGAGTTGGATTGTAACGCCTTATTGTAACAGGGCCACAATTTGTGTCGTTTGAGCATACAGAGAGTAGTCCGGAATTCCTTACACTGAACAGTGCTACATCATTTGAATTGAGCACATACGCAGTGATGTAGCAAAAATTCAGAGGTTGTATCTCGAATCAGCTTATTAAATATTCGAAAATATTCATGCGTGTCTGTTGGCGTTATGTAAGTCACTAAGATGAAAACTGAAACAGCTACGCCTAAAAGCGCATTAGTGCTCTATACCTATGTTTATGTTAGCGTTGTTGACACCGTGTGAACTGCTCGGGTAACAAGTAAAGCATAACAGCAATGTTTATATACTTTTATTCCTTCATATACAAGATACGAAGATTATTGTATATTTTGAATTTGTATATGGTGTCAAAAATCAAAAGTTTTGTACACGGAACTTTCATTATGAATTTATATTCTTGGTGAGATAGTCATTTGATATTAGAAAAAAAAAACCTTTAACATGATGGTGACTGCAAATTTTCTTTATATTAAGTTCTCATTACCATTTTCATCATACTTTCTATGCTTTCAGAACTTCCGAAAAACATGTTGTTTTTATTTTGTCTTATTTATTTCTATGAAATAATAAGGATGATAAAAAATGCACACAAAACTCGACCCGTGCGCTATGACACATACTTTATAAAGTTGAATGGCGTGTGTTCATTTCAAACTTGCGATTGATTTTCCAAAATGAATTGCGTGTTAAATTATGCAATAGCGAACATCTTCAGTGCCTTCAGCGCTTTGATTTTTAGTCAGGTTAACGTCACTGTTAATCCGAGTTTCCATTCAATAAACTTAGATTGGATGGAGGTAATTCACTGAAACTACCAGTATATATGTTTGCAGCTACATATCTATTACTGTGTGTAGCAACAATTTTAGTCTGATGTGACCAATCTTAAGGCAACACTAAATATTATTAGCTTCCATGGAGACCTTAGCTCATGATTATATTTGGGGTCAGTTGGGTCACAGTTTACTGTTCCTAAAATAGAAATATGGTATGCACTAAATAACTTGTGTTTTGAATGGAGGTAAAGCTCAGAAATGTTGTGTGATGGTAGATTACCTGCAGACCTAGATTAGGATTCCCATTTTGGGGGCCAGTTAGGTTAAGATAAAATTACTTAAGTTATGCTAGAGGTATTGCTTAATTGCTCTGAGGTTTTGTATGTAGGTAGCTTACACTTGCAGATATAGCTTTTTATTGCAAAGTTTAATAAACAAAATTACGTAAAAATCTAAAAACCAGGTTTTGTGGCATTGCCAGGTTTCTTGTATTTTAATTAAGAATTTATTTCATTCACAAGTTGGCATTTTTACAGCATTTATTTGCTAGATTTGAATATAATTTTATTCTGATTTTATAAGCAATTAATATCATAGTAAGAATATAATTTAAGATACAAAAAACAACAACAGAAATGTTAAAATTTCTTGAAACAGTTGAAATGGAATTTGAATTGATATCAAATAGACTTTGGTATATTCATTGGAATTACAAACAAAGAAAAACCAAATATCAAAGAAGAAACTTTTTTTCCCCAGAGATTGTCTGAATTACCATCCAGACACTGGCGCTAAACAGCAATTCTCGTTGGAGCTAAGTTTGCATCTTAAATATTTTGTTAAATCTTGCTATCCTTGTTGGAACTACTTAATTCCTCTATATTGGAAATTTCCCTTGTGGCAGCTTAAAATCAAATTACCCACATTTGCAGTCATGGCTATTGAAAGAATTTCCCCTTCTTCTGTAATCCCTTGCTAGGATTAATTTGTGTCTTGTTGTTAGCAAAACTCAAATCACAAAGTCAGTATGAACATCTTAGATTTCAGTGCTTCCCTATTTTATTCTTAATATTTTGAGCCCACCAGAAAACAACTTCTGTCTGCAGGTTTAATTGAAGTTGTCAATTTGGCGCTATTATATAATCCCTGATCGGAATGTGCCCAGAGGAAAAAAATAATGGGTTGAGTGTAAGGTTGTTGTACCTTCTTCACTTTTCTACATTTGATGCAGTAGTTTCATACTGAAATCTCCTGATGTCCTTATGTTCAATGCAAGGGTAAATCTGTGGAATTATTTCTTGGTTCGTTGTGGTTTTAATGATTATTTTTTCAGTTTCCATATGGTTTATGTTACATATAAAATAATTGGTTTATTAATCAAATACTAAATGTTTTATTGTAAGTTTTTAATGACAATTAATTATTAATGGAAGAGACATCAAACTAAACTATTAATTTTTATAAGAATATGTGGTTGTCAAGATTTTACTGTAAAGAAAGACGGAATACAACGTTTTTTGTTGAATAGAGAGTTTTAATAGAATCCAAAGTTTTAAATGAAATGAAAAGTTAACTTTGCTGCAATCTTGAGAATGAAGCATAAATGTTGACTGAAGAAAAGTAAAAAATTGCCTAATGTTCCAAAGATAAAACAAATATTGGAGCCTTGCTTAGGGAAAACAGGGTTTAATGCATGTGTGTAAAGTGTCATCCCATATTAGCATGTGCAGTCCGCACAGGCTAATAAAGGACAAAAATTTCAGCTTAAACTGGATTTTTGCTCAAAGGAGACTCCCTTTAAACCCTTTCAGCGCTGGAACCAAATTTTTAAGGCCTTTGCAAACAGTTTGGATATTCTGATAGTATTCTTTGAAAAAAAATCAAACAAAATGCTAATTTTATAAATACAGCAGACAACATTTTTGCAGACGACAAATTTCCCAGCATGCAAAGGGTTAAATAAACAAAACAGACTGCACAGGCTTATCTTAGGATGACACTTCAAGCACATGCATTACACCTCAATTTTTCAAAGGGCCATTTGGACATCTTTCATTTCCATTTGGTACAAATGTCCTGAACAGATTCAAGTACATAGAGAAATAGAAACTCTCTGCTAGAGATAACATGTGTATGTTCTGGAATTGTCAACAACAAATAAGGTGGTTGGGGCAAATGTCACGAACAGATATCAGGACATAGCCAACAAAAGTTTATCTACTGGCAATAACATGCTCCTGTTCTGGATATGACAGCAATTAATGCGGTCTGCAATGTTTTATACAGCTTGGCAGAAATACTCTTGTGCAATTGTCAGTTATATTAATTTCTGTGACAGTTTTGACACGTTGCTGTTGGATTTTCCTGTTATAGAGACAGTTTTTGAATTCTTTTTGTGTGGGTTTTAATTCTCGGCAATACTGTTGATATTGAGTGCTGGTATTTTGGCAACTTTTTGGAATAGATTTTCTTTTCAGGTAGTAACAGCACTAATAGCGCACAATATTTCTTTTCTGGACAGGCTTTTATGATGACCCCCATTACAAAGAAGAGGGGGTTTACTGAAACGACCATGTCTGTCTGTCTGTCCCTCCGCCCGTCTGCCCACCTGTCCGCCTGTCCGTTCGCTTGACCAACCCCCTGCCCGACCGACTGCAAACCTGCTTGCATGTTTGTTAGTGCGTCTGTCTGTCCAATCTAGACAGAGATACGTGTACGAAGATACAACATTTCAACTTTAATACTTTGTTGGTTACGATAAAAAGTTGTGCATTTGCAATTCATAATAACATAATTTTGAAAATGGCTAAAGTTATAACCCTTTTTAAACTTTATTAACATTTAAATTGCAAGGTACTACATGATATATAACTTGATGCGGCAGTGAAAAGTATTTTTTTTTAATTGGCTATATTTAATGATCGTGTTACAGTCTGGTCAAGGTTTCAGGAGATACAGCTGGCCTAGGAATTTCCTTAATTTTACCCAATTTGTTCAGCAAGAAGGATCACACAGATTAATTACACATTTGTATGTATCTGTTTAGTTGAAAAGATGGTATATCACATAATCATTTTTTAACGCTCAAGCAAGTGAAATACCGTAACCCTGGAATGTTACTAATATTGCATTGAAAGCTATAATATAGTATATAACGCCATTCTTAAAATTGATATGTAAAACACATATAACAACTTCACAAAAGGATTCAAATTCAAAGTTAAGTAATATTCAAGAGAAATGTTTCGGAAGCTTACCTGCCTCACAATCAAAATGTATCTGCACAAAGCATCTAATACAAAGAGGTATCAAACTGGCTTACCAGTCTTTTATTACAAAACAAGATAACAGGGCCTCAGGAAATTCCATGCAATACCATTTATTAAAGTGTTTCTTTTGTTTTTCCTTGTTTCATGAATGTTTATGTTCAAAATTCAATTAGCTTTAGTCTTGTTATATACAGGAACGCCCATGAAACATTCAGTTCCTGCATCCCATTATAAAATCAGCAGACCAGTGTAAAAGATTATTACCAATTTACCTGTAGACAAGCATAGATAATTCCACCTTTCTGGTTGTCCAATCAATATTTTATTTTAAACCTATTAATATAGCTAAATATTAGCATCTAAAGCCCAAGGCTTATTTACATGCTCGTTAGTCTGTTTCCTGTCTAGTACTTGGTGTCTGGGGAAATTTAAAAGAAGCTCTTTCCATCTGAATTGAACTCGTGACCTCTCATGAATTGAACTTGTGACCTCCCGGTTTTTAGGCCGATACCATATTGAATATGTCATGTTGATCTTTTAATTCTGACCAAGGATTGAGTTTAAATCCATTAGATTAGGTAGGTAGATTACTATGTGCTATTATTTATTTTTCTACCACTGATCAAAATGTGTGATAGATCACTGAATCCTTAACATACAAATATTAACATGGCAATTAGTTCTACCTATGCTTGAATAAGTATAAATAATAATTGTTGAGCCCAGTCTAGATTCTCTGTATCGTTGAGGTAGCTCACACATTTTGAGCTGTTTAAAGTAAGGTAGCTTACATATTTTTAGCTGTTCAACGTTATTGTAATATCTTGCCTTTCAATGTTTGACTTTCCCTGATTGACTTGTTAGATTTCTGTGTTACAAAGGCCTGAAATGATTGATGGCAAGCACTTACTAATAGAGCTGCCTGTTTTCCCGTCTTTTGTAATGTCATTTTCAAAGCATAGAGTGTTTGCTCATTACCGAAAATTAAGTGAACAGTACTGAAAACAGTATTCTGCTGTTGTAAACTAAAACTTTCATTGAAATTATATTCAGCAAGGCTTATTTTTGAACATGTATTGGCTAACAATTTGAAAACAACAACAAAATGTATACAATAAATGAAGATATGCAACTGGGATAATTTTTTTACATGCTGGGGCTCATAGTTGAAAACAAAAACAAAATAAATATAATTAATGATAATAGATCTCCCATAATTGTCTAAATTCAACATTTAATTTCTGAACAATAAGTATGCTTTGTTTAACATTGCTTATTATGATCCCCCGCAAGAGGAGGGATATAGAATAAGTGTTGTTCTTCTGTCATTCCAGCCCTTTGTCCATCATTCTGTATGTAAATGGTCCGTCATTCAGTCCGTCTGTTTGTCTTTCACAAAATTTTGATTTGCTTTATTGGCAAATTTTTTTGTTCTTATTAAGATATCTTTCTAAATAAATTTAAAATTAATTATTATGAGTTGATTGTACATATTATTCAATACCCCTTGGTAAGGTCCTGTGCAAAAAAACAACTTAAGAACTGAGTGAGAATAAAGCACTGCAATAGTATGAGTATGTAACAGTGTGTGATTTGCTCATATGTGATTTACCCATTATGTTTTAATTACCAGCCTGTGATTTACCAGTGTGTTTTACCCATATGTGTTATTTACTGATCTTTGATTTACTGGTGATAGTAATAAGCTTCCAATTGACCACTCGCCAGCTGTCAATCAAACGCACGTAATAATCAATCAGATTTCGTTTATTGGGGCCTCATGGTCCGACAAACAAAAACTGTCAGAGTAATGGAATAAGCGTTTTATGAAAACACAACTTAGTGGGCGGAGCGATCGCGTATTTGGCGACTGGTCAATTCAATAGGCAGTCCACAGTTTAATTGCTACAACTTTCAATAGTAGTTTAAAATATTTAGGAACGCAACATTTAAACAAGAGGGCCTTAAAGGCCAAAAGTCGCTCACTTGAGATAACAAGATATTATTGGGACAAATCTTATGAAAAGTTTCATGAAGATCGGAAAATAAATGTGGCCTCTAGAGTGTAAACAAGGTTTTACTATAGCCATAGAAGGAAAAATGCCACGCCCCCTGACAGCCAGGTTTTTCAACCAACCGGCATCATGTTCTACCTCATCCAAGATATCATTAAGACCAATCATCTTACCAAATGTCATGAAGATTGGACAATAAATGTGGCCTCTAGAGAGTTAACAAGGCAAATGTTGACGGCGCACGACGGACAACGCACGACAGACAAAAAGGGATCACAAAAGCTCACCATGAGCACGTTGTGCTCAGGTTAGCTAAAAAAGAAGAAAAGAAAACCGTTTGCCAAGCGCTATTGATTTTGTTCAAGTATCTTTTTTTGCTTATGATATGATAATGGTCCTGTTTGTCAAACAAGGACATTTGCTAAGAAGGGATGTAAATTAAGTTCTCCATTGTGTCTCAGACGTTATTCGATGTGACTTTGATAACTGTTTCTGACAACTTGTCAGTATAAGTCCGTCTCTATTTGAAGACAGTGTGATGGTAGCAGATGTTACCAAAATATTTTCTTGTGTCTGGTGGAATTGATATGCATTTGGGGAGTAGAAAGAAATAGATATGTAGTTGTTTGAAGGAAGAAAAGGGCTGTTGTCTTAACTTGATATTTGTCCGCAATTTCAATAACTTATTAAAGTAATAATAAATTCATTAATTCTTTAATTTATTGATTCATTTAATATGTTTAATTATTCATTAACTAGTTCAATCACTTATTAACTAATAAATTAACTAGTTTGTTCTTTTCTTCGTTAAATTATTTACTTATTTATATATTGATTAATTTACTTTAGTTTTTTGTTCAGTTAACTTCGAATGTGTATTACCGGGTACATTTTTAATGGTAATCAACACATTAAGATAAGGTAAGTATTTTACAAGTGCTGATGCATCCAAGGAGGTCTGCAATAATTTTCTTAAAGACCATGTCTCGACTGGTTTTTAATTTCTTGGCAATAAATGGAAAAACATTACAGAACAGTATCATTACATGTATATGAAGTTTGAATAAGACATACATCTTGGAATAAACTGGGTTTTTCTAACAATGCATTATTACCACTTTCACCTATTGTAGTTATTGATTAATTTTGAAAAAAATTAAGTAAAATATACACTTATAAATATTATTGCATCATATTAATTGTTTTTGCGACAATACCACATGCTCTATTTGAATTTTTTTTAATCCCCCAAAAACTAATCTGTGTCCAAGCATGCATGAACATACATGTGAGTTATAATGATAAAAAATACAAGGACTGTTAATTAAAAAGTCATGGAGAATGTCTAAGCATATTAGAAGTATCATAAGAAAGCATACCCTGTGAGAGTTTCAACATTCATGAACTTATGTCATGAAGGTAAAATGGCCACTTTCATGAATTAAGGTGTTGATGAATCATTGATGAACCTTCATGAACCCACATCTGAATGAACATTTCATGATCATTTTATGAACCGAACATTTAACCTTCATGAATAGTGCATGAATAATTCATGAATTGAAACTTCATAAATTAATGAATTATTCTTGCTCTATTCAATGTTCTAGAACTATTTACGAACCAAGTGATGTAATGAATACTTCAAGAACAAAGAATGCAAGATGTAAATGCATACCATTAAATGTATTTGAAGGTAAGAAAATGCAAAAAACAGAAACATATCAAAATGCACTAAACGAAAGGTGATCTAGTTAGTCAGGACCGATAGAAATAATATCACATTATATGAGCATTTTAAAAAAGAAACCATTGTGGAATACAATCACACCAGTTTAATGATGTATAAATTGGCAAACAAACATATTTGTATTATGTAGAAAGTCATGTCTTTCGAAAGAATGCTCCTTAACCAAAGAGTGCATCAGGGTCGCCAAAGGAGATATCAACTTCAAACTTCATGCATGAATAGTGCACACACATTACTACATATGTACAATAGCTGCATTTTATATGGATTTATTTCCCCTTTTCAGTTGTCCTTGTTTTAGTGTCCAATTAAGTTAGTTGTCAGCGGTGATATTTAGTTCTCCTTCAGCCACAGTTCTAGTTTTATTATGAAGTCAAATAATTTGTTTCAGCACACACGTTCTTGATGTCCAAGCAAAAGTATGAAGGGAAGATAGTGAAGTATGTCATGTCTCATCGTATCTGTAGAACGAGCCAGGGGTGGCGAAGAAACTATACAGTCCAGGTTGTATGTGCACATGACTGTGTCCACAATAACTCAGTTTACTAGAGTGTCAGTGGTGCGAAGGGACTTTAGGAGCTTATTGAAGAGGGCTCGCCTGTTGAGATTTTAGAGGGTGATGGAGATAATAATTAAGTAATTCGCGTGAAAAGGAACTTAAACCTTACACTACAGAACTTTTTGATAAAAATCATGTCAAGAACATTTTCATGATGAAGAACTCAGACTGTCAGTCCAGGGTCACCGATACCAAGCGGGTTTTGGAGACACTTATTCCAAACCTGGCAGAGTTCTTAAAAAATCGACAATGAAAATCAAGTTTTTATTTTGTATATTATTATAAGTTTAATGTTATCACTATTCATTAATGAAGCTATTTTCCTTTCAACTGGTATGATTGAATGATTTAATGTGCCATTTTCTTAATTTTGAATAGTTTTATTTATCCTGTCACATGTTCAAGTCTTTTATATATTGAAGAACACATTTCATTTGGAATTTCAAACTAGGTTAGCAATTCCTTACTGCACTTTGTAGGTTCCATGTCACGCATGAGATGAGATGTATGTATGTTTATGAGTTTATTATAAGCTTTTACTCATTTTCATCTATTTTTGAACATTTGAACTCCTCAATATGCTCACATGTAAAAAGTCGCAAATTCAGTATGGCGTTTCTGGCAAATGTGGGTACCCTTGATTGTGAAGCGGGAACTTTTAATTTTCACTGGTGACCCTTTTGAATAGTTCATGCAGGCTCATGTATACTTTTAAAGGGGCCTTTTCACAGATTTTGGCATTTTTTAACTTATTCATTAAATGCTTTATATTGATAAATGTAAACATTGGATCGTAAAAGCTCCAGTAAAAAATCAAGAATAAAATTAAAAAAAGGAAAAGAACATTGCCCGGACCAGGTTTTGAACCAGTGACCCCTGGAGTCCTGCCAGAGTCCTGAAGTAAAAACGCTTTAGCCTACTGAGCTATTCTGCCGAGTACATATACTTGAAGTATTTTATACCTTATATAAGCAATCTTCGTAGTTTCACAAAATTTAACGACAAAAACAGAACTCTCCAAATTATTCAATCGTTTCGCGTTGCAACGCTTTATAATTTCTAGGTTTTAAAATCGTCAAAAGATGCATATAATGGCTATATTAGACCATGGTAAATGTTCAGTATTACTGTTTCCTCACAAATATCATAACTAAAACGAAAATTTGCGAATCTGAAACAACTTTTTTCAATTTTGTCAATTTACCAAAGCGTGAAAAGATCCCTTTAATTATTTTTCGATAAACCAAGTCAATAATATTTCATGAACCCTTTTTGAATTCTTCAGATTCATGAAAAGTTCTTCATTAGTTCTTAAAAAAGGCAAAAATATTCAATATACCTTTTTTACACATACTTTGTTCAAGTTCATGAAAAGTTCTAGATCAATTATTTCACCAAATGAGGAATATTTCACATTTTTTATGTTGAATCATTTACATTTTTCAGATTAATGAAAAACCCTCATTAGTTCTTTAACAAAGTCATGAAAGTCTTATGAACAATTAATGAACCACATAATGTGTTAAAGTGCATGAATCGTTCATCATTAGTTCATGAACCAAATCATGCATCTTTCTTGAATAAATTATTAAACCGTCTTGTTCATGAACCATTCTTCACTGGTGCATGAATGGGTGTTCGTGAATCATTCATTAACTTTTGTTTATGAACTTTTTCTCATCAATTTCATGAATTTATCATGAGCTGTTCATGAACTGTTTATAAACTTCATGAATCATTCATGAAATCATGAACTTCATGCCGCAGGAGATGTTAAGAAAATGCATTCAGATTATAAAATGAACGGTGCTTTTATTACAGAAAATCACCAGAATCAAGTCAATTTCAAGTTGAATGTCTTATTCCAAAGTCACATAGTTCATGCAGTATTTTCAGAAACTGTAGTAAAAATTGGCTTTGTTGAAGCACCTGTCTGCTGTTATACAGTGAACATCCTATTATAATTATTATCTTACTGCAAACAATTTAGGCCTATAAAGGATATTGTCAACGCAGAAATATTTAGAAGGTTTGTGCATATTTTTTTTAATAGAGCTTTATTTTTTTTTGTTTTTTATGCCCCCGGTAGGATGGCATATAGCAGTTGAACTGTTCGACAGTATGTCAATATGTCAGTCAGTTTGTCCGTCTGTCCGAAAAAAACTTGAACATTGGCCATAACTTTTTCACTATTGAAGATAGCAACTTGATATTTGGCGTGCATGTGTATCTCATAGAGCTGAACATTTTGAGTGGTGAAAGGTGAAGGTCAAGGTCATCCTTCAAGGTCAAATGTCAAATATATGGCGTCTGTCCGTCTGAAAACTTTAACATTGGCCATAACTTTTTCAATATTGAAGATAGCAACTTGATATTTGGCATGCATGTGTATCTCATGAAGCTGCACATTTTGAGTGGTGGAAGTTCAAGGTCAATGTCATCCTTCAAGGTCAAAGGTCAAAAATAAAAGAAAATTTCAAAGCGGTGTTCTCATGAAGCTGCACATTTTGAGTGGCGGAAGTTCAAGGTCAAGGTCATCCTTCAAGGTCAAAGGTCAAAACAAATAATTCAAACCGGCGTTATCATGAAGCTGAACATTTTGAGTGGTGGAAGTTCAAGGTCAAGGTCATCCTTCATGGTCAAGGTCATTCTTCAAGGTAAATTTTTTTTAATTTCAAAGCGGCGTTCTCATGAAGCTGCACATTTTGAGTGGTGGAAGTTCAAGGTCAAGGTCATCCTTCAAAGTCAAAGGTCAAAAAAATGAAAAAAAAAATCAAAGCGGCGCAATAGGGGGCATTGTGTTTCTGATGAACACATCTCTTGTTTATTCAAATTATTGATGTAATTGTATTTGGTTACAGTTACTTGCAAACACACATATAAATCAGATAGTGTTGCTTAAAGGCCATGTACTATGTCAAATTTCAAGATAATAGGATTAAATGAGACTTGCCATCAAAAATGGCATCAAGTAGGTGATTTCTTAAAATGTCAGATATAAACACCTGACTGAAGAAATGAAAATGCTAAAACAGGTTTTTCAATAACATTATGTTTTATTATACACTTATAATTTTTCAGCCACTAATACATTGTATTGTCCCATATATTATAACTTTCAAATATAAGAAACCATATTTCTGACAATAATTTTCTGTTTCTGTATGGTACAACTAGCTGGACTACTTTTTGTGTCAAAACCAATATTTGGTTGACTTTGGCAATGATTGCTATGCTTCTGAAAGGATATTATCAGCAATGTCCCTACCTCAATGACCCTTGGCACAGAAATTGAGATCAAAGCCATACAATGCCATAATTACGGAATGCCGTTAGTGCCATTGTGGGTTACACATTAAAATCCAGAGGAGGACAATGCGATAGTTCGATAATTCTATGGCGACAATGCAATAGTACGATGGTGACAATGCGATAGTACGATGGCAACAATGCAACAATGCGATAGTCATATCATACTGTTGCCATTGTACTATCATGTTATCGTACTTCTACATCGTATTATGGCATTATCGCCATCGTTATATCGCACTATCGCCATCGTATTGTCTCACACTGTCGTAATCATATTATAGCACTATCGCATTGTCGCCATCGTACTATCGCACTGTAGCCATCGTATTGGTGCACTGTCAACATCGTGTTATCGCACTATAGCATTGTTGCATTGTCGCCATCGTACTATCGCATTGTCGACGATCGCCTTCCAGTACACAAACTATTCTTATTGCAGAAACAAAATGGATGACTTTATAAAGATGTACTTTGAAAGAGGTTACAGTTATAATGAAATAAGACTAAAACCCGATCTGTGGCAAACTATATGCCAAACTGTAAAGTATTTTTAACAGTGGTTCCATCTAGGAAAAATTACGATGTGCGCATGTGTACCGGAAGGCGAAAGACGACATTAGACAGTACGATGACAACAATGCGAAAGTGCGACAATACGATGGTGACAGTGCAATAATACGATGGCAACAATGTGATAATATGATGAGGACAGTATGATAACGCTAAAGTACAATGGCGACAATGCGGTGATACGATGGGGACAGTACGATATGACAATCGCATTGTGGCTAACGTACTATCGCGTTGTTGCATTGTTGCCATTGTACTATCGCATTGTTGCCATCGTATTATCGCATTGTCGCCATTGTACTATCACATTGTCGCCCTTTAAATTTTATTGTGTAACCATGCTGGTCCTAACGGTATTCGGTACATAATTGACTTTATGTTGTAAGCTTGGCAAATAAACTTGGCATAAAATAGCTTATGATATTTACAGAGTTTGGTATTTAACGAGTTATATGCAAGAAAAGGTATATAATAATTGGAATGATATATAAGTGTGGTGTTTTGGAAATGTGCAATGTTTTTTTCACCATTTGGGGAATGGGGCCGCGTCCCTTTTGATTAGGAAAAATTGTTTTGTTATGACCAAAATTGGGAAAACAGTGTGGTTGTTTTGCAATTAAAATGCCTCACAATTGAGAATAAAAGTGTTTTCAATATAATAGTTACTAAGGTGTAACTTGTATTGGAGATGAACTTTATGTTGAGATCTAAACAAAATATATGTATAAATACTTAATTTTTGGGGGAATTTTGAGGTCCTAATACAGGTCCCCATTCCGAACTAAACAACAAACTGAATATGTATCAACCTCCTTTGTTGTGCCAAGTGCCATTGCACTTGAGGCTGCGTCTGTCATTCAAGATACAACTTCAAACAAGCAACTCAACTGATGCAATTTCTGAGAACAGCGTCCAAGCGTAATAAAACTAATATTATATATATGCATACACATGTCTTCTTAAGTTGCATATGTATCCCAATTAAGATATACAGCTTAGAATACAAATAAAAGAAATTGTTGTCTAAGTAATCTGAAACTATTACTATTGAACTAAAAGGTCTTTTGAAAATATTGTCTCTGCAAATTATTCACACTCTTTAAACTTTTTAAAATATTTTAACACACAGCTTTCCAATTGGTTACATATGAGCTTAATACGATAATGAAGGAAATATGATGCAGCATTGGAGGGGAAAATGAACTTTGATGCAGTAATTTCATGCTAGACAAAAATTGTGTGAGAAGACTTACAACAGCCATAACGTAATTGTGCATTTATGTTGGGAAACCGATGCAAAACTTATCTGACTACACTGACAAAACTATCACCCTTAATTTGCTCCATTTGATTGCTTCAATAAATACTGGTGAAAGATGAAAAATAAATAGCCAAGCGTCATGCAGATGCCTTCTCCCTTATTTTAAGATTCAATTATTTCTTGCTATTTGAATGTTTCTGTCTAATGTGCACTTTGCTGAAACATACTCTGGCGTTGCAAATGTTTCTTGAACCATGGTGGAAATGGTTTCATGGCCTAAGATTCATGAGTTCAATTAGCGGGGTGAAGCATGAAATACGCACAGACTTTTAACAAAAAAAGGCTAGATATATTTATAGCATATACACTGTAACTCCAATATAACGCGGATTACGGGGTCCAAGCCACAGGACAGCATTAAAAAGGGATTCGCGTTAAAAGTTCCGAGTTCATTAATTAAGAAATTAATGCAAAGTCGTGTTGTCATTCGCCAATACCTGCATATAGACCCTACTGTATCGATAACTGTATGCATACTGCTTTTCTAATGTGCATATATCCGATAATCCTATTTAATTACTTCATCATTATTTAAATATGCAGCAACCAAAAACAGACTTTCCTTATATATATATATTTGTGTAAAATCCATCATGATTTTTCATCTCTCAACTGTTCTTGCCAATGATCGATGGGTATTTTGATATTTAGAAACTGCTCATTACCCAAAGGCTGAAAATATTATTTTACAATTAACTCTTTCAGTGCGGGAACCGAATTTTGAAGGCCTTTGCAAACAGTTTGGATCCAGATGAGACGCCACAGAACGTGGCGTCTCATCAGGATCCAAACTGTTTGCTATTCTGATAGTATTCTTTGAAAAAAATCAAAGAAAATGCTAATTTTAGAAATTCAGCAGACGACATTTTAGCAGAAGACAAATTTCCCAGTATGCAAAGGGCTAAGAACACTGCAGATTACTTTGAGCACATGTTTTGAACATTTCCAGTCTGCACTCATGAAAGCTATGTCAAGTCAAGATGCAGGTTTGAGCTGCTTAAAACATCTTCTAATACCAAAATCCCCCTAAGGTATAAACAAGTTAGTCTAAATACCAAAATCCCCCCAAGGGATAAACAGGTTAGTTCACATTTTCATATTCGCCTAAAAAATTTAACTTCGCCTATGCATGGTAAATCATTCTGACAGAAACATAAATCCTCGGTGGTTATATGTTCTTATCTAAAACATTCTTATTCCTGCTAAAAATAAATTTTGCGAATCATTTACATTAATTTATTGGCTGTAATTGATTTGTACCTGATTGCCATCATGCTGGACTAATCTGCTGCAAGAGAGATATTTAAGTTGACTGGTTTACAGGTTTTAAATTGGCTTTGGCACTTTCTGTGAAATTTTATAAGTTTGAATACATTTTAGATACAACTTTCAGTGCAGTCATCTTTTCAATGTAATTATTAACATATGGGCTCCTTAATACCTGCAAACTATATTAAATTGTTAAATGTGGGTTCTTTGAAATTCTGAAACCAATATATATGGATTGTTTTACTAAATTGGAACTTGGTTAGTAAATTTAAAATTAGAAAATTTACAAATTTAATTGCATCAAATAATGAGTAAAAAAGCTGTTTCACCTTTCTAATGTTTGTAAAGTCATATTTTCCAAAATAAATAACAAGTTTGCAAAGGAAAAGTGTGACTTGGTTTACTGAACACAGAGATGTGACTCAAATATTGTTAAAACATCGAAAAAAAACAACACAACAAACAAACAAACAACAAATGTATATGTTTTTAAACATCTTGATATAAAGACATATCTGCTGCCTACAAGAACATCTGAGCCATTGTAACATGCTTCCAACCAATCATAATGTACATTGTTCATGTTCAACCAGCATCCATAGCAGGAAATGTTCAGACCATGTGTTTCATTTTTGGCTAGAAAGCTTTCCACTCAGCATCATGCCATTTTCCCAAGGACCATCTGTCACAGAAATCATCAACCCTTATTCTGTCCTTGCATATAAGCCCCAATGATTGCTCACAGATTTGTCTCCCCTTTTTTTAACCCTAAAAAACCCTACACATTTACAGTAACAAAATAATGGTCATTATTTAGTCATTTGCAAAAACTTGATGCTCACATGTAACATGTCATTATTGACTAAACCGTTTTCATGCTGGGAAATTGGTCGTCTGCTAAAATGTCGTCTGCTGCATGAATTTCTAAAATTAGCATTTTCTTCGATTTTTTTCAAAGAATATTATCAGAATAGCAAACAGTTTGGACCGTGATGAGACGCCACATTCTGTGGTGTCTCATCTGGATCTAAACTGTTTGCAAAGGCCTTCAAAATTCGGTTCCGGCACTGAAAGAGTTATTAAAGTATCATTATTGTTGAAACCTGACAATTAAAGTATAAATAGCTGTCATCAAAACGCTTTCCAGTGTGGAAGGGTAAAAGCTTTATATTTAAAAAAAGAAAAGGAAAAGCGACGTGCATTGAATTGAATGGTACATGATAATCATGTTAATGATATATATTGTGTGCAAATTTGAGACTATGAGGAACATGGTATGCATGTCATTTATTAATAAGTGTATTTGTGTAAGGTATACCCTTTGTTCTGAGTAATAAATATTATATAAGGATTGCCTCTTATAAATAAATTATAAAATGTATATCATATATTGGGATGTTTCTTATTTAGAATATCTTTTGTAGTGAACATTCCAAGAGGTTTGTAATTAAGTGGATCTTTAAACTTCAAATAATCAATTTTAGTCAAAGAAATATACTCCAAACACATTTTTGACTTTATATTAACTCAGATGATTGTTATCTGGACAGATTTACATGAATACTAATTAGTGCATGGAATGATTTCTAGACAATTAATATTTCAGAAGTTCATTGCAAAATTAAAGTAGCATGCATTACAAATTTATGGTTTTGTACTTTCTGGACAGATATACATGCATATTAATTAGTGCATGGAATGATTTCTAGACAATTTAATATATCAGAAGTTCATTGCAAAATTAAAGTAGCATGCATTACAAATTTATGGTTTTGTATCAGTTTTCAAGTTAACCCTGCAGACGGTTTGCTGTTTAGACTGTGTAATTATTATGTATTTGACTTAACAAAATGTGTTGTAATGCAGAACAATTTTAAATTTGCCCCATAATATAATCTATGCTTTGCGGATATCTGTGTTCAATAATTCAACTGCATGTTATCAGTAATGTAGTGCTATAAATTAGCATTTAATACTGCATTTTATATTTAAATACGATTTTATTAGTGAAATATTTTGTTTAAGTTTTTGACATAAATACTAATAAATTGCAGTGCTTGTTTTTAATGTCAAAATCATTTTATAATTGCATACACTTTTATATGAAAAAAAAATGTCTTGTAAGAACACATGTACACCTTCATATGTTTGAGTCTGAACTGATACGTAAAATACATTCGAAAATACATATCTGGTTCAGACACTTAGATATTAAATAAACAAATGCATTTATTTTTTCAGAATACTAAGTCACAGGGACTATGTATGCAAGCGCTTGATTGATATATAAGCATAAGGCATATTTACAGACTCTTGAGTCTGTTTCCTGGGTCGAACCTGTTCTTGCTGTCTTTCAGTGACAATGCTGAAAATTCTGCAAGCGTGAAAATCAAGCATGTAACATTCTGATCTGTAGACTTTCAACATATTCACTATACTGACAAAACCTGTATTATACAACAATGTATTACAAGTCAATATTAAATAGTTTTATTTTTCTTTTGTAACAAGTAATAATCAAGATGTGGTTATTGTTTTATTTGCCTTAGTAATTTGATTAATTATCAGTTAAGATCAGATGTTGACAATCTTTTGATTCTCAACCTTGATTTCTTTTCAAAATAGTTAATCTGGGTTAAAATTGAACACTGTTTTATCTCCTAATGCTTTCATACTCAGTTACTTTAGTGATGCATCAGTTCAGAAGATGCAGTATTAATTATTTTCATTAATACAGCATTCTCAGATATTAACGAGTATAACAGTCGAACTTAAGCAAGTTTAACAGACATAGCGAAACACAACTAATTACACAATTTGTTTGGAATTATAATCATGCAGTTTTGCTTAGTTGTTGGAGAATATGTTTTTAAACGTGATATTTTTGTTATTGCCTCATTGGAATTCTTTTCTTTTGAATGACACTTATTTAACAAATGATAAAGATTACAACTCTTTACATGTTGACATAAATGGTGCATTATAACTAAGTGGATAATCTGTCCACTTTATACTAAGTGGATAATCTGCACACTTGATACTAAGTGGATAATCTGTCCACTTTATACTAAGTGGATAATCTGCCCACTTGATATTAAGTGGATAATCTGCTGACTTGATACTAAGTGGATAATCTTCTGACTTGATACTAAGTTGATAATCTGCACACTTGATACTAAGTGGATAATCTGCTGACTTGGTACTAAGTGGATAATCTGCTGACTTGATACTAAGTGGATAATCTGTCCACTTTATACTAAGTGGATAATCTGTCCACTTTATACTAAGTTGATAATCTGCACACTTGATACTAAGTGGATAATCTGTCCACTTGATACTAAGTGGATAATCTGCACACTTGATACTAAGTGGATAATCTGCACACTTGATACTAAGTGGATAATCTGCACACTTAATACTAAGTGGATAATCTGCCCACTTGATACTAAGTTGATAATCTGCCCACTTGATACTAAGTGGATAATCTGCCCACTTGATACTAAGTGGATAATCTGTCCACTCGATACTAAGTGGATAATCTGTCCACTTGATACTAAGTGGATAATCTGCTGACTTGATACTAAGTGGATAATCTGCCCACTTGATACTAAGTGGATAATCTGTCCACTTGATACTAAGTGGATAATCTGTCCACTTGATACTAAGTGGATAATCTGTCAACTTGATATTAAGTGGATAATCTGCCCACTTGATACTAAGTGGATAATCTGCCCACTTGATACTAAGTGGATAATCTGCACACTTGATACTAAGTGGATCATCTGCACACTTAATACTAAGTGGATAATCTGCCCACTTGATGCTAAGTGGATAATCTGCCCACTTGATACTAAGTGGATAATCTGCACACTTGATACTAAGTGGATAATCTGCCCACTTAATACTAAGTGGATAATATGCCCACTTTATACTAAATGGATAATCTGCCCACTTAATATTAAGTGGATAATCTTCCCTCTTGACATAATTTTTTTATGAAGGAAGACCAAACATGTTATATGAAGACAAAAGTACACTATTCAATTGTAAATGTTCAGATATGTATACAAAATATTTTATGTAAAACACCATATTTTAATTGAAGATTGATGTCCAATGATTTTGGTTTATATCAGCTGCACATGATGTCTCACTGAAAACCACATGCTTTCTATACTTTTGCAGCTGAAACATATATTGGAATTGATACAAAGTAAATGAGGATTAATTGAAATTTAATGAAAATGGGTTTATTTGAACATCTGTCTTTACACAACATTGTTACATAATTTTGAAACTTAAAAGCTCATTTAAAACAGCCTGGTTTTGTAAGATAGATGTTTGATTTAATTTTATGAGGTGAATTTGAGGTTTTTATGTTGATATGATGAGCAATAAAACTCAGTTTCTGTCTGCTATTTGGAAAACCTCCTGAGCAAAGTTCTCATAGTTATTTCATATAATGAGCTCTCTTAAATTATAATAGAGCAAGATCAAAGTTGTGGACTTAAAGCGTCTGTTTTACGAATTTTAAAGCCAGTGTTCTTTTTTTAAATGTAAAAAACAATGATTTAAAGTAAAAAAAGTGAAGCATTCTGACAATACATGTGTGTATTTACTTGAAACAAACCTTGCATTTATAATAAAACTAAGCAAACAGAAACCAACAAAATCTGATGCCCATCAGTGCACTTTGTATATGAAGAGTGTTTTTAACTCAAAGAAATTAAATGAATACAAACCAGTTGGGAGGATCTTGAATTTTTAACTTAAAAACATGTCTTTATTGATAGGAATGGGTTGTGTCGCATGTGTATTCACTTATAATATTTGGCATCAATTTTGTATGCTTGTCTATAATATTTTTATTTTATTTCAGTGTCTTATTTTGAATGGCTGCAAAGTTAATGCACTGTTAAGTCAATACAAATGTTCTTCAGACAGTAAATGTTTCAAATATTGCAAGCCATAAAACCAAATCTAATATGGCAGCAAATATAATTTACAAAAATGTCTTCAGACATTGTCTTAGTATTGAACCATATTGGAAATGTTTAGTTATTAAGTTTGGAAATTTGGTGATGGACATTGTCTGGCTCTTATGTTTAGATATTGTGATCAAAGATCATTGAAACGAACATCTATAATATACAGTTAACTCTGCGTAGGATGCTTATCTTTTTTTTTAATCCATGGGTTACAGGAACCTTTACACAATTTTGTAAAACTTCACAAGAAGAATAGTCTTAACAAAATAAATGACATACTTTTTTGTATATTTTATTAAAGAATACTTTGGGTCAGAACGGTTTTATCATCATATTTTATATTTATTAAGTTGATGATACATGTATCATTAATTAATTTTTATGTTGTAATTCATGACAACAGTTTGATAATAGTCTGCATGCATAGTGGATATATCTCTTAACCCTTTCCCACTCAGAGGCAAAGTGAACATTGCTATGGGGAAAACAACATAAAACCAGAACAGCCTGCGAGTTACTCGCAGTCTGTTCAGGTTGTATGCTGTTTGCTTCTCATCAGTATCTAAGGGTTGGAAATGAAGCCTTTAAAACTTGAATCTAGTAAGAAAGGTATTTAATTAAATATAACTTTCTAAGAGACTACTAACACGTCAAAATACATATCTAAGTGGGAAAGGGTTAAATATACATTCGTCAAAATCATTATATTCGTTGGGATGACATTTCGTAGTTTTTATAATATAAATGGCTTTTTCGTGGACGCGTAAATTTGTGCATGTCTGATTTTGGTAAGAAATGAAAGATTTGCATTTGTCTTTTTCCTACGAGTATGTGTTACATTAATGGATGGGTCAACCCACAAAATCAATGAAAAGAAATGCTCCACCTATTATAATGATTTTACAATATCTCTTGAGTAAGATTGATCATGTAAAAAAATAACACAAGAAAACAAGTGAGTCCCTTACAGAAATGAAAAGGTTGCCACTATGTAGCCGCAATGTTGCGGCTACAAAGCCGCTACCTGTTTTTGTAGCCGCAACTACTAGCCAGAAAGTAGCCAATAGTAGCTGCTAGCGGCTACCGTGTGGCAATCTTATGGCTATAATTTAAGTAGCCGCTTGCGTATTTACACAAATGAGTCATATCAAATATAAAGGACTGAATTTTCTCAAGTGAGTCATATAAAATATAAATGGCTGAATTTTCTAAAGTGAGTCATTTAAAATATAAAGGACAGAAATTTCTCAAGTGAATCAAGTAAAATATAAAGCACATAATTTTCTCAAGTGAGTCATACAAAAATAGAAAGGACACACTTTTCTAAAGTGAGTCATTTAAAATATAAAGGGCAGAATTTCCACAAGTGAGTCATTTAAAATATAAAGGGCAGAATTTCCACCGGTGATTCATATAAAATATAAAGGACAGAATTTTCTAAAGTGAGTCATATAAAATAAAAAGGACAGAATTTTCTAAAGTGCGTCAGGTAAATATAAAGGGCAGAATTTTCTAAAATGAGTCATATAAAATAAAAAGGACATAATGTTTTAAAGTGAGTCATGTAAACTATAAAGGGCAGAATTTTATAAAGTGAGTCATGTAAAACATATAGGGCAGAATTTTCTAAAGTGAGTAAAACATAATAGCCAGAATTTTCTAAAGTGAGTCATGTAAAATCTAAGGGGCAGAATTTTCTCAAGTTAATCATGTAAAATACAAAGGGCAGAATTTTCTAAAATGAGTCATGTAAAACATAAAATTGTTCCCCCTTTTAACAGGGCCAGCACTCACTGTGAACAAATGATACAAAAATAAGCGGAAATAATTGTTAACACATGCTCACTCTACACAATGGAATTTTATGAAAAATGCCATTCATAATCAGTTGTACCTGCCGAGTGCTGTGTAACCTTGCAGGAGGTCACACACAACACTTTTATGATATTGTTATTAGGTGCTGTTTCTACGAATTGGTGTGAATTGCTTTTCAGACGCAGAACCAAATTGACATAATTCAATGCTTTGGGTTTCTTTTCCAGCATTGACCAGAACCGAAGCAATTTCTGTCTCTTTTATGTCTAGAAATGCTAGGGAATCTGCGGGGATGTTTACCCAAAGTATTTTGGGAGAAGATCCGTGTGTTCCCGGGCTCGCCAATGGGGTGTTTGCCTGAGTAAGAGTGTGGGTTAGTGTTTGCTGTGAGAGGCGATATTAAGTCCGATAAATATTTACTAACAAGGCTGAATTGACAGTAATAGCTCTTGGCATTCCCAAAGGTACCTTTTAAGTGACTTGTTGTTTGTGAAACGGCAAACGGAATAAAGTTTTTCAAAAGCAAAGCATTCTTGAGATGAAAACGCATTTGTTTTTCAATCAAATGATATGATTCGGTAATCTTAATCAGAGAACACAAATCAGATGTTTAAGCATAATTCACAGATGTTGTGCCTTTTTAAGTTATTGAATGTATTCATTTCCCAAGGGTTTAATTAAAATTCATTAATATCATTTTTTCAAATCCTTAGTTTCAAATGAATCAAATATTTACAGTTTGTAGACGCAAGCAAATTAACAATTCTATGGAAAAAAATTGTATTGTGTTCTTCCACATTTCTACTAAGTATTCAGTTGCGAACAATGACAAAGATTTCAAATAAGGACAAAGAGTTGAAATAATGACAAAGAGTTGAAATAAAGAGGACAAGTTCAAAAAATGACGAAGACTTCAAATAAGTACAAAGAGTTCCAATAAGGACAAACAGTTTAAAATAATAAGTATAAAGAGTTTAAATAGGGACAAAGAGTTCAAATAAGGACAAAGATTTCAAATAAGTACAACTAGTTATTTCAACAATCATTTCTGGAAATTTTTTAGCCTATTTGATACAGAATTTTAATTGCAAACTTGTTCTTTGTAAACTATTATATAATGTTTTAAGTGTTCTTATTGAGATGATATGATGCCGTTTTACTTTACAGGTTTTCTTACTTGATGATTGTATGCTGGTATTGCTTTTTGTTCTTATTGTATTTCAAAATACGATTACTAGGATCATATCATGGCCTTGCATTGCAGAAGTGTTTATACTAGGATCAAATCATGGTATTGGATACTAATGATAGGATTAAATCATAATTGAATATGCAGCTACGCAAAATGGAATAACGTCTGCTTGTATGAATTCCATTATGAGTTGTCTGCTCTCAACTGTTCCTGCCAATTATCCAATTGGACTGTTTTGGTATTTGAAACATTTCATAATGCAAATTCTGACAATTATTAATAACACCAAATAACACCGAATACTCTGAGCACATGTTTTGAACATTTTCAGTCTGCACTCACACTATGTCAAGTCAAGATGCAGGTTCAATGAGCTGCTTAAAACATCTTCAAATACCAAAATTCCCCAGAGATAAACAGGTTAGCTCCCATGGACCTCAGCCTAGATGTAACTTCAGCCCACGCATGGTAAATCATTCTGACAGAATCATAAATCCTCAGCAGATTTATGTTCTTATCTAAAACATTTTAATTCCTGCTAAAAGAGCAGTGGATCATTTACATAAATGTATAGCCTGTAATTGATTTGTACCTGATGGTTTCCAAGTGCAACTAATACGCTACAAGACATACGAATTAAAGTTGAATGGTTTACAAGTTTAAATTGGCTTTGCCACGTTCTTGGAAATTTAAGAAGTTTGAATGCATTTCATGAATATCCTTCAGTGCTTGCTTTGTATGCCCCGGGTAGGGTGGCATATAGCAGTCCCACTGTCCGTCTGTCTGTCGGTCCGTCTGTCTGTCCGTCACAATTTTGCGTTTAGGTTTCGAAATATGCTCATTACTTCTATGTCCCTTCAGATGTAACCTTCATATTTGGTATGCATGTGTATAGGGACAATGCCTTGCCATACGCACACACATTTTGACCCCTTTGACCTTGACCTTGAACTTAGGGTCCGCGTTTAGGTTTCGAAATCTGCGTTTAGGTTTCAAAAAGCATTTTTTGGGGGCATATACATATTGTCTTCCGATGGAGACAGCTCTTGTTTTCAACTTATATAATTAACAACATATAGGCCTTTTAATATAATTTAACTATATTATAATAGAACCATAAAAGTTTTAGCAAGATTCACACAATCGTCATAGGGGCTTTAAAAAACTGTGGGTTTATATTGTCTTTTCTTTATGTGAAAAACAACAAAAGGACCATAATTCTAAACATGTTGCAGCTATTATTCCTTTCTCTCCATCATCTACACACTATAGGTCAATTAACTGGGAAAATTTGAGCAAGAATCCATCAAATAGTAACAGAGGAGTTAACAACACAAAACTTTGGGAATTAGCAATTAAATCAAACAATTTCATTTCATTTGTTTCAGAACTTTATACATACCACATTAAATAGTATTATTATCTCAATGTATGTATGATTGTTAAGAAATGTGTTTTGACTGTGATGAGACCCATTTCAGTTCAGAC
This sequence comes from Dreissena polymorpha, assembly GCF_020536995.1. Taxonomy (NCBI): domain Eukaryota; kingdom Metazoa; phylum Mollusca; class Bivalvia; order Myida; family Dreissenidae; genus Dreissena; species Dreissena polymorpha. The sequence goes on along the minus strand of NC_068367.1, from coordinate 60,892,168 downwards.
TTAATTTAACTTAAAACCTTGGCTTGCTAATTCATTGTGACATAATCTTAAATTCATTCTTTTTTAATTCCTTCACTTATTTTTAGTGAATAACGTACATTATTTTAAAGTGTGTACTTGATTTGTTCTTGAGGGCCAAGTGTGAAGTCACTTATTTGCTACAAGACAGATATTTAAGTTGACTGGTTAACAGGTTTTTAATTGGCTTTGCCACTTTCTGTGAAATTTAAGAAGTTTGAATACTGAGTGCAGAAAAAACTTTCAGTGCAGTCTTCTTTTCAAGTATAATTAACAACATATTGGCTAAGTCATACGATGTAATAGCTGATAACTCGTCTACTTATCTCAAATTATATTAAAATTTAATGTATGTTCTATGAAATTCCGAAGCATTAATATTATGGCATTGTTTTACTCAATTGAACTTAGCTGATACGATATTGAATTTCAAAATTGCAACTTCTGAGCCATTTGCAAGATATCTGCTTTTTCGAAGTTATCATATTTAATATTAGTCACTATAAACAATGTGTGTATTATTATTGAAAAAATTAAAAGTGTGAGTTGGTTTACTGGCTGAAGTGATTATGACTCAAATAATGTTTAAATTCGCAAAAACAACAACATCCCAGTGGGCATCCAACGTTGCTGCAACGTTGTATTTAGGTTGCATTCGAACGTTGCAGTCTGGTTGTACCAATGGTGTATATGAAAGTTTTCCCGTCGTTTTTTTCCAAACGTTTCTGCGACCTTTTTCCCCAACGTTGCTGCAACGTTTTTTTCACAACGTTGTATTTAGGTCGCATTAAAACGCAGTATTTTTAAATTCTATTTTTTTTAAATAATATAAAATTAAAAAAAATTATTTACTGCCAACCCCTCTTTCGATTAGTATCGGCAGTTATGGACATTTTCAAGTTCGTTTCTTAGAAATAACCATAATTTGATGTCTAAAGAGGAGTTAATGAAACGCTCCCCGAGTGGGAATCGGGGTTGCAACTCCAACTCCCGATCGCTAGGTGGACACCTCATCCACTACACCACGGTGACAATTGAAAGTTTCAGACAAAAATGTTGACTATTTATTTTTTGCTGAAACTTTGAAACTAGATTCTACCATTTTAATGCATAACACAACTTAAACAAAATATTTTATCCGGCGATTTTGAGTTAAAGTTCATCTTTAGCATCTTTAAATTTAAGCAACTGATATGTAAAATTAAAAAAAAATGAATGTCTAAAATTTACAAGAAATCATATTTTCATTGATGCTATGCATGAACTGTATTATTATAAAGTACGATTCCTACTCGGGGAGCGTTTTATTACCTCCTCTTTAGACACCAAGTACTGGTTCTTTCTAGGAAACGGACTTGACAGTGTGCATATCTGCCGATAATACTCAAAAGAGCGGTTGGCAGTAAATAGCTTTATTTTATTTTATTTTATTTTTATATTATTGAAAAAAAAAGAATTTAAAAATACTACGTTTGAATGCAACCTAAATACAACGTTGCAGCAACGTTTGGAAAAAAACGTCGGGAAAACTTTCATACACACCATTGTGACAACCAAACTGCAACGTTTGAATGCAACCTAAATACAACGTTGCAGCAACGTTCGGAAAAAAACGTCGGGAAAACTTTCATATACACCATTGTGACAACCAAACTGCAACGTTTGAATGGAACCCAAATACACATTGGAGCAACGTTTGGAAAAAACGTCGGGAAAACTTTCATATACACCATTGTGACAACCAAACTGCAACGTTTGAATGCAACCTAAATACAACGTTGCAGCAACGTTTGGAAAAAAAACGTCGGGAAAACTTTCATATACACCTTTGTGACAACCAAACTGCAACGTTTGAATGCAGCCTAAATACAAATTTGCAACAACGTTTGGGTGGCCACTGGGTTTTAAAGTGCACAATTACCTATGAGCAACGTTGTTGCAACGTCCTTTTCAAACGTTCGACCGACGTTAGTGGTTACTAATGTCGCAACCAGAATTCAACGTTTCTGAAACGTCCTTGCAACGTTATGATGAAACGTCCTGGTAACGTTTTGTATGCAACGTTATGGCAAAGTTCAGTAATGGTTGCCGACGTTGCGACCTAATTATAACGTTTCCGCAACGTTCGCACAACGTTTGATGCCCACTGGGATGATCAGACAAACTAGGAAACAAACAACCAATAAATGAATATTTTAAAACCTCCTTCATATGACTCCCTCATAGGAAGACATCGTTGTAACATGCATGATACCAATCAACTAACCATGCAGCATTCCCTAAGAAAAAATTGAAGTCATACAAAAGTGCATTGCTCATGTGCAGCTAGCATCCAAAGCATCCAAAGCATGACATTCTTGGACATTTTGTTTCCTTTCGTTTCAACAAAGCTTCATAATTAGTGTAATGCTATTTTTCCCAAGGACGTTTTGACATGGAAATTATCTACACTGTAATATATATAATTTATAATTAATATTGAAACCTGACATTGTATACACACAGCTGTCATTAAAACACTTCCCTGAATGTATATTTAGAAAAATACAAAATTAATATGCATGACAATAAAAAACGATGCATAAAATGCATTCGGATAACATATATTGTATGCACATTTGGATCATTGATGAAGTCATTAAATGCAGCATTCTGACATTCTCATTGAAAAGTACAATGTATACACCTTGTGCTGATCTATAGATATTGTTATTATTGCCGCTTAACAAATATATTGCAGTATATAAACATTGGAATGTTTATTGTTTATAATATTTTTTCGATGTTTAAAAATTGAAGTGCAACTTCTTGATGTTTTGAAATTGATTTATTCTTCAAACTGCGAATATTGCATTGATTTTACTTAAAGATATATGATCATAATTGTTTTCAGTTAGACATAATGTGAACTCGGATACTTATTAGTGCATTGAATCGTTTCTAGACCATTTAAAATAGAAGCTCAGTGCAAATTTAATGTAGCATGTATTGCAAATATTGGATTTCGCAACTTTTTTTCAGTGAATCCAGTGTTTACTATCAGTTTGTGTGTAATAATTATGTACATGTATTTTTTGTATTATGCATTGAACTTAACAAAATTAAATAAATCGTACAAACACGTCACTGTTTATTTAAATTAACTGATTATTAATTTTTTTTTGTTTTTTTTTTTTGCATTGAACTTAACAAAATATTCTGTTACACTGAACAATGTTTGCTTTGCAGCATAACAAAATCCTACTTTGCTGATATTAGTTGACTATAGTTTAACTGCATGTAGTTAAAGCGGGTATATACGATCTTATCAAATATTTAGTAATAAATATAAAATGTGTAAAAAACTTATTATACATATATTTCAATATAAACTAAAATAAAAGTTAAGAAGAACATGTGTCGAAAAATGCTCAATAAGCCAGATATTTAATTCTGAAATCGAAAAAGGCTGTACAGCCGAATTCGCCAGCATGTATATCATGCATGTACGATGTGAATCTAAATTTAGTTTAACGGTTCATTTGAAATTCCTGCAGCGATATCGATTCATACGACACATGAACACTTACAAAAAAGACGAATGCATCGGTTATTGTAGGAAAATAATTACGAATTATCTTCGTCACAATCCGCTCGGTGCGCTAATTTGTATTTGCTGTATTTTATGAAATTCGTCTTAAATGTATCATTTTTCTTGCAAATTGTGTGTTATTATAACATATTTGTATCAATATTTTACAATTCAGCACATATAAAAATCGTATATACCTGCTTTAATAGCAATGAGCTGTAAGCATTTTAATACCACATGTAACTTTGGATAGTGATTTTATCAGTGAAATATTTGTTAAGGTTGTAGATAACATATACATATATAAACTATATGCTTTTTATAATGATGTTATATATTATTTTGGTTATAAGTTAATTTTAACGCCAAATAGTATGCAACACTTTGACGTTGTTGCAATTGACATCATGTGATTGTAACGTCATTTCCTTCTTTACCCTATTACAAATGTTTTACTGCTTACGAAGGTATTTGACTGAAACGTTGAGTAAATAGATATTGAAAAACAATGAAGTCCTTTCTCCCTTTTCTATAATGTTTAAGTTGTACAAATATAATAACACTAATAAATTTATGTAGTTGTTTTCAAATGAAACATTTCATAATTGCCAATACTCGTATTTGCAAAAATTACATGTCATTGAAGAATATAATGTATAACTTCATGAAAATTAAAATTTTATTATCTTAATAACATGTCTGGTTAGAAATGTTACAATTGAAAAAATAGAAAAGAATTTTCATGTTTTTATTTCAGAAAACCCAGTCTCTAGGACTTTGTAAACAAGCTCTTGATTGCATATTAAGCCTAAGTCTTATTGACTCATTCTTAAGTATGTTTCCTGGGTAGAACCAGTACTTGCTGTTGTTCAGTGGAGAGCCATAGTAATAATTATACCAGCAATCATTATCACCTGATGGCTAGACCCAGCATCATACTCGCTATTCAGACCAAATATCTATAATATTGTAACATCAATGTTTAATATTCAAGTCTTGGGCCCGTATTCACCAACCGATTCTTAGACTTAAGAATAAAGAATAGACTTGGAACCAAGAAAAATGTGTTCAGTGTTTGAATATATACAGGCCTCCACTGGTGATTATGTCATTAACAAAATGTTCTATATGAAGAAAAATATAGATAGAGATGTTTACTGCAGAGTTTGACTCACAATTAAAGGAATTCTTGAATATTCTAATTTAAAGAATTTTCTTTATTCTTAGACTTAAGTCTAAGAATTGTTTGGTGAATACGGGCCCTGATGTACTTTTATGATGATGTGACTGACTTTATAGTTTTTGCTTTGATGCATTAATAATTAGAAGTAAAGATCAGTTGCTGACAATCTGTTTATTCACAACTTTGATGTGCAAAAGCAATTAATTTCTATTTACAATAGTTAATCTGGTTTAAAATTGGAGACTGTTTCATCTCCTAATGCTTGCATACTCTGATAAGATAGTTATGCACTAGTACAAAAGATGCAGTATTAATTATTTTCATTAAGACCGCATTCTCAGATATTAACGAGTGTAACAGACACAGGGAAACAGAACTTATTACAAAATGTGTGTGGAATTATAATTGTGAGGTCTTGAAGCTTAATTGTGGGAGAATGTTTTTGAACGTGATTTTTTGTAAATTGCCTCATTGGTTCTCTTTATTAGTGGAAAACACTTGATTTACAAATGATATAAATTACAACTTTAAGCATGTTGACATGATTGTGCACAATTATAAGCAGATAATTTGCCCACGTGACATGATTTGTTTTAAGAAACGTAAACTAGATATTGTGTCATGTTATATATGTAGTTAAAAGTTAACTATTCAATAGAAATTTTTCAGAATTTTTTTCAATATATTTAATATATTATTTCAGAATTGTATTCTATACATTTGATATATTATTTCAGAATTGTATTCCATATATTAAATATTATTTCAGAATTGTATTAAATATATTTTATATATTATTTCAGAATTGTAATTCATATATTTTATAACACCTTTTAATTGAAGATTTTCTTGTCCAGATGAGTTTGGTTTGCATCACAGGCACATGTTGTCTCTCAGAAAACCAAATGTTCTCTATACATTTGCAGCTGAAACATATTAGAATTAATTCAAAGTAAATGAGGATAGATTGTTATTTAATGAATATGAGTTCATTTGAACATCTAATTTATTGACACAACATTGTTACATAATTTCGAAAACTTAAATTCTCATTTAAAACAGGCTGGTTTTCAAAGATAGTTGTTTGATTTTATTTAAATTATACGGGTGAATTTGACGTTTTTATGTTGATATGCTGAGTAATAAAACCCAGTCTCTGTTATTTGGAAAAACTCCAGTGCAAAGTTTATATGCCCGGTTATTTCTTAAAAAGATAAATCTTAAATGATGTAAGAGCAAGATCAAAGTTTGTGTATCTTCAGGATTTCTGGAATTAATTTAAAAGCCTGATGTCTTTATGAAAATGTACAAATATAATTATGTTTTTACCTTAAACAGGCCTTACATTTTATAGAAATGAATAGAAGAACAACGCAAACTGATGCAAAGTGTCTTTTGTATATATAGCATGTTTTCAAATCATACGTATATGATGCAAACAATGTGAAAGGAATCTCATTTATCAAATTATTTTATAAAATTGCTTCTTGATATCTTTAATTTGTCATTTTCAACAACAGCTATTAGAAACTTAAATTTTGTTTTGATAATTGGGAACTAAAGTTTTACTCTTAAATACTATTGTTTTTTGACAAACATAGGAACAGTAATCAACAAAATGCCATTCAGGAATTTTTTACAGACCAGTTAAACTTAATTTGTGTAAATATGTGTACAGATTTTGGTCCTGTATATATTTCAAGTGCTGCCCTTACAGACATGAAATTCAGGTCGAACCTCAAAGACCTCGTGAAGAGGCCGGTAGGACCTGTAAATAAACTCTGATTAAAAAAAAATACAGACATGAAAAGGTTGCCGCTATGTACCCGCTACAAAGCCGCTACCTCTTTTTGTAGCCGCAACTACTAGCCAGAAAATAGCCAATAGTAGCCGCTAGCGGCTACCGTGTGGCAATCTTATGGCTATTAGTAGCCGCTAGCGGCTCTTATAGCCACTAGCAGCTCATAGTAGCAGCTAGCGGCTCATAGTAGCCAGAAGATTGCCAGAACATATTCTTGTATAAAAAAGTGCAATTATGCGCCAGATGGTAGCCACAACCAATACTATAATATTAATCTTGAAAACACAAAAGGCTTAGAGCCACTAGTGGCTCTTAGTAGCCAGAAGGTAGCCAGAACATTTTCTTTGTCAATAGAATGTCACTTGTGAGCCAGAAGGTAGCCACAATTGTAGAATGACATCATATTGTGTATGATGTCATGACATCACTGGTGATGTCATCAGACAAAAATTCAAAATGGCTGAAGAATCTGACAAACAAAAAGAAGTTACTGGGGAAGAGTTAAAGTCATTGTAAGTAAGTTGTGGTGATAAATACAGTTTCAATTGGTGTATAATAATGAAAAAGTATGGTTTTTGAAATAAAAACCTGCACTATTTAAATATTAAATTTGATTGTTCATACCCAAAAAAGGACTCAATAACTTTTACAATCAAAATATTTTGTGAAATGAACATATGAGCCACAATCCACTTGGATTGTTGCTCTTTAGATGGTCTACTTCTAAGATTGTTCTAATTGTTTGGGCTCTCTCAATATAAAGATCACTTAATTGAGCAAATTAATCAATATTTTGAAAATGTTTTAATCTTCATCTCTGTATAAGAATGTTGTTCTTTAATAAAATAAGTTAAATTAAAATGAATGATATTTGTTGTTATTAACTAGAGTAAATAATACAATTTTCTCTTAGTAGAAAATGCATTGCTTTGCAAATTATAATATGGTATTGTAGGTTCATATATGTTCGTGGCTGTCAAGGATTGCAATCATCAGTCAGTACTTGGTATAATACAAAGGTCAGGTCTATACCTAAATAACCCCAAGGGAAAATTGTGAGGAATTGTGCATCTGCTTTGAAGTGTATATATCATGCAAATTGTAAATTGTTATGCCCCCCTTTGAAGAAGAGGGGGTATATTGTTTTGCTGGATGTCTGTCGATAGACCAGTTCATTGGCCTTGGACATTAGATGGCCCCTATTGAAATTGGGACACTAGGTCAAAGATCAAGGTCACTTAAACAATAGACCATAGCCAAAACTAGTAGTGGCAACATAGCCCGAACAAATTGCGAGAGCAAAGCCAAAACTAGTAGCGGCAACATAGCCGCAACTAGTAGCGGCAACAGAGCCGCAACTAGTAGCGGCAACATAGCCGTAGCGGCAACCGAGCCGCAACTAGTAGCCAGAGCAGAGTCAGAACTATCAGCGGCAACATAGCCAGAACTAGTAGCGGCAACCGAGCCGCAACTAGTAGCCAGAAAGCTCATTTGCATACGAAATACTACCGAGCAGCTACAAAGCGGCTACAAAGCGGCAACTAGTAGCAGCAACTGAGCCGCAACATTGCAGCCGCTAATAGTTGCCGCAGGGCCTAAATTTTCGTAAGGGTGCATTTGAGTAAAAAATGCCTTTAATTTTTTGCTATAAGTTTATTGAGAAAATTGCATTTACTGGCATGAGCAAATTATAGACATAGTTTTCAACAAACTTGTAACATATATTCTGTCAAAGGTGCTGTTGTTCATGTCTAAGCAGACTGTTTGGTGTCAATATATTGTTTTCATTTTAAGAAACAATAATCATTTGGGATACACATTTGTCTTGGTTGCATAGGTTGAATAGTGATTTGTTTTTGTCAGTAAACATTGTGATTTTCGTAACCTTATGACAGTTATGCTCTTAATGATGGGAATGGGATGTGTTTTCATTCTTTTCACTTAATAGGCATCTTTTTTTCTGTTCGTCTATGAACAACTTTCATTTCAGTGTCTTATTTTGTGGTTTCTTTGTTTGCCTAAAGGTTGAGGCACTGTAAAGTCAGAAAAATGTTCTTCAGACAGTTAATCAAATATTGCAAGCCATAAACTCAAATCTAATATAGCTAAAAAAAATATACACAAATATTTCCAGACGTTGTCTTAGAATTGGAAGTGTATAGTTATTTAGTTTGGAAATTAGGCGAAAGATGTTGTCTGGCTTTATGTTTGGATATTATGATCTAAGATTCTTTAAATGAAAATCTATTATAATGCACTTAACTCTGCATACAATGTACGTTTTTGTTATTTCGGTAATAATGCATGGGCAGTAACCTTTAACAAAAAGTATTCAAATTCCTCTGTCACAAAAAACATAAATAACATCAATTGTGTGTGCGCGTGGGCGTGTGTGTGTAATTTGTGTAAGAATTAATAGATTTGCATCAGCAAAGTTTTATCATCATATTTTAAAATTATAAAGTTAATAGTTAACATATAAGTAATTAATGTCTATGTTGTCATCCATGACAACATTTTGAAAAGTGTCTGTTTGTGTAGTGAATATGTTTTTTTAAATGTGTATTATTAATAGTAAGATTCATCATGATTACAAAAACAATATAAGAAAACAAGTGAGTCGTATTAAGTATTAAGGAAAGAATTCCCAGTAAAAAAATACGGGGATATCATCTAGTGAGTTGTCAAAATTGACAGATCGGTGATGTTACCATTCCCTTGGTTTGTTTTCTACGCAAACATGTCTAGCTTGCTGTTTAATATTCAGAACAAAATATTGATGCGCAGAGTGGTATTCATCATTCATTAATATGGCATATATATTATATATTTATATATATATATTTATATATTTTTGCCAAACTTTCTATTCAAAATCTGCAGTCTTTGGTGGTTTTGTTTTATGAAAATTACTTCGAGGGCTATTTTTTTAGCAGGTATTTTTTTCTGATTTCCTTTTTTTATTGTGGGATTGAAGTTACTTCAAAGGGGTCACAATTTTTTCTTCTTGCATGTCACAGGTCCGGCATGCACTCTGTCCAAATGATAACAAAAAAGAAACGGAAATAACTTTATAAACATACTCCCTTTACAGGATAACATGCTAGGAAAAAAATCTGTTCATAAGCAGTTGTAACTGCCAAGTGCGGTGTAACCTTGCATGAGGTCATACACAACATTTCCGTGATATTGTTATTAGGTGCTGTTTCCACGAATCAGTGGCTAAATGCTTTGCAGACGCTTTACCTAATTCACAGTATTCAACGCTTAATGTTTCATTTTCCAGCAGTGACCAGAACAGAAGTAATTTCAGTCTCTTTTAAGTATACAAATGTAAGCCAATCTGGGGGAATGTTTAGCCGAAGTCTTTAGAGAGAAGATCGCTGTTTTCCCATGCTTGCTAATGGGGCTTTTGCCTGAGTAAGTGTTGGTTAGTGTTTGCTCTGAGAGGCGATATTTAGTCCGACAAATATTTACTAACAAGGCTGAATTGACAGTCATAGCTCCTGGCGTTCCCAAAGGTAGTTTTTAAGTGACTTGTTTGTGGGACGGCATACGGAATAAAGTTGTTCAGAAGCAAAGCATTCAAGAGATGAAAGCATTTTAGTTTACATCAACCATGTAATGGTTTCTTTAATCTAGATCATGTCTTAAAAATCAGATTTATCAGCAATACACATACGGTTTAACTTCATTATTTATTTTATTTGAAAAATGTCTTTATTTCATAAAAGGGAGCACACTAACAATTCTAGGAAAACAAATTGTATATGTAGTTTTTGCTAGAATTAATATGAGTATTCCTTTAACAAATAAGGCCAAATGAGGAGAAATATAGACAAAGAGTTCAAATATGGACAAAGAGTTCAAATATGGACAAAGAGTTCAAAAAAGGAAAATTAGAGTTCAAATTATAACAGAGTTCTTTCTAGCATAATTTCTAAGCATTGCATTTTTTATCAGAATTGATACAAATATCATATTACAGAGTTTGAATTGCACACTTGTTCTTTGTGAGTCCATATCATATATACGTAAAGGGATTTTATAAAAGTGTTATAATAAGGATCATGTGATGGTATTGTATTTAACAGGTTTTTTACTTGAAGATATGGAGGATATTTGTTCATGTTAGTGTAAGATCGTTTGTTATTTCACGAATGATCATAGAAAAAAATATTTTCACTCGTGGCGCTGACATGAACATATTTTCTGTTTCTATTATGCCCCTTTTTCAAGAAAATAATTGACAGCTGTTTCCCTTTCGCTGAAAAGTTACCATTTCTCCCGTGGCGTGCCTCAATACATTTCAAAACACAATATGAAATCATTAGTGTGACGAAATGACGTCATTATACCAGCGAAATTCTCCGGTTAAACTCTTTTGCAATGTTAATAAACGGTGAAAATGCATAAAAGAAAATGTGTTGCATTCGGTGGAATGTCGATTTTAATTCACTCGTGATCATAGAAAATATACATACAATTATTTATGATAATCTAAAAATAGAAAAAGTAGTTCCGAAAATTTGTTAGTTGCACCGGTGAAAATAACAATTTGTGTATTTTCACTGCAGTTATTTTACTGCAGAAATGTCATTTTTATCATTAGGTATAAACGAAGGTATGATAGGTCTTGCATTTTGAAAGTATTTTTATTGCATTAACAATTTTCTTATAAACAAAATAATAAGTTACATTTAAAAGTGCACTTTCTAGGATCATATCATGGTCATAAATTGCAGAAGCCTTCAATACCGGATTACCCATTAAGCAGAGTAGGCAACTGCCTATGGGCCCCACGTCTTTAAGGGGCCAGATGAGACCGTTAGGACAGACTTTTTTACTTACTTACTTAGCCTTATCTAATGACTAGTTTTCTTAAAGTCTTAATCTAATCTTGATCATGTCCTATTTGCATTACGATATTAAAACGACAGTTTATGCCTATTGAAAGGACATTTTTTGTCTTGCCAGCCTTGGCAATGGTAGGCTAATTTAAACGAATGAAATCCACTTGGCTCTGATGTTCTAGTAGGATTAGGTCAACTAGGGGCCTGGGGCTTGGGTCCCATAAGTTTTACTGCCTATGGGCTTCCAAGGTGCTATAATCTGGCACTGGTCTTGCATAGGACAAGTGTTCTTACTTGGAACATATCATTGCCATGCATATGTTCATTATAGGATCTTATAATGATTTTGCATTGAACAACGTTTTTTAGGAACATATCAATGTCTTGAATTGCACAAGTGTGATTAGTAGGAACATTTCATCATGGTATTACATTGTTTAAGCGTTCTTAATAGAACCATATCATGGTATTACATTGTACAATTATTCTTAATAGGAACATATCATTGTATTACATTGTACAAGAATTCTTAATAGAAACATATCATTGTATTACATTGTACAAGTGTTCTTTATAGGAACATATCATGGTATTACATTGTAAAAGTGTTCTTTGTAAGAAACAGTTCATGGTATTACATTGTATAAGTGTTCTGTATAGGAACATTTCATGTAATAACATTGTACAAGTGATCGTTATAGGAACATATCATGGTATAACATCGTATGAGTGTTCTTTATAGAAACAGTTCATTGTATTTCATTGTACAAGTGTTCTTTATAGGAGCATTTCGTAGTATTACATTGTATAAATTTTCTTAATATAAACCTTTCTTGGTATTACATTGTATAAGTGTTCTTAACATGAATTTGTCATGGTATTACATTATACAAGTGTTCTTGATAAGGAACAATAATTATCATGGTATTACATTGCATTTATAAGTGTTCTTAAAAGGAACATATCATGGTATTACATTGTATAAGTGTTCTTTATATGAACATATCATGGTATTTTATTGTATACGTGTTCTTAATAGGAACATATCATGGTAATACATTGTATAAGCGTTCTTTATAAGAAACCGTTCATTGTATTACATTGTACAAGTGTTCGTTTTAGGAACATTTCATAGTATTACATTGTACAGGTGTTCTTTATATGAACATATCATGGTATAATATTATATAAGTGTCTTTATAGGAACATATCATGGTATTGTATTGTATAAGTGTTTTTTTTATAGGAACATATCATTGTATTACATTGAATAAGTGTTATTCATAGGAGCATAGCATGGTATTACATTGTATAAGTGTTCTTAATAGAAACATATAATGGTATTACATTGTATAAGTGTCCTTTATAGAAACATATCATGGTACATGTATTATATTGTACAAGTATTCTTAATAGGAACATATCATGGTATTACATTGTATAAGTGTTCTTTATAGAAGCATATGACGGTATTTCATTGTATAAGTTTTATTTATAGGAACATGTCATTGTATTACATTGTACAAATGTTCTTTATAGGAAAATACCATGGTATTACAATATATAAGTGTTCTTAATAGAAACATCATGGCAATACATTGTATTAGTGTTCTTCATAGGTACATATCAAGGTATTTCATTGTATAAGTGTTCCTTATAGGAACATATCATGGTATTATATTGTATAAGAGTTCTTAATAGGAGCATATCATGGTATTACATTGTATAAGTGTTCTTAATAGAAACATATCATGGTATGGATTTGTACAAATTCTTCTTAATAGGAGCATATCATAGTATTGAATTGTACATGTGTTTGTACTCGGGTCTTATCAAGGTATTGCATATGATAATACACAAGATCATAATTGCAATATTTATTGTATCGTTACAATTTTCATACAATGATAATTATAATTAATCTTGCATTAAAACCCATTCTAGCCACCATGGCATCGATTATAAAGTGTTCTAGATTCATAACTGCTTTGCAAAATGGTTATTATACTCAAATGCACTCATGGTCATGTTAACACATTAACATATTTTACCAGGAGTCAAAAGGGTAATAACGTGACAAACAAAACGGTGATATCCATGCCAAGAATTTGGTTTTTCGCCATTTTATAGCCTTTATTACTTGTGTTAATTTTTTAAATGCTGCACACTTTCCAGCCATATTGGTAAGAAAGTGATCAGCGTTTATATCATAATAATATATTTGCTCTTTATCTGGACTTTACTCGTTGCGAAATTCGTTAGCGGGTCACAACATTAAACCTCCCACTAAGAAAATTCGCAGCAAAATTGTATTTTAGAATTCAATTATTTAAGTAATTTAAAATTGTAATAAATACAATAATATATCAGAAATGTACAATGTTACACAATTAAGATGCTTTGAGAAATATGCATATCACTTCACTTATCACTGACATAATTTTTAATCGTCCATTTTCATTGGACGTCGACATCTTGTTTGTCATGCGAATACCCCTCCTCTAGGAGTTTATCATGGAAAACATGTGCTCTTAGTCAGAATTAACTTTGCAGAAGAGTTCTTATTATGGTCATAACATATGTTTGCTTTGATAAAGTGTTATTTCTGTGATTGTCAGATACTCTTGCTTTGTAAATTTAAACATTTTTACTTAAATTATGGTATCGTATCATATATTCGCTTTGCAAATGTGGTTTTAAATGGCATTTTTATGTTTTTTTCTGATATAGAACCCTGAGGTTCTTCCGTCACTTTTTTTCAATGGAACCACATTGATTATTGTATTAATGTTGTAGACTTGAATACAGTTTAGTCTGACCCTTTTTAGGAACAACACTAGTCATGCAATAAACAACAATGATAAATCATTTAATAAAATAACTTACCTATGGCAGTTGCGCTTCCTAAAATATGAAGCAATATTCCCATGGAAGGCTTCCACATATTTTCTCCAATTTGTAGTTACTAATGTTGATATTTGTTGTTATCAATGTATAAATCCCAATTTACCAGCTGCACGTTTTGTATGTTATTTTGCAAAACACGTTGGAAACAACAAAATATGTAGCTCATTTTTGTCTGTAAATATTTGCAGATTTTTTTTATCCTAGTGCAAATCATCATTTATTAATTTTAATTGAGTATTTCAATTTTCAAATCCACGAAATGGACTCTCCGTGATTCTGCTGAAATAATAGCACACTTTCTGGGATTCAATTATAAGTTTACTAATATTGAAGCCACTAAACATCATAATTAAAATGTCCAGTTGCAGAAGCAAATTAAGTTGTGCTTTTGTTTATTCTCAGTTGTCTTCATCTGTCCAATTTAATCTGCACATTCTGATGCAAAATTTAAAAAACTTCATTTGCGTTCATTAATTAAGACCCTTAAATTAATTGCATTTTGCAGAGGAAAGTGAAGTGTTGTCTTAAAGTGAATAAATGTGAACGCATATTTCTTTGTAATCTGATTATTTGGTGTTAGCACTTCTAATGCTCATTTTTTAAGCGAAGATAAAATATAATGAAGTGAATGATACCAGATTGTGATGCAATTTTACTGAAATAAGAGCACATTCTAAATTAAAGATATGTTAAATTCATACAACATAATAAGACTTCTTATTCCAGGAAACCATGTGCTTTATAGAATATTTATTTGCAAGTCTGCGTTTTTGCATGATTTATGCTCTTTTTGTGTACGGAAAAGCAATCCATTTATCCCAGGGGTAAGGGAACTGTTCTCACTCTAATTGTGTATCAACTGTCTATTTCTTCAGATGTTTTTGGTTAATAAACTTGGCTTTTTTGTGTGACAAAAACTGCTTGTTAGCAATCCCCAGGCAACTGATTTTATTTCACATTTTATGTAGACCACCAGGACATGTTGTGCAGCAGCTGCCGTCTAGCCCCAATTTTAACTGTGCAGCTATGCAACTTGTATGATGTGTGCTCTTTTTGTTAGCACTATTGCATATCACATTTAACAGCAATCTTACAAAATAATATCGGTATTTGAATGTAGGTGACTAGTCTTTCAAAATTGTCACTAACAAAATTAGTGAATCCTTCGTTTTTAATGTTGAATATGCTAAAAAGCAGTATTGTTGTTCATACAACTTCACATATTTTTAATAATCTTTAACTTAAAAGTTTATATTTTTACATTCACAGATTGCTTATCTTATTATTTACCCACGGAGTGTGAGGCTTTGAACTTGCTGTACCTCTGTATGTCCCAAATCTTGGGTTTCCTACTCCTCTGTAAGTATTGGGTTGATCTTGCTCAAATTTTCGCACTTGAATGACCTTAACGTGTAAATGATCAATATAAATGGTGCGATGAGTTTTGGCAGAAGTATGCCCCTTTTTCTGTCCCAAAGCGTGTGGGTTCAGTTCTCTTTAATTATTGGGTGGTTCTTGCTCTGACTTTAATATTTGAATACATTTTTGTGTAGATGATTGTGAAGAAAGGAATTTTGGATGTGATAAGTCTGTCATAATTTAGCACTGTTTGAACGCAATGGAATTTTTAATCCCAAAATGTTGTGTTTTAAACTCCTCTAACTACTGGACCCATTCTGCTCAACTTTCATAGCTGAATGAAACTAATGTGCAGATGATAGTTAAAAAAAGGAATTCGTCTCTGACCAGTTTTGACTGAATTATTGCCCATAGTCTTTGTCTCCAATGTAGAATATACAGTAAATTTGTCTTTGGCCAATCTTATTTTGTGGAGCATTTGTCACTCTCACACTTTTTTAGTTATTATTTGTATATACAAGTATAAACTAGAATTACTTGATGTATGCAAGTACTAGAAATTTTATTTTAAGAGCAACAAATCAGTTATTGAAATAAATGAATTCTTATCTTAATTGTCTAGATCACAACGTGAAAGTTTTTATCTTATAGATATCTGTTTCATGTAACAACCTTCTC
This sequence comes from Dreissena polymorpha, assembly GCF_020536995.1. NCBI lineage: Eukaryota > Metazoa > Mollusca > Bivalvia > Myida > Dreissenidae > Dreissena > Dreissena polymorpha. The sequence goes on along the minus strand of NC_068367.1, from coordinate 60,875,798 downwards.
TAAAAACACTACGTTTAAACAATAATAAGGTCTTATATATTTTTAATTATTTTAAATTCAAATTTACATTCAGCCACTGCAATTTTTTCTGATGTGTTCATCATTATATTAAACATTATCATTTAAGAGAAATAGCGCAATATATCAAGTGCAAATAATTAATTGCTAATTGCTTGCAGTATGCGACAATAAATAGTAGTAGTATTAATATTTCTTATTCACTATATTAACATTTTCCTTCATAAATTTGTTGTTGGATATATTCAATTTCTTCATTTTATTCTGTTTCAAATTAACAAAATAACTTTTAAGTTGAAATATAATAATTTCTGAATTTTTAAATTCACTTCTACAAGTGTATACTTACTATTGTCATTTCATTTATGATTACAACCTCTTTAAAAAATCTGAACTTATAAAATTAAGATGCTTTGAAAAATATGCAAAGCACTTCACTTATCACTCATATAATTTTCAAACATCCATTTGCAAACATTAGTGTATGTAAATAGTTCACATAGTAGAAGTTCTAGAAACTTTCCCAACCTATTGACATAAATGATGTTATTAAAAATATCAATGTATTACATACATCACTTCAAAGAACTCATTGTTAAAATTCATTTGTTGCAATTTATATTTCACACCTTTTCATTTTGCCTCCAAAACTCTATTGACTTTATCGGCGCATACAACAAAGCTTTTTTCATACATCACATCACATGAGTTTATTCCAAGTTACCATGCCATATTGCTTTGGTAACAGTGTATTGTACACTGAAGATGAATGAAGAAGCCCATTGGCAGGGCGATGTTACCAGCCGTTCAGATATCACAGAAACCGTTTCACGCGTTGCTATTGGAAAGGAGAGAAATTATCCAATACAACTGATCGCAGGGGCTGTGATGCCTGGATAATTCAGTTGCAGAAGTTGATGTTTGTTTATAGAAATATAAGAGAGACGTTATCTATTTCTTGTGAACAATTCTACTGGAGATGCTGCAGTTGATTATAGAAATACAGGATTCATCTGTCAAACCTACTGCTATATTGTGTGTGTGTTGCAAATGCTTTTACTTTTTTTTAAAGAAAACCATGGATAAATTAGTTATTGAAGTCATTGCTATCTAAGTAATTCCTTTGTAAAGACTGTTACTTTTTAAAGAAGTAAATAATGGTATGTTCACTCTTTTTTCAACAAGTCCATTATATAAGTTGTAATAGTATTTTCTTATATAACTTTCGGATATAATTGTCAACAGAGTTTGTAAGAGTTAATGTACAACTTCATCCGATATGTAACATTTGAAAAATAGATTGAATCATTATTCACCATCAATTTAATTGCTGATGATTTTAATTTATAAGAGAAATAAAATACACGACTTTTTCTACCACTTTAAAAATATGACATATACCTTTATAATTGGGAATATTAGCGTAAATTTACTTTGAATTGAGAAAAAATTGTATTGATTGATTTATAAATTTTGAGTAATACTGATAAAATACCACATACAACACAATATTATAAACATTAAGATATTATTAAAAAGGGCATTACACCTCAAAACTCTCGATTTTTATTCTTAACAGCTCTATTTCCAAATATCTGAAAGTCAAAACCATATTGGAAATGTTTAGACTTAATTGGTGAAAAAAATAACTTTTTGCTTTTTGACCAAACAAAGGCTAGTATATAAAAGAGACAAAAAAGCCCTTAAAGTATAGAATAATACTCTAATAATTGTACGGCAGATGCTGTTACATCTTGAAATGGAACAAGCGGTGAAATTTTCAATCCTGTCTCAATAAATTAATTTATACAAGTTTTTTGCTTGACACGTTACCACTCTGACTCTACAATCGTATTGCAGCTGTTCTTACTTATTTTTAAGAAGTGTCGATGTCTCAACAATGCCATTGCAGGAAAAGTAATTTATATAATAGTGGTTTATTTGTTTGGAAATATACTTGTGATGGTTTTTTCATCAATACCTAGCCTTATTGAGACGGTCAATTGTTTGATAATACACTAAGTCTTGTGTTGTTTTTGTCGTCAGTAACTTGCCTTACAGAGAGATTTAATTGTTTGGTAAATCAGATCAAGCTGACCTAGCAGGCACGTGTTGTAAGTCAGGTTACTATATATACTGGTGTAAGTGGTCACCTGGTGTTAGTGGTCACTAAGTGTAAGTGGTCACCTGGTGTAAGCGGTCACTTGGTGAAAACGGCCATCTGGTGAAAGCGGTCACCTGGTTTAAGTGGTCACTTGGTTAAGTGGTCACATGGTGTAAGTGGTCATCTGGTGTAAGTGGTCTACTGGTTCAGTGGTCACATGGTGTAAGCGGTCACCCGGTTGTAAGTGGTAATTTGTATCAATTGTCTTATTTGCCAAATGGCAGAGTAAACCCTGACTTGGTCATAACATTTGTTTTAATGATTTTTTCTGCATAGTGAAATAAAGTTCTGGTCCATGAAACAAAATGGCCGCCATAAGACAGGAAAGGTTTTTCTTTTTGTCTTTAGATAACCATATGGACACTCAAGAAGTCACAGTTTTGAACTGCTTATCATGGAATATGCTCAGGACATTACAAAAAATGGGTTTGCAAAGATGACTGAGATTGGTTCAAACATGATTGTAGTTAAATGTTTAACATTTTAAGCTCTTTTAAGAGAAACTCAATTTAGGCAGAAGGAAACAAACTGCACAGGCTAATACGAGACGACACTTTTCGCACCAGCATTAAATCCCTTTTACCAGAGCAAGGCTGGAATGCTTTGACCTATACACTCCATGATGGGGAGATAATACTGGTATATGCCAATACATTCTGATATCGATTTATTCCTTTATTTTGGAGCGTTGCTACCTGCAATGATCATAGTGTGGAGCAGCAAGCGTCTAGCCACTTGACCACTAATAATATAGATAGAGGAGCGGTTAATTAGAGCTGTCCGATTCTCCTTCTCTATCGCAGATGAACTGCTGCCATTTGCACCTTGCCATTTTTTTCTGCTGCCACATTTACAATACCTCCTCTGAGCTAGAGACTGGACATTTTAGAGTATTTCTTTTGGTTGGTCGGTTGGTATATCGGTAAGTCAGTTTTTTGTAAAATGTTCTAAGTTTGTGGAGCAAACTACTGAAACATTTGTAAATTGTAAACATTATATATTTCATCGCCATGCAGTGTTGTTCTTTTTATGCCCCCGAAGTAGGGCATATAGTGATTGGGCCGTCCGTCTGTCTGTCTGTCTTTCCGTCACACTTTGGCATTTAGGTTTCGCATTTATGTTTCGAAAAATGCTAATAACTTCTTTGTCGCTTCAAATAGCAACTTGATGTATGACTATGCATGTGTATCTCATTGAGCTGTACATTTTAAGTTTTGAAAGATCAAGTTCATCATTCCAGGTAAAAGGTCATATAAATGGCTTCAAAGCGGCGCAGAAGGGGGCATGTGTGTCTGACAAACACATCTCTTGTTTCATTGCAAATGACCCAACACGTACATTCCTGAGTGATAATTATTTACGTTTTGTAATTAAGTTCTCAGTCAGTTGCTATTTTTTTCCAAGTGCTTTACCCATATGAAATCTTCTTGCTCTGTACATAGGATGATTATTTTTATCTATTTATTTAAGATACATGTTCATTTCTTCCACAAAAATGCTATTAAGTGTTTTACTAGTTGGTATTTCAGTACTAGGGTGTAGGATCAACAGGGTTCACAGAGGTTATTCACAGGCTGAACAGAATGTAAACAGACTGTTAAGAACTTTATTTTTGCAAGTATCTCAAGTTATTGAAATATATTAGCTACACTCTTTAGTGCATAAAAGACAGTGTTTCTTGCAGTGTGTGCCGATGTCTGAAGATTTAAGAATAAATAATTGGATACGTCTGTATTCGGTGCCGAAATTTCACGTTGCGTGCCGTATAACCGTGTAGATGAATGTGTTTCACATTGAATTTTTGGCCAAGAACACAGGCATATTGAATAAGTAATTCTGATGTATTTCACATTGCCATAAGCAGCATTAAAAACTCTTTTATGCACTAGTTGAAATTCGTAAGAAAAATTGTTTTCAAAAGTTATTTGAAGAAAATTACCAATTACTGGTGTGTTTACATCTATTAACATCCATTTGCGAACCCCAAAAAGTCACGGGATAATGCACCCTGAGTATCTGCATAATGTACATGTATGCACAGAAATTATGTAGACTTATCTTGGAATATTTTATTAAAACATGCATGTAGTATTAAAATCTCTTAACAAGTGCACACATTTTCTTGCATTAAGCAATTACTTTGCAACTACAAGTTTTGAAATGTGTCCCTTTATGCCATTAAACGTTTGCAATGAACCATTACTGTACCATTGTCAGGTTTCCCTGTATATATTGTGCATTGTACTTAAAAAACTCTTTTGCTGGCAAGTTAAGATTCATATTAACAGCGTTGTTTCCAACAAATGAAGTTTAATTGCTTAAGTTTTGTTTTTGTCAAGAATTACTAAGATTGTAATGACATTACTCAAAATCAGGTCTGTTTTAGAGAATTCAGTCATAATTGACCAATGAGCATAATTGTTGTCTGTAAATTGAATTTCTGTAAACCTCAGAGGTCCATTTTGCTTCATGAAATATCAAAGCTCTGAAGGCACTGAAGTTGTTCGCTATTGCATAATCTTAGACGCAACTCAGTTTTCAAAATAATGTTATAGCTTTTTATATCGCAAGTTTGCAATGAACACAACCCATTAAAATTAATAATGAGTGTGTTACAGCACAGATCGATATGCGTGTGCACTGTTTATCCTCGTATTTATGTTATAGAGATAACTTAGACAAAATAACAACAATATGTCTCTTTTTTCGCAATTGGTTGCTGCACTGGCAACCATCTTTAGAATTGTGGTTGCCTTGCTAAAGAATAACATTGGACTAGAATCATGTACATGTTGTGTTATATGTATCTAATACTTTTTCTATTTTCTTTTAATTATTGAGCAACAATATTTGCCAACATAACCGACTTTTAATGAATCATGTCTTGTTGTGAGTCGGAATCGAATCATTTCCTAGGTCTAATTGATCCACAGTCGCCAATTTGTATTCTATGTTTATTGGATTGAGTTGTTCAAGCTTTGAAAACGCTAGTTTTCCTGCTTTTGAGCAAACAGTAACCAACTTTTGAAATTGAGTTTCCTAGGCTTACATCTCTGAACCCAGGCTAACAGGCAACAAATAAACCGGAAAGTTTTTCATGATGTAAGATCTGACAGTGTATTGATCTCATTCATTTTGCAAGTTTGAAGACATTAAAAGGACCTTTTCACGTTTTGGTAAATTGACACAATTAAACGATTTAATAATTTGAGAGTTCTTGAGTTGTCGCTACATTTGTATGCCCCCGTAGAAGGGCCTATAGTGATCGGACCGTCCGTCTGTCATTCCGTCACACTTTGCATTTAGGTTTCGCATTTAGGTTTCGAAAAATGCTCTTAACTTCTATGTCCCTTCACATAGCAACTTGATATTTGGCATGCATGTGTATCTCATGGAGCTGCACATTTTGAATGGTGAAAGGTCAAGGACATCCTTCAAGGTCAAAGGTAAACAAACATTTATAAAGCGGCGCAGTAGTAGTTGGCATTGTGTTTCTGACAAACACAACTCTTGTTTCATACACGATAATTGCTTATACATATAAAGTATAAAATACATTTTCATTGCATGAGCAAGGATGGCAGAGTGGTCTAAACGATAGACTTTTATTCCAGGGGTCAGTGGTTCGAGCCCAGTTGAGGGTAACTTTTTTGTTTCTTTAATTTTATTCTTGGTTTTATTTGAATAGAGCTTTTAATATCCAATGTTACATTTATCAATATTAAGCATTTAATGACAAACTGTTAAAAGGTCCCTATTGATGTTTACTAAAAAATGCACCCTCATCCTAGCTTTAGTTAAGGATGAGGGTCCTTATCAGAGTAAAGCCGGAGGCTGAGCATGTATACAATAGCATTATGTTCGGAGTCGTTCGAACTAATCGATTAATTCGCTAGTTTAACGAGAAAATCGAGTCTACCCGAAGTAATCCATAATCGAGTACACCGGAATCACAAAGCACATATTTTTCATAATTCAAAGCCCAATGTTTTGTTAAAAAAAACACAATGGGCGGGCAAAATCAGGATATAAAATATTGCCGAATATGTGAAACAACACATATAAACGTTGTGTGGGTGTATACATGCTCAGCCTCGGCGTTACTCTAATAATGACCCTCATCCTTCAATAAAGCTAGGATGAGGGTGCATTATTTTTCGTACATGCCTTCGGCTTCACATGTATACAATAGCATATTCAAAGAGCAACAAACCATTCACTCGATCAAACACATTTATTAGAATAAATGTTCATTGTCATTGAAATACCAAATCAGCAAATGATATATTTTCCGTGCTGTATGTCTATAATAAAACTTCCTAAAGTTCTTATTAGAAGACCAGCCCGCTGTACGTATTATCTTTTGTAAAGAGCAACAACTGACTAAAGCTTTGGATACAGATGCCCCTATAAAGAATGTGCATTGAATTTATTAGTGTCTATCCCAGACAAATCCAAAACATAACGTAATCATCTAGCAACCGTCCTAGTGCACGGTGATAAGGCGATTACCACAACTATTCTGCTCACCGTTAAAATGTATACTTCCTTCAAGAGCACCGTATCATTCTGACGAAAAGAAACATGCCTGACGAAGAAATATCAGGTAAGTGGGTGACAAAATGTTTAATTATAAGACACTGCAAACTGATTGTCACTTGCAAAGACCTCCATCGAATTTCTGAACCAATATGTCGTCTATTTAAAAGTTTACTACTCGTGAAATATTTAGCATGACTTTGAAAAAGTGTTTACAAAAAGTCGTGTCGCGCTCGACACCATTCGTACTTGTGAGAAAAATGTAATAATCAGATGATTGTCGATGTGTCAAACCTGATGAGACAAACTTAAATCATTGTATATATAAAAAGAACATGTCATACGAACCTGTTTGTTTCAATATCTGTTACAGTTCTATTTTTTTGGTGAAAACATGCATCAGTTACATAAATATCGATGCACCGCGCAACATTGATTATAAGCACCGTATTTATATTCCGTGTCACTGAAATTCGTGGCACCGCTAACTTCTGCACATGGATTTAAATGATAAGCTAGAACAAGCCATCGTGAGCTGAATTATTAACGATAATCTTCCATTAATCAAAGTTACATATCCCAGAATTGATCTTGAAAATGATGGCATGCTTGCACCAAAAAAGGTTCACCGGGATCGATAGTCTTGCTTTCCAATACGTGGATGGCACATGTTTTTAAAGGTCTCATGTTTCTATGTTTGTATACAACGCTCAAGAATTTCATGGTATCTTCTTTGTATGTCATCATTGAGGTTAGCGATAGACTTACCAGCTGACAGCATACAGAAGCATTAGCAGAGCAATATTGTCAGCGGAAACTTGCTGTTACATACCAAATGAATAAAGTTACAAAAGTCATAGCATACATTTGCTGAGTGTAAGTTTTGAAGAAAACCTGGTAATAGCTGTTACACTTTTCAGTCATGTTTTCTAAGCTGCTATTTTGAAATAATTTTCTTTTTGATGATGTTGTTTTTTTTGGGTTTTCGTTTGTGTGGAGCATTTGCAATATTGTCATGGAAGGCTGGACGACACTGATTTTGGTGTCTCTATGACATACGTGGAGCTGGGGAGCTGGGAAATGCCGAATGACGGTGGCCTGGAGATGCACTGGTATCATCTTCAGCACCGGGGAAAAAAGTCTCCTTTTCTTGATTTTTGGTTGTTCAAACATAATTGAACGTCTCTTCTTCTAAAAGAATACATAT